>NC_087482.1:4150117-4450117 GCF_036417665.1 Passer domesticus | reverse complement strand
AAACCTCCTACTACCCTTTAGATCCCACTGCCACCTGCTCTCCCCATGGGTCTCCCCAAGATGACTTCATCCCTTTTTTGATCTCCCTGCATCCCATCCCAGCCAATTCTCAAGTTCTTCTGGAGACCCCAGGCCCAGCTGAGCACACTCCAGCCCCTCCTGAGACCAACACATCCCTTCCTCTGCCCCTCAGCTCCCTGGCCTTGCCCTCTAAACAACACTGGAGTTAAGCCCTGCTGCCCCGCCAGGGTAGGCGATGGCCCCTTCTTCTCTTGCACTACAGAGATGGAGCTGTCACCCCAGTGTCTGGAGGCAGCAGCAGCAAAGCCCACCCGGCAGCAGCACTGGCTGAGCTCCGTGCCCAGGGGCAGCTGGGAATGGCCATGGTGTGGGCAGGCAGGAGCCAGGCAGGGGCGGCTGTGCCCAGCGGCGGGGCCCCGAGGGGATGGGGGAGCCCGGGGGCAGGCAGCAGCATGGGGCTCCTGAGAACAAGTGACACTATTTTTCTTTGTTTTTCATTTTTAGAAATTTGACTTTTGAAAAAATATTTTAAAATTTATTTACTGTAGAGAGACATCCCTAAATATTTATTCCCGAGTAGTGTAGTAGTTAAGGACTTTACAAAATAGTATTAAAATCCTGAAAAGGCAAACCTATTTTTTCTTCACTTTTAATTTTTAGAAATATTTAGAAATATTTTTTGTAGAGATATATCACCAAAATATTCATCCCTTTTTCCAGAATACATTTGTATTTTTAAAGTAGTTTTACAGTTCTGGAAAGTTTTTTACACTTATACAATAAAAAATAAAATGGCATTTCTGTGGTAATCTTTACTCTGTGAAGAACTAAGACACCCTAAGACACCCAGCCTGATGCTTAAGCAAAGATCTTTTCCCACGGGAACTTTGTACCTAGTCACAACCAAGTGACGTAAAACCATTTCCCAGATATTTCCAGGGATTCTTGACCAGCTCAACTCTTAGTCTTCAGAGGCAAACCTTGAGCACAGTGGGAATCTTTTCAAGTCACCATCTTTGTTTGCTTGTGCAAGAACTGCCTCAGTTCCAGAGCAGGGGCTTCTCTCAGCTTCCTGCTGGCTGAGAAAGAACAAAGCCCAGCAGGCTCTCCTCCCGGCCTGCTGGGCTTTGCTGGCTGGCACAGCCTGTGCCAAGGGCCGGCAAGGTGCCTGCAGGCCCCAGCTCTGGGGGAAACAGAGAATGTCCTGCCCGTATCCACCGTGCTGCCAGCTCAGCAGTGCAGCACATCACGGGCTCACTCTCCCCACGGATCTTGTAGAGGTTCAAAGCAAGACAGGAACACGTGCCCTGATTCCACTTTGATGAATCTCAATGATATTCTGCTTGCAGGATGGGCACAAGCAGTGCATGATAGGTATAGCAGAGCCTCTGTTCCCTGTGTCTCTTGCCATGGCCTCTTTCACAGTTGTATCTTCCTCCCTTCATATGTCCTGCCAAACACCTAAGGGAGAACTGGACCTCTAATTGCATCGCACATCTCCATGCCCATGCCCGATGTCCCTGTGCCAGCTGCTTTAACAGCTTGTGGCTGTGCAGATGCTGCCTCCAGCCAGACAAGGTCCTCTCCCCCTGAAGGCACTGGCGCTGCTCTCTGGCCCCTACTGAAGGTGGGCAGGGCTTGGCCCAGCTCTTCTCTTGCACTAAAGAGATGGAGCTGTCACCCCAGTGTGCGGGTGGTAGCAGCAGCAAAGCCCAGCCAGGATCAGCACTGGCTGAGCTGCGTGCCCAGGGGCAGCTGGGGATGGCCACGGTGTGGGCAGGCAGGAGCCAGGCAGGGGCTGCTGTGACCAGTGGCGGGTCCCCGGGGAGGATGGGGCAGCCCATGCTGAGCGTCCCTGGGCTGAGGGACATTTCCTTGCCTGGGACCATCTGGGACTGGACCTCCTCCAGCGGCATGCCCAGGAAAAGAGGGAAGCCATCAAGCGCCTGTGAGTTACGCAGGGATGGGGTGCAGCTTCCTCCCTCCTTGGTTAGCCAGCGGATTAAAAGAGGCCTCTAGGGTTTACGGCAAACAGGAGTGGGCAAACAGGGCCGTGGCATGTCTCTGAGGGACAATTCACGAGGCAGTGTGCACAGGCAGGGCAAGCAGGCAGGGTTGCAGGTTTTCTTGTTAGGAAGTTTTACTGTGTGTTGTTTGCAGTGTTTCTGTTGGTTGCTTGGTTTTGGTGTTTCTGGCAGTAGTGGTTTTTACGCAATCGAAAACTGTAGTTAGTACAAGTAACTAGATGGAACCCTCCAAAAAGAATGTGTCTGTGTCCTGACCCATTCCTGTGCAGAGTGTTTGAGCTTAGCAGTGGTTTCAGGGGGCAGTGAGGAGAAAAGCTGCCTGTGGTGTGAACAGGTGAATGATCTCCTTTCACTGGTGGCCGAGCTTAGGGAGGAAGTTTAAAGACTAAGGAGTATCAGGGAAAGTGAAAGGGAAATAGATTGATGGAGTTCAGCCCTTCCATCCTTACGGAAGGCCCAGCAAGAGTCACAGGACTCCTGTGCTGCACACTGTCAGGCAAGAGAAGGACACCTGTAGATGAAGGGGAGTGGAAATGGTCCCTGCACGGGGAGGTTATGATAAAAATTCCTCCCGACCCCCATCCCCTAGCCAGGGGCCACTTCAGAATAGGTATGAGCCCCTGGATCTAGAGAGTCAGCCAAATGATTAAGAAGAAAATTATCTGCCCAGAGAGCCTCCCAATTATGATTAATCTGTAACATGGATTGCCACCTCTAACATCAAAAAGGAAAGAAGGGTAATCGTGGTGGGTGATTCCCTTCTGAGGGGAACAGAGGGCCCCATGTCAACCGGACCCACCCCACAGAGAGCTCTGCTGCCTCCCTGGGGCCCAGGTGCAGGATATTCCTCAGGGACTTCCTGGGCTCATTCAGTCCTCTGATTATTATCCACTGTTGAAACTCCAGGCTGGCAGTGATGAGATTGAGAAGAGGAGTGTCAGGACCATTGAAAGGGACTTCAGGCCACAGGGACAAGTGGTTCATAGAACAGGGACACAGGTAGTCTTTTCCTCAGTCCCTTTGGTGGCTGAGAAAAATGGTGAAAGCAATAGGAGAGCTCGTATCATCAACAAGTGGCTCAAGGGTTGGTGTCATTGGCAGAATTTTGGATTCTTTGATCATGGCGCAGCTTTGATGGCACCTGGCCTGCTGGAACCAGATGGGCTCCAGCTCTCTCTTAAGGGCAGAAGGTTTTTAGCTGATGAGCTTGCAGAACTTGTTTAGAGGGCTTTAAACTAGGTTTGAAGAGGGAACGGGATGCAGCTGGGCTGTCTGGAAGCAGGCCCAAGGGTGGTAAGCCTGAGTTAGGGATGAAATCAGCAGCCCAGCTGAGGTGCATGGATAGCAGTGCACACAGCATGGGTAACAAACAGCAAGAGCTGGAGGCCATGGTCCAGCAGCAGAGCTGTGATGTCATTGCCATCACAGAAACGTGGTGGCATGCCTCACATGGCTGGAGCACTACACTGGATGGCTACAAGCTCTTCAGGAGAGACAGGAAAGGGAGAAGAGGTGGAGACGTGGCTTTTTTTTATATTAGAGAGGCTTTGGACACCATGGATATTGAAACTAATGATGATGAAGTGGAATGCCTATGGGTGAGCATTAGGGGGAAGGCCAACAAGGCTGACATCCTACTGGGAGTCTGTCATCATCCACCCAACCAGGAAGAAGTGGTGGACAACTCATTCTACAAACAGCTAGAGGATGTTTCAGGATCATCAGCCCTTGTTCTTGTAGGTGACTTCAACTTGTCAGACATCTGCTGGGAACTTAATACAACAGAAAAAAAGCAGCCCAGGAAATTTGTAGAGTGTGTGGAGGACAAGTGTTGGTTGCAGCAGGTGGGTGAGCCCAGCAGGGGAGGGACTATGTTAGATCTGCTGTTTGCAGATAGAGGTGGGCTGGGGGGACATGTGGTGGCTGGAGGCCGCTTGGGGCACAGTGATCATGAAATTATAGAATTTGTTGCATTGCAAGCTGATCTGTAGTCAGCATTAATCAAGTTCTAATAAGCAGTCCAGCTCAGCTCCATGTACTAGCCTCTGTGTCTGACTGACAGAAGCTCACATCCAAAGGGAACTCTCCTAGGATGCAGACATTGTCTTGGTTCAGAGTCTGGGGGCACACAGATAGACCAATGAGCTGTCTTGGCCCAGGAGATTTGAATGGGCTATAAAAGAACACTCCAGACAATAAACAAGGCTGTTTTTCTGAGGAAACACGAGTGGTCTGTTGTATGTTATGTCTCAGACAGGGGAACACCAATGTATGAAGAATTCTTGGTATTTTGTGAAAACAGGAGGAACATCAAGAAGACTTTTACACATGACTTCCAGAGGGCAGACTTTGGCCTGTTTAGGAGACTTCTTCAGAGAGTTCCTTGGCAAGCAGCCCTTAAAAACCAAGGAGTCCAGGAAAGGTGGGCATGCTTCAAACCAGAGATCTTGAGGGCACAGAACAGTCTGTCCCTGGGTGCCAAAGGATGAGTCAATGAGGCAAACGCCCAGCCTGGATGGGCAAGGAGGTTTTGGAGGAATTTAGGAATAAAAAGAGGATGTATCATCTTTGGAAGGAGGGTCAAGTCTCTCAGGAAGTTTTTAAAGGAGCTGCTAGAGCACGTAGGAAAAAAAAAAATTAGGGAGGCCAAAGCTCAGTTTGAAATTTAAATGGCGACTTCTGTAAGGGATAATAAAAAAATGTATTTACAAATATATCACCGATAAAAGGAAGGGTAAGACCAACCTTTGTTCTTTGTTTGATGTGGGAGGGAATTTAGGAACTGCAGATGAGGACAAGGCAGAGGCGCTGAACACCTTCTTTGCCTCAGTCTTTAGTAGGAAGACGACTTGGCCTCAGGACAAGTGTCCTGCTGGGCTGGTAGATGGTGTCAGGGAGCAGAATGGGCCCTGTTAGCCAAGAGGAGGCAGCCAGAGAACTGCTGAGCTGCTTGGATGTTCCTAAATCTATCGGGCCAGATGGGATCCACCCCAGGGTGATGAGGGAGCTGGCAGATGAGCTGCTGAAGCCGCTCTCCATCATTTATCAGCAGTCCTGGCTCACTGGTGAGGATCCAGATGACCGGAAGCTTCCCAATGTGACGCCCATGTACAACAAGGGTGGGAAGGAGGATCCTGGTAATTATAGGCCAGTCAGTCTGACCTCAGGACCCAGTAAGGTGATGGAACAGTTTATACTGAGTGCCATCACACAGCACTTACAGGATGGCCAGGGTAGCAGACCCAGCCAGCAGGGGTTTAGGAGGGGTAGGTCGTGTCCGACCAACCTGATCTCCTTTCACGAGCAAGTGACCTGCCTGGTGGATGCAGGAAAGGCTGTGGATGTGTCTATTTGGACTGCAGAAAGGCCTTTGCACTGTCTTCCACAGCACGCTCCTGGAAAAGCTGCAGCCCAGGGCCGGGAGAGGAACACTCTTTGCTGGGCTCAGAACTGGCTGGATGGCTGGCCCAGAGAGGGCTGGTGAACGGTGCTGCACCCAGCTGGCAGCCAGTCACCAGTGGTGTCCCTGCAGGCTCTGTGCTGGGGCCAGCTCTGGTCAATGCTTTTATTGACAGCATGGATGAGGGGATTGAGTCTTTCATTAGCAAATCTGCAGACAACACTAAGCTGGGAGAGTGTGTTGATCTGTTGGAAGGTAGGAGGGCTCTGCAGGCAGACCTGGAATGGTTGGAGGGATGGGCAGAGTCCAGTGGGATGAAGCTCAGTAGGTGCAAGTGCCCAGTGCTGCACTTTGGCCACAAGAAGCACCTGCAGTGTTCTAGGCTGGGGATAGTGTGGCTGGACAGTGGCCAGGCAGAAAGGGAGCTGGGGGCACTGGTCACAGCCAGCTGAACATGAGCCAGCAGTGTGGCCTGGTGGCCAAGGAGGCCAATGGCTCCTGGCCTGTGTCAGGAACAGCGTGGCCAGCAGGAGCAGGGAGGTCATTCTGTCCCTGTTCTTGGCACTGGTGAGGCCGCACCTCGAGTGCTGTGTCCAGTTCTGGGCCATCAGTTTGGGAAGGACATTGAGTCGCTCGAGCACATCCAGAGGGGGCAACGAGGATGGTGAGGGGCTGGGAGCACAAGCCCTGGTGAGGAATGACTGAGAGAGCTGGGGGTGTTTACCCTGGAGAAAAGGAGACTCCGAGGTGACCTTATCACTCCACAGCTCCCTGAAGGGTAGTTGTAGTCAGGTGGGGTTGGTTTCTTTCTCCAGGCAGCACTGACAGAACCAGAGGACACAGTCTCAAGCTGCATCAAGGGAAATGTAGGTTGGATATTAGGAAAATGTTTTCCACAGAAAGAGTGATAAAATTCTGGAATGGCCTGCCAGGGGAGGTGGTGGAGTCACCATCCCTGGATGGGTTTAAAAGAAAGACTGAATGTGACACTCGGTGCCATGGTTTAGTTGTGGTGTTGGGACATGGGTTGGACTGGATGATCTTGAAGGTCTCTTCCAACCTCGTCATTCTGTGAATTCTGTATGAATTCTGAGCTTCTCCAGAGACACAACCTGACCTGCAATGTCAGTAGGTGAAAAATAAGGTTTCACTGAGGAATGGCCCTTTGATGAAGCAAAACATTTAAAATCAGGGCAGTCCATTCATGCGGATGGGCGCACACTTTGGGGGTACAGCTAAGGCCATGAGGTCACAGCAGGGCTCTGGGGTCACAGCAGGCTGAGCTCACAGCAGGCCCTGAGGTCACAGAGGTGCCAGAGCCCCGTGGTTGCACAGCAGCACAGGGAGCCAGCAGTCAGTCCCTGAGCACAACTGTTGCGGCAGCAGCGGCGGTGGCAGCAGCGGTGCTGACATTGGGACAGCGGTGTCGGGACAGCGGTAGCAGCAAGAGTTGCGGGACTGGCAGAGGACAAGGCACCATGGCCCTTGCTCTGTGCCTCCTACTCCTGCTGCTCCTGGCCGTGGCCCTGCCTGCCAGGGCTGCCCAGGCTGCTCCGCTGCAAGCGCGGCGAGCAGGTGAGCCGGCAGCCTGGCTGCCCTTTCCCAGGACAGCGCTCCCTGCTCCCTGGGAAGCACTGGGGATAGTTTGCTCTGTGTGTGAGGGAGAGAGTCCCAATAGGCCCTGGGCAACCCCATATTCCTCTCCTGGAATGTTGCACAGGACAGGGAAAGAGTGTGGAGAGTGACCAGGAGCCAGCCCAGAGCTTCCCAGTCCCCTGTGCAGCTTTGGCCATGTCTATTCACATCTGGCTCCCATCGCCTTACCCAGCCCCCTGCAGTGCCCAGTTCCCTAAGACGGAAGGGGATGCCAACACACTATGAATTACAGAATCACGGAATCACTGGGTTCGAAGAGACCATCAAGATCATCAAGTCCAACCCATCCCTAAAACCTCAACTACACTATGGCATGGAGTGCCACTTCCAGTCTTTTTTAAAACACATCCAGGAATGATAACTCCACCACCTCCCCGGGCAAACTGTTCCAGTACTTCACTACACTTTCTGTAAAAAGCTTTTTCCTAATATCCAGCGTATATTTCTCTTGGCAAGCTTAGGACTGTGTCCTCTCATTCTGTCAGTTGATACCACAGAAATGATTCTGATCTGTGCTCCCTTGTAGATTGGGATGCTAGAAATGTTTTTCTGGCACCTTGGCTGGAAGATAGATTGGATCCAGGTAAGATATCTATATTTACCATAGAATAGTGATTGACAATCTGGCAAGAACCAGGTGACAGAAGCTTCTCTGGTTGTTGAGTTACAGATGTGTCTGCCGAGGGGAATTTTCCAGCTCCTGGGCTGGATGAAGCACGCAAGCCCGAATACCATGGCAGGGGTGAGTAGTGTGTCCCTGCTTACCCCACAGGCTGAGACCTGCTTTTGTGGGATCCATTCCTGGGAAATTGAACTGCTTTCTTTTAAGGTCCTCCAACAGGACAGACCCACGCTAAAGGAGAAAATGAATCCCTGACGCCTTCTGAACTTGTAGACCAGATGCTGAATGATCTGGAGAGACGCCGTGGTGGGTGCATTTCCCTCATGCTTCCCCTGGCACACAGCAGCCAGGGGCTTTGGCTGCACATCTAGACACTCCGTGCCCGGCACAGCAGGAAGGGATCCATGGCAGCCTCGCTGCCCCGCTGCTGCATTCACTCCCTGCAGGGCTGTTTGCCAGTCTGGCCTGGCTGCAGCTTCTGCCCAGCCCCTGCAGGAAGGCATTGGGCATTAGCTCACAGGCAGCTCCAATTGCACAACAGGACATGCTCACCGTGAGATTCCCCACAATTTCCTGGTGTCCAGGCAGATCAGGAGGCACAACTGTTTGGAGGAGGAAGGGTTTTAGGGAGAGACCCCAAAGCCCATCTGATTTCCTGAAGCCTATCCATGACTTCGACAAGCATTCCCACCTGAAGATGACACCTATCCAATGGGGAGTACCTCCATCTGATCCAGCTGTCCCTCTTCCTTTCCCCAGAAATGAAAGTAGAGCCTGTGCAGATGGAAGCACTCCCCAGAGGAAGCAGTGGTTCCGTGCCAGTCTCGGCTGCAGAAAGGGATGCCATGCCAGGCACAGGCACAGGAGGTAATTGCTGTGCCTCTGGGCCTGAGCCCTGCTGAGGCTTGAGCTGCCCTCTCTGCTGCTTGGCAGTGCAGGCACAGCCTGGACTAGAGCGGCACAGCCCAGGGGAATTATCCCGAGCAGGCTCAGGGCACTCGGGTCCTGAGCAGTCCTGCTGGGGTCCCTCCATGGGAGACATGTCCTGAAACCTGGCAGTGACTGCACGGGGTGCCCACGGTGGGGAAAGGACAGAGGGGGAGAGCAAGGCTCCAGTGTGTCCTGAGAGGGCCTGGCTGTTTGCCCTTGGGATCTGGGGGGTGTCCCCACAGAAGGAGGACAGGAGGGACAGAGGGAGGGAGGGATGGATAGCTGTGTCACTGCCTGCTGCAGTTTGCCCCCATGTTTTAGGGAGGATTTCCTCTGTGTGTGAGGGAGAGAGCCTTGGGGCCCTGTGCTGCTCCAGCCACCCCTCCCAGGGATGTTGCTGAGGGCAGGGAAAGAGTGTGGAGGGTAATCAGGAGCCAGTCCAGAGCTCCCCAGGCCCCTGTGCAGCTTTGGCCATGTCCATTCACATCTGGCTCCCACGGCCTTACCCGACCCCCTTGTAGTGCCCAGTTCTCTGTGGCAGAAGGGGATCCCAGCATGCCACTGATATCGTTCTGATCTCTGCTCCCTTCTAGATTGGGATCCTGATATGGATTATTTGGTAGTCCTGGTGCATAACCATTTTAAGTCCTTGGAGGATGCTGAAGGCAAGTTCAGTGTGACTTTCCTGACAGAATAATCAATGTCCATGTGCAAGAGCTTGCTCATGCTACATTTCCCTTTCACATAATCTCAGGGTTAAAGTAATCTGGAAATCTTCCCCTGCTCCCTTCTGGAGCTCTGAGGGATCCCACAGGATCACTGTCAGTGGGAGGAAGGAGCATTTAGCTTTCCATCTTCCTCCTGTGTGCAATGACAGTGTGTCCTTCTGTGTGCTCTGTGCAGTCACAGAGAAGGGCAGAGAGGGAAGGGGCCGGGCCCAGGGCTGTGCCCCGGGGCTGAGCCTTTGGCAGCTCCTTTGCCAGCCCCAGGGAGCCTGAGCTGCTCCTGCTGCCACTGCCAAGCCCTGGCCCTGCCCGGGGCTGGCTTTAGAGCTGCTGGCAGCTCCAGGGAGTCCTTTCTGCCCCAACTGCCCTGCAAGGGGCTCCTTCCATCCCAGTGTGGGGCCACTGCAGGCACGAGGTCCCCCTGCCCCTGCTTCAGAGTGGAAGGCAGAGCTGAGGGAGTGCTTTGGAGGGCACCAATCACCCAGGTGCCCTCACTGCCACTCGGGCCTGAAGGAGAATCTTCAGCAGGGTCACAGGAGCTGTTGCCTCCTGGCTTTCTTTGCAGCTAACTCGGTTGGTGAAAATGATCTGGCTTCCCAACCCATGTCCAGGACTGAGCCTCTGGGAGATGGTGAAGGTAAGTCAAGGCTTTCCTCCCTAGGAGAGCTGCCAGCTCATGAGCCCAAAACTTGGCCAGCGAGACAGAGCTTCAGGTGACAGCACAAAACAATGCACGTGTGTAACTCATCCTACGCTTGCCCCTCACAATTTCTGCTCAGCACTAGCAGTTGTTTGGAGGAGGGAGGGCCCTGGCCCAGCCCCAAAAGCCCAGATATTTTGTGAATCTTATCCCCATTTTTGATTATCAGGCTGCCCTGAAGATGGCACCAAAGAAATGGTGAATTGTTCCATCTGATCCAGCTGTTGTTTTATGTTTCTCAAGTGATGGACCAAAAGGCTGTGCAGATGGAGGAACACCCAGGAAGAAGCAGTGGCTCATTGGCAGCCCCTGCTGCAGGAAAGAAGGCAAAGCCAGACACGGGCACAGGCACAGCAGGTAATTGCTGTGCTGGGCTCAGCCCTGGCCGGGGCTGTGTGGCAGCAGCTCTTCCCCCAGGGCCTGCCCTTGCCCAGCCCGGCAGCAGCCAAAGCTGGAGGCGCCTCGGCTTCCAGGCCTCTGGAGCTGGTTCAGAGCCCCAGGGAAACGGGACTGGTGCAGCAACGTCCCTGGCGCTGCAGCTGCTGCGGAGCTGGCCCTGAGTGCCCAGAGGCCCAAGGCACAGGAGCAGCCCCGAGCGGGAGCCCTGCCGCCAGCCCAGGCCAGAGCCAGCCCTGGCTCCCGACTGGGCAGGGGCTGCGCTGGGTCCTGACAGGGCCTGAGCCTGTCCCCTGGGGCTGGGGGAGCTGTCATGGGGCAGGGAGGGCCAGGGGTGGCAGTGGCTGCTCAGGGATGGCTTTGGCCCGTGTCCCTGGCAGCAGCCACTGCCCAAGCAGCTGCGCTACCCCCGGGCTCTCCTCCCGGCCTGCTGGGCTTTGTTGGCTGGCACAGCCTGTGCCAAGGGCCGGCAAGGTGCCTGCAGGCCCCAGCTCTGGGGGAAACAGAGAACGTCCTGCCCATATCCACCGTGCTGCCAGCTCAGCAGTGCAGCACAGCACGGGCTCACGCTCCCCATTGCTCCCACAGATGTAGCCGGCAGCACAACACGTGTTCCCGATGCCCAGAAGGGCCTCAGAAGCGGTTTGTGTCAGGGAACTCGCTGTTTGTTGGAGTTAATGTCCATTGTGGCTGGTGGGGAGCTTGTCTTCACGTTGTGCTGCATTGGAATCTGGTATTCCTGGAAGAGAAGACGGTGAGTGTTTTGTGCTCTCCCCCTCCAACAGCTTCTTTTGAAAGTCTAACGTGGACAGGGAACATTCCCATTGAGGCTGCAGTGGAGTTGTGGCCAGTCCATGTTAGTCCAAATAACTCTCCTGAGGGTTCTGCTGCTGCCCAGTGCTTCCATTGGCCTCTCAATTGCTGGGCCTTGTCCTGGGGGCCCCGCTGGGGCAGCAGCCAGTGCTGGCTCCCACTGAGGCTGCCTGGCCAAGAGCAGCCCAGGGGCACGGGGCAGAGGCAGAGGGAGGTGGGGAGGAGAAAGAGCAGGGCCGAGATTGCCCTTGGAAGGCAGAGGCGCTCTGGGGCCCGCTCCTGGCCAGGGACCCTGCCCAGAGCCGTGCCCTGCTGGCCGGGGCCTTGAGGGGCAGCTGTCCAGCTGGGCCCAGCTGTGCCAGCAGCTCCAGCCGTGCTGGGGAGCCTTGCCAGCTCTGGGCCCTGCTGTGCACGAGGGTCCCTGTGTGCCACTGGCAGCCGGGGCCTCAGACACCTCCTCTCTTCACAGGCACCATCTTGAAGAAAAGCTGAAAGCTGGTGGCTGGTCACGAGACCTCTGCAGCCAGAAGAGCAATAGCAGCAGCTCTGAGTCTGATGATGAGTCTGATGAGTTTATATTTGCCCCTCCAACCCTTGTGGTGCTTGGAGGCGACAGGCCCAGCACTCCATGCAGGGCTGAAGGTGAAAGCCCTAGAACAGGATTTAGAAGTGCTCAAGTTAGCACTGTCTGAGAGCTTCCTAAATCACCTCTTCCCTGTTAATAAAGAGATGGAGCTGTCACCCCAGTCTCTGATGGCAGTAGCAGCAAAGGCCACCTGGTACCAGCACTGGCTGAGCTCCCTGCCCAGGGGCAGCTGGGGATGGGCATGGTGTGGGCAGGCAGGAGCCAGGCAGGGGCTGCTGCGACCAGCGGTGGGGCCCCGAGGGGATGGGGCAGCCCATGCTGAGCGTCCCTGGGCTGAGGGACATTTCCTTCCGTGGGATCATCTGGGCCCAGACCTCCTCCAGTGCCATGCCCAGGAAAAGAGGGAAGCCATCAAGAGTATCTCCAGGGACACAGCCTGACCAGCAATGTCAGCAGGCAAAACAAAGCTCCTCCCTAATTAACACACACTTGATAGGACCTAATTGATGGGCCATCACCAATGCAGGGTGCTGCACAGGGTCTGCTGCTCTCAGCCAGGGCCAGAAGGAAGGGAAGGGAAGGGAAGGGAAGGGAAGGGAAGGGAAGGGAAGGGAAGGGAAGGGAAGGGAAGGGAAGGGAAGGGAAGGGAAGGGAAGGGAAGGGAAGGGAAGGGAAGGGAAGGGAAGGGAAGGGAAGGGAAGGGCTGTGTGGCCTCAGGGTCTGACAGGGCTGGATAGCAGCCCCAGAGACACAACAACCCAGGTGCAACCAGACTTTATTTCCAGGTCGAAACACTCGGCACAGCTGGCCTGGACTTCCCTGTAGGGCACGTGGGGGCTTTGGAGTCCCCCTAAGGTGCACGAGGGGCTGGGGTCCCTTGCGGCACACCCAGGGATATTTTAGGTTTCCTCTGAGGCATGGAGGGCACTGGGGTCCACTTCAAGTCATGCAAGGGATTTGGAATCCTGTGTGAGGCATGCAGAGGGTTTGGGATCTCTCCCAAGGTGTGCAGTGAAATAAATGGGCAGGAGATCTTTCTCCTTTTTAATGCCTTTATTAAGAAGAATCAGCTCAGGTGGGGAGAAATTGACAGGTCGTGCCCACACCGCCGTTGCTCCCAGGCGTGGCACGAAGGAGGAGGATGATGCAGCTTTGTCCGCTGGTCTGCAGACAGAGCTGGGGACTCTGTCCTCACGGGAGAGTCGTAGAGTCCTAGCTTGTTTGTTTAAAAACCCAGGGTGTCTCTTTAATCAGTATCTTTTTAGGT
Source organism: Passer domesticus (assembly GCF_036417665.1). NCBI lineage: Eukaryota > Metazoa > Chordata > Aves > Passeriformes > Passeridae > Passer > Passer domesticus. Next base: position 4,436,974 of record NC_087482.1, on the reverse strand, counting down.
TAGGGTGAGAAACAAAAAGGTCCAAGCAGGTATGGGACTATGCTCCCATCCTTAGACGTCACTTAAGTCACTTGTTGGCTCGTGATTTTAGGGGTTTTTCTTGTAAAAACTGTAAAACTGTAAAAACCCAGGGTGCAATGCATTTCTCATTTGCATGCTGGCTCTGGTGTCACTGCCCATTCTCTTTACCCTGGAGGGTCTTTCCTGGTGTCTTCTTGGCAAGCGGCCAGCATCAGGGAAACAATAGTTAATCACTGGCCATTAACGGGTAATTAAGAACTTTTTCTTTGGCAGAGAAACCAAAGAAGTCTGACCGGTCTGACTTGTTTTTTTTAACTCTGAAACTTAAAAAAAAATACAACTTTCTATTCATAACATGCAGGGTGCTGGGATCTCTCCTGAGGCACATGTCGGGGTTCTGGGGTCTCATTTCACATGTAGAAAGAGCTGTGGACTCTCATAAGCGTGCAGGTGCTTTGTGTCCCTCCTGCTGCATGCAGTGGGGCTGGAGTGTCTGCTGAGGCACGCAGGGGACGGGGACCTCCAGCAGTCCCTCCCGGGCCCGTGCGGCTCGGGGCTGCCGCGGCCCAGGGCCAGCCGCCGTGCCGGGATGGCGGTGGCGAGGCGCCGAGGCGGAGCTGCCCCGCCGGGTCACGCTGCACCGGCAGAGAAAAGCCAAATGTGACAGACTAAACTTGACTCTAGGAAAGGGATGCCTCAGCAGAGGGTCTGGGGACCTGTGGTGCCAGCCAGTGGCCCGGCACTCGGACACAGCAGGAAGACCCCAGACTATCACACTTCACCTGGGAGGGTAGAAAAGCTCAGGGGTTCTTTGTTCAAGATCCCCCAGAGGCACCAGCTGAAGCTGCCATAGATCCACCTTGATAAAATTGTTTAAAAAGATCCAGAGGTCTGACACTCTGCTGTGGAGGACATTCCACAGGTCATATTTGCCCAATTATCCAATCAAAAAAACCAAAAAAACAAACCCAAACAAAATGAAATGTAACAGCAATTTGAATTATGTAGCTTAATATATACACAATTGAATACACTCAAAATATTGACAATATCATTTCGGATAAATTACGAATAATTTGGTCGTGATAATAGCATATAAGCAAAAATAACCTCACGGGGTATGCGTGGGGTACGGAGTGCAGGGCTTTTGGACCCCCGTCACCTCATGTACAGGCTTGTCAAGCCAACATTCCCCTTTTTATGCTGTATGTCCTTACCATCTCCTCCCATTTTCAATTCATCACACTTGTATCACTGCCCTCATCATCACCTTTACCACTCATGCTCCACACTTCTTTAAGTAAGTTGTACCACGCTTTGGGGATCTTCTTTGAGGAAGGCCTCTCCTCTTCCTCCATGTCCTGGAGTTCACCTTTTGGATTACACATGTGCACCAAGCTGCTACAGTATAAGCCAATAGTGTGTTCTAACATTAAAACAGTGAATCTCATATAATCAACATTTTACTGGTGTCCAACCAAATTCTCCTCTCTTCCAACTAAATTCAGTCATTGTTATCTCTTGCTTCCTCCTGTTCTGAACATCTGCAGGAGAACGGTGGGGAGGGGGGGGGGAACCCTCCATTCCTTTTCTTGCTTGGCATTACACCTTTAACTGTTTTATTATTTCCAAATATTAATTACTTTATCAATATTGATTACTCTTTCAATCTTGTCAGCATGAATCATATCTATTTACCACACACAGTTCTCATCTTTTGGGCATTTAGGAGCTTTTCACTTTGCTTTGCACCCAAGGAAAATATACCCCCAAATGTGCACAAATAACTCCTTCAGCATGTCCTCCTTTCAGCTGTTTTTTCCATTGTTCTCTGCTATCTTGTCCTCATCTTTCCACAATTCCTGTGTCTATTCAAGTCCAGCCTGGGACCGTGCACGCATTTGCTTTAGTTCTGTAGTGATTTATGCCCAGCCATCCTGCCAACCACACCCATTTCAATGTTGCAACAACCTAACTCTGGGCTGCAGTATGTGAATCACACTCTGCTGTGTGAGATGGCAGAGCACCAGAGCAGGCACTGAAGAAGGGACATTCGGTACATTAGTGAAGTGAGTGCTGGAACCTGGGCTAGCTCTTAGAACTCCGGCACTATGGCAGGAGTCGGGAACTGCCTCGCTATGGGGATTTACCAGAAGCAGAGCCTTTAGTGCCACTTGCTCTCCAGTGCCAGACACAAGCCACGACAGGGACGAGGCACAGGAGAAAGGAGGAGGCTCCCTGTCTTCAGGTTCCGCAAGGAACAGCTTAGTCCAGGCGAAGAGAACAGGATGAGAAGCCCCTAGCTGTACTGCCCAAGGGGTTTTGTACACATACAAGTCATGGGGTGGATGCAAACAATGAACCAATAGGGAATCCTCAGGAGAGGAGTGAGGGGATTACAATAAGTGTCTGGGGCCAATTGGGGTAGGAGGGTGGAGAGGATGAGTCACAAGGGCCAATGGGGTTTCCAGGAGTAGGGGAATTCCACAGGGGAATTGCAGTCATGGATTACCCAAAGATTTGGGAACCAAGGTGTTGGGTTGCCTTGACAGGCAGGGAAAGAGCTGGAACAAGGGGTGGGGAAGGGCACGAGGGACAGTTTGGAGGGAGGGTAAAACCCACAGGTAAACCAACTCAGGAAAAACATGGGGGCACAACAGAGCTCTTAAACAAGACTTGAAATGGAATCAATAAAATAAATTTGAACTGCAACAATCAAGAGCATCTTGAGGGACGCAGCCTGACCAGCAATGTCAGCAGGCAAAAGAAAGGTTTTGCTGAGCAATGGCCCTTTGATGAAGCAAACCATTTACAATCAGGGCAGTCCACTCATGCGGTTGGGCGCACACTTTGGGGGTACAGCTGAGGCCATGAGGTCACAGCAGGGCTCTGGGGTCACAGCAGGCTGAGCTCTCAGCAGGCCCTGAGGTCACAGAGGTGCCAGAGGTGCCAGAGCCCCGTGGTGCACAGCAGCACAGGGAGCCAGCAGTCAGTCCCTGAGCACAACTGTTGCGGCAGCAGCGGCGGTGGCAGCAGCGGTGCTGACGTTGGGACAGCGGTGTCGGGACAGCGGTGGCAGCAAGAGCTGCGGGACTGGCGGAGGACAAGGCAGCATGGCCCTTGCTCTGCGCCTCCTACTCATGCTGCTCCTGGCCATGGCCCTGCCTGCCAGGGCTGCCCAGGCTGCTCCACTGCAAGCGTGGCGAGCAGGTGAGCCGGCAGCCTGGCTGCCCTTTCCTGGGACAGCGCTCCCTGCTCCCTGGGAAGTGCTGGGGATGGTTTTGCCCAGGGCTTTAGGGAGGGTTTCCTCTGTGGGAGGGAGAGAGACCCCACGGGCCCTGGGCTACTCCAGCCACCCCTCCAGAGATGTTGCAAAGGGCCTGCTAAGAGGTTGGAGAGTGACCAGGAGCCAGCCCAGAGCTCCCCAGGCCCCTGTGCAGCATTGGCCATCTCCATTCGCATCTGGCTCCCACAGCCTTACCCAACCCCTGCAGTGACCAGTTCCCTAAGTCAGAAGGGGATCCCAGCACACCATGGAAATGGTTCTGATCTCTGCTCCCTTCTAGACTGGAATCATGACATGGGTTTTCAGGAAGTCCTGATGAAGGATGGTTTGAAGTTCCTGGAGGATGCTGGAGGCAAGTTTTCACTCTGCCTTTCCTGAGTAAATAATCAGGATCAATTCAACAAAAGCTCACTTATTAACCAGTTCCCTTAACATAATCTTAAGGTTGAAAGAATCTGGAAACCTTGCCCTGCTCCCTTCTGGAGGCCTGAGGGCTCCCACAGAATCACTGTCAGTGGGAGGAAGGAGCATTTAGCTTTCAGTCCTCCTCCCGTGTGCTTTGCCAGTGTGTCCTTCTGTGTGCTCTGTGCAGTCACAGAGAAGAGCAGAGAGGGAAGGGGCCGGGCCCAGGGCTGTGCCCCGGGGCTGAGCCTTGTGGGCAGCCTGAGGATCTCCTGCAGTGCCACAGGAGCTCTTCTGTCCTGCCTTTCTTTGCAGCTGAACCTGCCGGTGAAGGTCCCACATCCAGGACTGAGGCTCTGGGAGATGGTGAGGGTAGGTCAAGGCCTTTCCCCTGGGAGAGCTGCCAGCTCAGAGCCCAAAGCTGGGCCAGGGAGGCAGCGCTGCAGGTGCCAGCACAGAACCATGCACGTGTGTGCCCTCGCCCTGCACGATCCCCTCACTGCCGCTGCTGCGGCTCAGTGGTGCCCATGCAGATCAGCAGAGATGGCAGAAGCTTCTGTGGCTGTTGAGTTACAGGTGTGTCTGCGGGGAGGACTTCTCCAGCTCCAGGGCTGGATGCTTGGCCCCAACCCAGCTCCCATGGCATACGTGAGTAGTGTGACCCTGCTGACCTCAAAGGCTGAGCCCTGCATTTGTGGGATCCATTCCTGGGAAATGGAAGTATTTTTCTCTAAGTTCCTCTGACAGGGAAGATGCAAGACACAAGAGACAAGATATCCCTGGAACCACCCAAACAGACGAAGCAAGAGCTGAAGGAAATGCGGCAGGGAGGACAAGGTGGGTGCATTTCCCTCATGCTTCCCCTGGGACTCAGCAGCCGGGGGCTTTGGCTGCACATCTGGACACGTCGTGCCCGGCACAGCAGGAAGGGATCCATGGCAGCCTCGCTGCCCCGCTGCTGCTTTCACGCCCTGCAGGGCTGTTTCCCAGCCTGGCCTGGCTGCAGCTTCTGCCCAGCCTCTGTAGGAAGTTATTTGGCATCAGCTGACAGGCAGCCCAAAGTGCAAGACACCCTGAGATCCCCCACAATATCCAACCCTGCAGATTAGGAAAAGGGTGGCTGTTTGGAGGTGGAAGTGCTCTCATTATGCCACTGTTATCTGGCCATTTTCCTGCTCCATAAATTTCACAAATATTACCTCTGATGCCACCGCCCAAGTGGGAAACAGCACCATCTGATGTATCTGTCTCCCTTCCTTTGTCAAGAGATGGACATAGTGCTTCAGTGGAAGGTGGCATTTCTTGAAGGAAGCACTCCATCTTCGGTGCCAGCCCCTGCTGCAGGAAGGAAGGCAATGCCAGACACGGGCACAGCCACAGCAGGTAATTGCTGTGCCGGGCTCAGGCCTGGCCGGGGCTGTGTGGCAGCAGCTCTTCCCCCAGGGCCTGCCCTTGCCCGGCCCGGCAGCCAAAGCTGGAGGCGCCTGGGCTTCCAGGCCTCTGGAGCTGGTTCAGAGCCCCGGGGAAACGGGACTGGTGCAGCAACGTCCCTGGCGCTGCAGCTGCTGCGGAGCTGGCCCTGAGTGCCCAGAGGCCCAAGGCACAGGAGCAGCCCCGAGCGGGAGCCCTGCCGCCAGCCCAGGGCCAGAGCCAGCCCTGGCACACAATGGAAACAGTTCTCATCTTGGTTTGCTTCCAGACTGGGAGGCTGGGAAGGATTCTCCATTAGCCTGGCGCTCTGAAGTTGTGAAGCCCTCCGAGCATTCTGCAGGTATGTTCTCACTATCTCTACAAGGCGTAATGTTTGACTGACTGGTCAGGACCAGGTGACAGAAGCTTCTCTGGATGTTGTGTTACAGGCGTGTCTGCAGGGACGACCTCACCAACTCCTACCTTGGATGCTGCACAAAAGCCCAGCTCCCATGGCAGGGGTGAGTAGTGTGTCCCTGCTGACCCCAAAGGCTAAGCCGTGCTTTTGGGAGATCCATTCCTGGGAAATGGAACTACTTTCTCTTAAGGTCCTACAACAGGAGATGCCAAAGACATGGCAGGCAAGAAATTTCGGGACCCATTAGAAATCTTGTGGCATATGCTGAAGGAACGTCTGCAGAGAAGACAAGGTGGGTGCATTTCCCTCATGCTGCTCCTGGGACTCAGCAGACGGGGCCTTTGGCTGCACATCTGGACACGCAGTGCCCGGCACAGCAGGAAGGGATCCATGGCAGCCTCGCTGCCCCGCTGCTGCTTTCACGCCCTGCAGGGCTGATTCCCAGCCTGGCCTGGCTGCAGCTTCTGCCCAGCCTCTGCAGGAAGGCAATTGGCATCAGCTGACAGGCAGCCCCAATTGCACCACAGTCCATGCCCACCCTCTGATCCCCTGCAATTTCCTGGTGTCCAGGCAGATCAGATGTTGGGGCTGTTTGGGGAAGGAAGCAGCCTTGGGTTGTCCCAAAATCCTGGGTGTTTTCTGATCCTTATCCATTGCTTTCACAAGTGATGCCTCCTGAAATTGTCCCCTTCCCCATTCCCTGTCAGGAATGTTTCCATCTGATCCAGCTGTCTCTTTTCCATTCTCCAGAAACAAAGGAGAGCCTGCGGAGAAAGAAGCATTTCCCGGAGGAAGCAGTGGTTCTGTGCCAGCCTCTGCTGCAGGAAGGGAGGCCATGCCAGGCACAGGCACAGGAGGTAATTGCCGTGCCTCTGGGCCTGAGCCCTGCTGAGGCTTGAGCTGCCCTCTCTGCTGCTTGGCAGTGCGGGCACAGCCTGGACTAGAGCGGCACAGCCCAGGGGAATTATCCCGAGCAGGCTCAGGGCACTCGGGTACTGAGCAGTCCTGCTGGGGTCCCTCCATGGGAGACATGTCCTGAAACCTGGGAGTGACTGCACGGGGTGGCCACGGTGGGGAAAGGACAGAGGGGGAGAGCAAGGCTCCAGTGTGTCCTGAGAGGGCATGGCTGTTTGCCCTTGGGATCTGGGGGGTGTCCCCACAGAAGGAGGGCAGGAGGGACAGAGGGAGGGAGGGAGGCATAGCTGTGTCACTGCCTGCTGCAGTTTGCCCCCGTGCTTTAGGGAGGATTTCCTCTGTGTCTGAGGGAGAGAGCCCCAGGGCCCTGTGCTGCTCCAGCCACCCCTCCCAGGGATGTTGCTGAGGGCAGGGAAAGAGTGCGGAGAGTGAGACCAGGAGCCAGCCCAGAGCTCCCCAGGCCCCTGTGCACCTTTGGCCATGTCTATTCACATCTGGCTCCCACGGCCTTACCCGACCCCCCTTGCAGTGCCCAGTTCCCTGTGGCAGAAGGGGATCCCAGCACACCCTGGAAAGTGTTCTCATCTGTGCTCCGTTCTAGATGAGGGTGCTGGGAAGGCTTCTCCATCAGCTTGGATGAAGAAAGTTTTGAAGCCTTTGGAGCCTCCTGCAGGTATGTTGTCAGTGTGCCACCAAGGAAGAATTGTAGACAAGCGGGCAGGAAGCAGGTGACAGAAGCTTCTGTGGCTGTTGTGTTACAGATGTGTCTACAGGGAGGACTTCTCCAGCTTCTCCAGCTCCTACCTTGGATGCTATACGCAAGCCCAGCTCCCATCACAGGGGTGAGTAGTGTGTCCCTGCTGACCTCAAAGGCTGAGCCTTGCTTTTGTAGGATCCATTCCTGGGAAAAGGAAATATTTTTCTCTAAGGTACTCCAACAGGGAAAGTCCAAGATACAACAGATAAGATGTCCCTGCAACCATCCAAACAGATTAGGCAAGAGCTGAAGGAACCCCTGCAGACAAGAGAAGGTGGGTGCATTTCTCTCATGCTTCCCCTGGGACTCAGCAGCCAGGGGCTTTGGCTGCACATCTGGACACGCCGTGCCCGGCACAGCGGGAAGGGATCCATGGCAGCCTCGCTGCCCCGCTGCTGCTTTCACGCCCTGCAGGGCTGTTTCCTAGCCTGGCCTTGGCTGCAGCTTCTGCTCAGCCTCTGCAGGAAGGCATTTGGCATCAGCTGACAGGCAGCCGAAACTATAACACACCCTGAGATCCCCCACTATATCCAGCCCTGCAGATTAGGAAAAGGGTGGCTGTTTGGAGGTGGAAGAGCTCTCATTATGCCACTGGAATCTGGCCATTTTTCTGCTCCATAAATTTCACAAATATTACCTCTGATGCCACCGCCCAAGTGGGGAACAGCTCCATCTGATGCAGCTGTCTCCCTTCCTTTGTCAAGAGATGGACATAGTGCTTCAGTGGAAGGTGGCATTTCTTGAAGGAAGCACTCCATCTTCGGTGCGAGCCCCTGCTGCAGGAAGGACGGCAATGCCAGACACGGGCACAGCCACAGCAGGTAATTGCTGTGCCGGGCTCAGGCCTGGCCGGGGCTGTGTGGCAGCAGCTCTTCCCCCAGGGCCTGCCCTTGCCCGGCCCAGCAGCAGCCAAAGCTGGAGGTGCCTCGGCTTCCAGGCCTCTGGAGCTGGTTCAGAGCCCCGGGGAAACGGGACTGGTGCAGCAACGTCCCTGGCGCTGCAGCTGCTGCGGAGCTGGCCCTGAGTTCCCAGAGGCCCAAGGCACAGGAGCAGCCCCGAGCGGGAGCCCTGCCGCCAGCCCAGGGCCAGAGCCAGCCCTAGCACACAATGGAAACAGTTCTCATCTTGGTTTGCTTCCAGACTGGGAGGCTGGGAAGGATTCTCCATTAGCCTGGCGCTCTGATGTTGTGAAGCCCCCCGAGCATTCTGCAGGTATGTTCTCACTGTCCCACCAAGGCGTAATGTTTGACTGACTGGTCAGGACCAGGTGACAGAAGCTTCTGTGGCTGTTGTGTTACAGATGTGTCTGCAGGGACGACCTCACCAACTCCTACCTTGGATGCTGCACAAAAGCCCAGCTCCCATGGCAGGGGTGACTAGTGTGTCCCTGTTGACCCCTCAGGCTGAGCCCTGCTTTTGTGGGGTCCATTCCTGGGAAATGGAACTACTTTCTCTTAAGGTCCTCTGACAGGAGAGACCAAAGACATGGCAGGCAAGAAATTCCAGGACCCATTAGAAATCATGTGGCAAATGCTGAAGGAATGTCTGCAGAGAAGACAAGGTGGGTGCATTTCCCTCATGCTTCGCCTGGGACTCAGCAGCCAGGGGCTTTGGCTGCACATCTGGACACGTCGTGCCCGGCACAGCAGGAAGGGATCCATGGCAGCCTCGCTGCCCCGCTGCTGCTTTCACGCCCTGCAGGGCTGTTTGCCAGCCTGGCCTGGCTGCAGCTTCTGCCCAGCCTCTGCAGGAAGGCATTTGGCATCAACTGACAGACAGCCCCAATTGCACCACAGTCCATGCCCACCCTCTGATCCCCTGCAATTTCCTGATGTCCGGGCAGATCAGATGTTGGGGCTGTTTGAGGAAGGAAGCAGCCTTAGGTTGTCCCAAAATCCTGGGTGTTTTCCTGATCCTTATCCATTCCTTTCACAAGTGATGCCTCACCTTTCCCATTCCCAGTCAGGAATGTTTCCATCTGATCCAGCTGTCTCTTTTCCATTTTCCAGAAATCAAAGGAGAGCCTGTGCAGATGGAAGCACTCCCCAGAGGAAGCAGTGGTTCCGTGCCAGCCTCGGCTGCAGGAAGGGAGGCCATGCCAGGCACAGGCACAGGAGGTAATTGCCGTGCCTCTGGGCCTGAGCCCTGCTGAGGCTTGAGCTGCCCTCTCTGCTGCTTGGCAGTGCGGGCACAGCCTGGACTAGAGCAGCACAGCCCAGGGGAATTATCCCGAGCAGGCTCAAGGCACTCGGGTACTGAGCAGCCCTGCTGGGGTCCCTCCATGGGAGACATGTCCTGAAACCTGGCAGTGACTGCACGGGCTGCCCATGGTGGGGAAAGGACAGAGGGGGAGAGCAAGGCTGCAGTGTGTCCTGAGACGGCCTGGCTGTTTGCCCTTGGGATCTGGGAGCTGTCCCAGCAGAAGGAGGGCAGGAGGGAGTGTAGGAGGGAGGCATAGCTGTGGCACTGCCTTCTGCAGTTTCCCCCAGGGCTTTAGGGAGGATTTTCTGTGAGTTTGAGGGAGAGAGCCCCAGGGCCCTGGGCTACTCCAGCCACCCCTCCCAGGGATGTTGCTGAGGGCAGGGAAAGAGTGTGGAGAGTGATGAGGAGCCAGCCCAGAGCTCCCCAGGCCCCTGTGCAGCTTTGGCCATGTCCATTCCCATCTGGGTCCCATAGCCTTACCCGACCCCCTTGCAGTGCCCTTTTCCCTGTCGCATTAGGGGTTCCCAGCATGCCACAGATATGGTTCTGATCTCTGCTCCCTTCTAGACTGGAGTCGTGACATGGGTTTTCAGGAAGTCCTGATGAAGGATGGTTTGAAGTTCCTGGAGGATGCTGGAGGCAAGTTTTCATTCTGTCTTTCCTGAGTGAATAATCAGGATCAATGCAACCAAAGCTCATTTATAAACCATTTCCCTTAACATTATGTAAGGGCTGAAGGATTCTGAGAATCTTTCCCTGCTCCCTTCTGCATCCCTGAGGGATCCCACAGGATCACTGTCAGTGGGAGGAAGGAGCATTTAGCTTTCAGTCCTCCTCCCGTGTGCTTTGCCAGTGTGTCCTTCTGTGTGCTCTGTGCAGTCACAGAGAAGAGCAGAGAGGGAAGGGGCCGGGCCCAGGGCTGTGCCCCGGGGCTGAGCCTTGTGGGCAGCCTGAGGATCTCCTGCAGTGCCACAGGAGCTCTTCTGTCCTGCCTTTCTTTGCAGCTGAACCTGCCGGTGAAGGCCCCACATCCAGGACTGAGGCTCTGGGAGATGCTGAGGGTAGGTCAAGGCCTTTCCCCTGGGAGAGCTGCCAGCTCAGAGCCCAAAGCTGGGCCAGGGAGGCAGCGCTGCAGGTGCCAGCACAGAACCATGCACGTGTGTGCCCGCGCCCTGCATGATCCCCTCACCGCTGCTGCGGCTCAGTGGTGCCCGTGCAGATCAGCAGAGATGGCAGAAGCTCCTGTGGCTGTTGAGTTACAGGTGTGTCTGCAGGGAGGACTTCTCAAGCCCCAGGGCCAGATGCTTGGCCCCAACCCACCTCCCATGGCATGGGTGAGTAGTGTGACCCTGCTGACCCCACAGGCTGAGTCCCGCTTTTGTGGGATCCATTCCTGGGAAATGGAACTACTTTCTCTTAAGGTCCTCCAAAAGGAAAGACCCAATTATTTGCCGCCAAAACGTCTCATGACTCAGATGAATTCTGGAGACAAACACAGAAGGAAGCACCCCGAGGACAAGGTAGGTGCATTTCTCTCATGCTTCCCCTGGGACTCAGCAGCCTTTGCCTTTGGCTGCAAATCTGGACACGCCGTGCCCGGCGCAGCAGGAAGGGATCCATGGCAGCCTCGCTGCGCCGCTGCTGCTTTCACACCCTGCAGGGCTGTTTCCCACCCTGGCCTGGCTGCAATTCCTCCCCAGCCTCTGCAGGATGGAATTTGGCATTAGCTGATAGGGTGCCCCAACTGTACTGTGGGCCTGAGATCACCTGCCATTTCCCAGTCTCTGAGAAGATCAGGAGGTGCAGCTGTTTGCACAAGGGAGTGCACTGGCCCAGCCCCAATTACCTGGGCTTTTTCTTGATCTTTACCTGTGACTTAGACAAGCATTGCCTCCTGAAGGTTCCACCTCCCCAGTGGGGAATATTTCCATTTGATCCAGTTGTCCCTTTTTACCTTTTTCAAGTGATGGACCAAAAGGCTGTTCAGGAGGAGGAACACTCAGGGAGAAGCAGTGGCTCATTGGCAGCCCTAGCTGCAGGAAGGAAGGCAAAGCCAGACACGGGCACAGGCACAGCAGGTAATTGCTGTGCCGGGCTCAGCCCTGGCCGGGGCTGTGTGGCAGCAGCTCTTCCCCCAGGGCCTGCCCTTGCCCGGCCCGGCAGCAGCCAAAGCTGGAGGCGCCTCGGCTTCCAGGCCTCTGGAGCTGGTTCAGAGCCCCGGGGAAACGGGACTGCTGCAGCAACGTCCCTGGCGCTGCAGCTGCTGCGGAGCTGGCCCTGAGTGCCCAGAGGCCCAAGGCACAGGAGCAGCCCCGAGCGGGAGCCCTGCCGCCAGCCCAGGGCCAGAGGCAGCCCTGGCTCCCGACTGGGCAGGGGCTGCGCTGGGTCCTGACAGGGCCTGAGCCTGTCCCCTGGGGCTGGGGGAGCTGTCACGGGGCAGGGAGGGCCAGGGCTGGCAGTGGCTGCTCAGGGATGGCTTTGGCCCGTGTCCCTGGCAGCAGCCACTGCCCAAGCAGCTGCGCTGGCCCCGGGCTCTCCTCCCGGCCTGCTGGGCTTTGATGGCTGGCACAGCCTGTGCCAAGGGCCGGCAAGGTGCCTGCAGGCCCCAGCTCTGGGGGAAACAGAGAACGTCCTGCCCGTATCCACCGTGCTGCCAGCTCAGCAGTGCAGCACAGCATGGTCTCACGGTCCCCATCGCTCCCACAGATGCAGCCGGCACCACAAGACCTGTTCCCAATGCCCAGGATGGCCTCGGAAGGGGTTTCTATCAGGAAACAGGCTACTGGCTAGCAATACTGGCATTTATGTTTTGTTTGGAGCTTGTCTTCGTGTTGTGCTTGTTTGGAATCCGGTATTTGGAATCGGGAAGAGAAAACAGTGAGTGTTTTGTTGCTCTCCCCCTCAAACAGCTTCTTTTGAAAGTCTAACGTGGTCAGGGAACATTCCCATTGAGACTGCAGTGGGGTTGTGGCCAGTCCATGATTGTCCAAATAACTCTGCTGAGGGTTCTGCTGCTGCCCAGTGCTTCCACTGGCCTCTCAATTGCTGGGCCTTGTCCTGGGGGCCCCGCTGGGGCTGCAGCCAGTGCTGGCTCCCACTGAGGCTGCCTGGCCAAGAGCAGCCCCAGGGGCACGGGGCAGAGGCAGAGGGAGGTGGGGAAGAGAAAGAGCAGGGCCGAGGTTGCCCTTGAAAGGCAGAGGTGCTCTGGGGCCCGCTCCTGGCCAGGGACCCTGCCCAGAGCCGTGCCCTGCTGGCCGGGGCCTTGAGGGGCAGCTGTCCAGCTGGGCCCAGCTGTGCCAGCAGCTCCAGCCGTGCTGGGGAGCCTTGCCAGCTCTGGACCGTGCTGTGCACGAGGGTCCCTGTGTGCCACTGGCAGCTGGGGCATCAGCCACCTCCTCTCTCCACAGGAGCACCTCGGGACAGGAGTTTAAAGACGGTGGCTGCACCTCACACCCAGAGAGCGTGAGCAGCTCCTCCAGCAGCAGGAATGGCCCGGACAGCCCTCTCAAGTGTTCTGTGAAGAGGACCCCAGAAGAGCCGTCGACAAGGAAGCGTCTTATTGCCCCGTAGTTCCCACTGCCACCTGCTCTCCCCATGGGCCTCCCCAAGCTTCCTTTATTCCTTTTTTTCTCTCCGTCTGTCCCATCCCAGCCAACCCGAGTTCCGCTAGGGACCCCAGGACCAGCCCAGCACCTTCCAGCACATCCTGAGACCAACACATCCCTTCCTCTGCCCCTGAGCCCCCTGGCCTTGCCCTCTAGGCAACACTGAAGGTTGTGGAGGATTTTGTGAACAGCTGGCTAGCTAACAAAGGTCACACTGACATAATACCGTTAATTAAGCAAGAAGGAGACGAGGATAGGAGTCAGCAGTCAGTGTCCAAACCTGGCAAGGGCACTGTGCCCTTGGTGCAACATCAGGATGGATCGTTAGTTAGAAACATGAAGAAAATATGTAAACAGCTGCAGCATAGTAGCCTCAAGAATGATAAGGTAGGCGTAGTTAGCTGATAAGTAACTAACCAATAATGAGCTCGCTTTTTGCAATATGTATTAGCCTCATTAACACCAATATAAATGTATGTGCCTATCAATAAAGTTTTGAGATTTGCTGATCACTCATATTGAGTGCCGCATTTCTTCCGCCGATTACCACAAATGGTGACCCCAGACGTGATATCGGTAATGGCAACCACGGTGGATCGGTGAACGAGTTCGGGTCCTACAGCAGCAAGGACGGCGAATAAGCACTGCTGAAAAAGCGAAAAGCGCCGCGCCCTGGGTGACCTTATAGAAGAGCCCGGCCGATACGTGCTGCCGAAACCTTGAAGGGCTGCAACAGCGCTGACGTTCTCAAAAATGGAAATGGAAAGGCAAGCAGCATATGATTTATTTACTTGCTTTTTAAAAAAGCGTCAGGTTAAGGGCATAGATTTGCAGAAAGAGCTCCCACAGTTGTTAGCCTATGGGTATGCACAAGGAGTTTTTCAAAATCCTCATACAGTGCATGAATTAACAGAGTGGCGTAAGCTCGGGGACAAGTTGTGGGAGGCAGCTATAGATGAGGATAAAACTGCAAGGAAGTTAGGAAAGCTATGGCGAGTCGTGCACAATGAGTTATTACAACATCAGGTAGAAAAGAAAGCTGCGCAGCAAGCTAGCGTAGCATATGATAAGAATAAGAGTCATGGGGACTGCTACGACTGTCCGTTACCCCCTACCACATCTACAGTCGTTTTGCCACCAACATCGGCTCCTCCTTCAAGCAGCAGCTCACCCCCCGCGGATGCTGTAACAGCACCGTCCGCACCACCTGTGCCATGGCCAGACCCTCCGTTTCCTCCTCCTTGTAATGAGCCGATCCCTGGGGCAAAAAGTGACCTAGCGGGGGCCGTCGCAAGGGAGCGAAGGGAGGCATGAGCGGCGGTAGCAAAAGAGATCATGGATTCGGGGGATAGTGGAGCTATAGCTGCAGCGGTGGAGGTTGCTTGTCCGGTGGTATTTTCGCCTGTGCAGGGGAACAGATATGAAGCCACAATTACAGCGCTGGACTGGAAGCTGCTGTCACAATTACGGTCCACAGTTAGTCAGTTTGGGGTGACCCGTGAGCCCACAAAACAGATACTTGATTACATCTGGGGGACTCAGGTATTACTGCCGGCTGATTGCAGAGGAGTAGCGAAGCTTATCTTCACTCAGCATCAGCAGCTCTTGTTTAATGCACACTGGCAGGCACTTTGCCAGGAATGTGTAGCGACACAACGGCAGCAAGGCGACCCGTTACACGGAATAACCCTGGATGAGCTAATGGGTTCAGGACCTTTTCTTCGTACAGAGCAGCAGGCATTAATTGGTCCTGAAAAATGTCGGGAGGCTATGCGCTTAGTACGAATGGCCATAGACAGGATAAAAGAGCCAGGCGGGGTCCCCTCTTATATGGGAATAAAGCAAGGAAGAGATGAATCATTTGGATCTTTTATAGATAAGGCAGCCGCTGCTATCGAAGGGGCGGGAGTCCCTGACTTTATGACAGGTGCTTTACTGAAACAATGTGCACTCCAGAATAGTAACCAGGCTACAAGGAACGTATTAAATACCTTAGGAGCTAATTGGTCTATAGAGGAAGCGTTAGAACGATTGGCAAATATGCCCATAGGGAATCAGCTGATGTTAGTAGAAGCTATTAAGGAGTTAGGTGTAGGATTGCAAAAACAAGCGGCAGCTTCGCAGAGTCAGGTATTAGCTGCTCTTGCACCCCTACAAGCAGCGGCTATAAATAAGCCACGGGCTCCATCTACTGGCCGATTTAAATGTTACCGGTGCGGAGGCATGGGACATACGCGACGAGACTGTCAGACAGCTGGCGTCTGGTGCCAGAGTTGTCGCTCGGATACCCACAGCACCGGAGCTTGCCGATACCGCTCGGGAAACATAAAGACGAGTGCGTTCAACAGCCGCCGCGCCCAGACACAAGTAGCCGCTGCCAACACCTCGGCCCAGCTGCACTCCAGCCAGCCACTGCCGGGAGCCTCGGGCTGGACGTGGCAGCCTCAGTAGCGATAACACTGATGACCACCCAACCGGAAAAGGTGCCGACTGGAATAAAGGGACCAAGCATCATTAATGGACAACCTATGGGAGCTTTGCTTCTGGGACGATCGTCGGCCACCATGATGGGATTATTTGTTTTACCTGGAGTAATAGATGCTGATTATACGGGAGAAATCTACGTCATGGTACATACTCCTTTTCCACCGATACAAATCGAGAAAGGGCAGAGGATAGCCCAATTGGTTCCATTGGAGCAGATTGCTAAAACATTGCCCCCTTGTCAATTACAGTCGAGGGGAGAACGAGGCTTTGGTTCCACTGGAGGACTTACTTTATTAACAATGAATTTGAATGATCGGCCTAAGCGCACTGTAACAATAGAGCATCTGGGGGGGAGACAAACCTTGGAAGGTTTATTAGATACTGGTGCGGACTCCAGCATTATTAGTCCAGATTACTGGCCTCACAACTGGCCATTACAGCCAACCACAATGACAGTTACCGGGGTTGGGGGCCTGACACTTGCTAGAAAGTCACCCATGTTGTCTGTAACTATTGATGGAAAAACTTTACGGAATGTTTTTTCAATTGTACCCTTACCCCCTACAGTGCAGTGCCTCATTGGTCGGGACATTCTGGCTCAACTGGGAATAGTGTTGACAAATGAGCACCCTTTGGGCTAGTGGCCATTGCGTGGACTTTCCCGATCCCGCTGACCTGGACCACGGATGTCCCAGTATGGGTTAAGCAATGGCCACTAAAAAGGGAAAGTCTGGAGCAAGCACATATGCTAGTACAAGAACAATATAAGCAAGGTCATTTGAAGTTGTCGACCAGCCCATGGAATACACCTATTTTTGTCATTAAAAAGAAATCAGGAAAGTATCGCTTGCTACATGATTTACGGGCTGTAAATGAACAAATGGAACCTATGGGAGCCTTACAACCAGGCTTACCTAACCCAGCAATGTTGCCAAAGGACTGGCCATTGTTAATTGTAGATCTTAAGGACTGCTTCTTTACTATTGCTCTTCACCCTAGAGATACCCGAAGGTTTGCTTTTACTTTACCGGCATTAAATAGGGAAGAGCCAGATAAGAGGTTTGAATGGGTTAATCTTCCACAGGGTATGAGAAACAGCGCCACCTTATGTCAATTGTATGTTGACAATGCTTTACAACCCTTACGGCAAGCCTGGTCCGAAACCATCATTTATCATTATATGGACGATATTCTATTTGCTCAGCAGCAACCTCTTACAGGTCAACAAATTCAAAAAATACATGATGCTCTGAAACTACATGGGTTGGTTGTAGCTCCTGAAAAAATTCAACTATCTGCACCCTGGAAGTATCTAGGATGGACACTTACTGGTCAGGTTGTTACCCCCCAGAAACTGCAATTAAACGTTGAAATACGTACATTGAATGATGCCCAAAGGTTACTTGGTGATTTACAATGGCTGCGTCTTATTGTGGGCATCCCGAATGAGCTATTAGATAAACTTCGACCCTTACTAAAAGGAACTGATCCGGCACAGCCTGTTCATATAACCTCTGAGCAGGTTAGGACATTACAACAGATACTGGACTGTGTGACACAAGGCAGTGTCCGGAGACGAGACCTTTACCTCCCTATACAGCTGACAGTTTGGTGTGGAACTAAATACTTACTAGGTGCACTTACTCAGCAAAACAGAAAAACGGGGGAGGTGTGGGCTTTGGAATGGATATCTCCTCCACTTCAACAGCATAAAACCCTTCTTCAAAAAATTGAAATTTTGGCTGAGTTGCTCAAAAAGGGTCGTGAACGGACACTACAGATCATGGGAAAGGAGCTTGCTCAGATACGGGTACCAATGAAGAAAGATACATTGACCTGGTACCTGTTAAACAGTGTGGAATTACAAGAGGCACTGTTGGGAGCTGGAAGTGTGATTGCCACTGATGATATCCCCAATATACCGTTGAATTGGATAGGGCAACGGGGTTGGATTCAATGCCCAAAAAGGTCACAGAAACCCCTGTCAGGATGCCATAACAGCCTACACGGATGCAGGAAGAAAATCCAGAATTGCTGCAGTGACCTGGCAGGAAAAGGGACAATGGCACCATCAGATTCTCCAGGCCTCCGAGTTGGATACTTTACAAACGATGGAGTTATTGGCTGTTGTTTGGGCCATGATGCATTTTTCTGGGCCCCTCAATATAGTGACAGATTCTTTATATGTCGCTGGAGTATGCGAGCGAATAGAAGATGCCTCTATAAAAGAGGTTCAAAACAGGAGGTTACATGAGCTGTTTATACAGTTACAGAGGGCAATTAAACTGAGGAAGTATCCTTTCTCTGTCATTCATATCAGAAGTCATAAGTGGGATATTGGTCTGGGAGAGGGTAATGCACAAGCAGATAAGCTAGTTTCAATCACACATGTGACTCCAATTCCCAGGAAGACTTTGGCCAGAGAGGCACACTCCATGTTTCACCAAAATGCAAAAGGCCTCCATAGGGAATTTCAAATATCTCTAGAAGAGGCACGGGCAATAGTCAAAGCCTGTCCCACATGTAGTCATCATAACGGGGGCTGCGGGTTAGGTCTAGGAGTTAACCCCAGAGGGCTGAATACAAATGAGACCTGGCAAATGGATGTCACGTGTTGCTGAGTTTGGAAGGATAAAGTATGTGCATGTTACTATAGACACCTACAGTCATTTTATATGGGCCACAGCACAAACTGGTGAGAAAGCAGGGCACGTGGAGAGGCATCTCAGTAGCTGCTTTGCTGTAATGGGAGTGCCACGACATATTAAGACAGACAATGGGCCTGCCTACTGCAGCAAAAGAATAAAACAGTTCGTGCAAATGTGGGGGATTGAACACGTGACAGGCATCCCTAATTCTCCGACAGGACAAGCGATTGTAGAGAGAGCTTATGGTACTTTGAAAAAATATCTAGGTAAATACAAAGATATTAGAGAGCCGCAAGAAAGGTTGCTAAAGTGTCTATTTGTCTTAAATCACCTGTGTGTTTTTGGGGAAAGCAAAGTTCCTGCTGTAATTCGTCATTATGTAACAGAGAAAAATAGTGTGAAGCAGGATGTATGGGTAAAGTATAGAGACCCCAAGACAGGACAATGGCAAGGTCCTGCTAAGGTATTATACTGGGGCCGCGGGTATCTTTGTGTTTCTACCCCTACAGGATCCTTGTGGGTAGCTGCTAAATGGACCCCACCAGCCGTGTTAGATGGAACCAGACCCCAGACAACTGAGCGAAGAGGACGGTCGGCGAGTGGAGGCAAAGCTGCTGATCACCATTTGACTGATAGTTCTCAAGCTGAAAGGACACTGTAGCTTTGCCATTGACCGAGTGATTGATCGGTGTCAATCCCTGGACAGTATACTAAGCCTGATTCCGGCACTTCATACATTTTATCATAGAAGGCCTAAGAGATTAGCTTGTATTAAGTGTCAAAATACTCAGTGTGCTGCATGGATATTGTTCTTTTGCGGGGGGTGTCAGCAAACTAAGTGGGTGCATCAGTCACAGTTACCTGAACTGTGGTGCAGAAGCTGTGCATTTTATTGGCAGCGGGACTCCTGGCAAGCAGAACTTCAGACCTTTACAGGATTACCTGGCCGCCAAGGGTTACAGTTGTATGAGTCCCCAGAACAGAAAATTCTCGCATGGTTTAGGTGGGAAACCCAGCACTTTGCCAAACACGCTTTAGGGCAATCTCAGTCGTGTATCTTACAGTCTAAGTGTGGTCGGGGCATTCCCCTCTCCCACCTAGATGTAGTAGGTCCGATTCTGAGGGATCAAGATCCTAATCAAGTGTGGGACGATTGTTTAAGGGCTCTAAAAAGATTAAGTCTGGGCGGCTCAAGAAAGAAAAAGGGGAGAGGAAGGAAGAGACATTCTTAACGGTTTGTGGGCAACCTGTTAATTCCCTAAATGTCTGGATGGTTCAAAACAGCGTCCGGGAAGATCAGGGTGATGTGGCAGACTTATGCTGCTGTTTTACTCGTATTTGCCCTCTTAATAGACAGCCCAGACATTGCCAAAGGAGTGGGAACCCACCAAGCATGGGCCCCACCTCAGCCCAAGACTAATATTTGGATCACCATGGCAAATTTAACTAACCAGGAGGCTATTTGCTTGTCGTTATCTTCTCCCGGTAATCCATTTACAACCTGTTTGGTTGGACTGCCGGCAGATCCCTGGCCATGCCCATCGAAAATACCCACCTGCAAAACCAATGACGCCAGGGTCAGTGTAGATAACTGGGACCAATGGATTTCTCATTTTCCTATAGCACCGCAGGAACCCCAAGAGTTGGAACTGTTAGGCTCAGTGATGGCGGATGCATGCCTTAGGTTTAAGCATAAAAGTCAGCTGCCGGCCAAAAACTATTCTACTATTGTAACCTCCAGCATGGCCATTTACCGTAATGCAACAACCTGGTGCAATTATACCACAAAGAGGGTGTCGATCTCATCAAACGACCCTATTCAATTACCAGCAGGTTACTTTTTAATATGTGGGGATCGTGCGTGGCCCGGTGTCCCATCGATGCTGAGCGGGGGGCCATGTACAATTGGAGAGTTGTCTCTCCTCACACCCAATGCGTCAATGATCCTTAATATGAGCCGCCGCTATCACAGAATTAAAAGAATGGCCCATGCGATTACTGCTGACTGCAAAGATGATGTAAAATTTTGGTCCCCAGGGGCCATAGTGGCAGCATCCTTTTTAGCTCCAGGGGTATCGGCAGCAGGTGCCCATGCCATTTTAAACAAGCTAGGATGCTGGCTGGCTAAACAAACTAATGCCACCTCTTTAGCACTTTCTAGCCTTTTGCTTGATGTTGATTCTATTCGCCATGCAACGCTTCAGAATAGAGCTGCAATTGATTTCCTTTTACTGGCACAGGGCCATGGTTGTGAAGATTTTGAGGGCATGTGTTGCATGAACCTCTCTGATCATTCCCAGTCCATTCACTCCCAGCTCTCTGAGCTGCGAAGGTTAACTGGAAACTTACAGGTAGAATCGGACTCTGGCATTGATGAGTGGCTCAAATCATTAGGCTTGGGATCATGGTTGCGCTCTATTGTTAGAGTCATTATTATAGTAGGCATTATGGCTTTGTTAGTAGTGTTAGTTTTGCCTTGTTTTTGCATGTGCTTACAGAACATGGTTCAAAGAATGATATTTGCTGCATCTAATCAGACTATGCTTGTGCAACAGAAAAACAGGGGAAGTGTGGAGGATTTTGTGAACAGCTGGCTAGCTAACAAAGGTCACACTGACATAATACCGTTAATTAAGCAAGAAGGAGACGAGGATAGGAGTCAGCAGTCAGTGTCCAAACCTGGCAAGGGCACTGTGCCCTTGGTGCAACATCAGGATGGATCGTTAGTTAGAAACATGAAGAAAAGATGTGGACAGCTGCAACATAGTAGCCACAAGAATGCTAAGGTAGGTGTAGTTAGCTGATAAGTAACTAACCAATAATGAGCTCGCTTTTTGCAATATGTATTAGCCTCATTAACACCAATATAAATGTATGTGCCTATCAATAAAGTTTTGAGATTTGCTGATCACTCATATTGAGTGCTGCATTTCTTCCGCCGATTACCACAGAAGGTGACACCCCACCCCACCCTCCCCGCCCCTCCAACTCCCGCTTGCAGGGTAGGCAATGGCCCATTCCTGTGTTCAAATAAAGAGATGGATTTGTGTCCTAGTTTGAAAGCAAAACCAGTGTGAGGCTCTCTTGTTTAAACTGCGACCCTTTGGACGAGGACACGAGGCTTGACTCCATTTTCATCAGAAGGCTGATTTATTATGTTATATATTATACTAAAATACTACATTACAACTATACTAAAAGGACAGAGAGAAGAAGATCAGAAGGATACCAAGACAAGAATAGAATAGGAATCAATAACAAAAACCTGTGACTGCTCACAGCCTTGGCACAGGTGGCTGTGATTGGTCACTGATTGAAAACAATCTACATGAACTAATGGAAGATGCACCCGTGGCATTCCACAGCAGCAGATAGCCATTGTTTACATTTCTTTCCTGAGGCTCTCAGCTCCTCAGGACAGGAAAAGTCCTAGCAGAGGCTTTTTCCCTAAATTATCATGGCAACATCTCACCCTTTTAAGTTATTAAATTAAATAGAAAAAGAAATGTTTGTAATTTCTTCTACTAGGGCTTTGTAGAAGAGAGAACAACACCTCTTGAGGTTGATCTGTTGCCAATCAAAATCTCAATCATTTGCTGATGTGGAATGGTCAGGGAAATTCTTCACCTGTAGAACATTCAGGGAAATTCTTCACTTATCAAACATCTAATTATATCATATCACTAAAACAATCTTAAAAAATAAGAAAATGCAAAAACTCATGCAAGGAAAGTTCATTGTTTCAAGTCCAAGCAGCTGAATTTCAGGACAGAGTCCATGGACTGAAGATGTTCTTTTTTGACATCTCTGGAAGTCCCCTTTGGTCCTGAAACAGGCTTGCAGAATTCTGAAACAAAGAACTGCTAAAGAAAACAAGAATTAGCAAACAATTCATTGACAGTCATGAAACAATTCAGAGAAAATTTCTGGAATGCCCTGGCCACAGCCCTTCATTGAACCGCTTGGGCTGAGGCTAATTTTTGGCTTTTCAATGCTTTTGAGCTGCTAGCTCTTTCCACTTTTCTTTATTATTATTATTTTTTTTTTTTTCATTAGAAGAAGAGTAGCAGCAGCAGAGTGTCTCTAGGACCCTTGGGTGGCTCTGGTCCTGGTGGGCGGACCAGAGAACTCAGACTTGGCTCACAGAATGGTGGCCTAGGTTCCTGTGGGGAAAGCAAAGTTTTTGAACTCAGCACTGGACGGGGCGATGGCCCCGGCCCAGGGAAATGAGTTAAACGGCTTAGAACTAGCTTGTGAGGCGGGCTCTGCACGCTCAGAACTTGGTAGGACTATGCTGCTAGTGTTTTGAGAGTAGAAATGACGAAATGTTTTTTTTTTTTTTAGAAGCACTGGTGCACACTGGCAGCTGGAGAAGAGAAGTTTTCTCAGGAATTGTTATTTTAGATTTGAGGGTTTCTTGTCTCCAGAGCAAGCGAGCAGTGCTTGCTTTGCTCTGTGTCTCTTGTTTTTGTAAGGTAAATGTTATTTTTTCTGCTTTTTGCTTTTTGGCACTACTTTTATCTCTACTGGGTTGGGAACTAGAGGTAGATGTTACAGGAGCCAACTCCCCCACGCCGCAGGGGCGCTCGGGGGAAGGCAGGCACTTTAACTTCTAGGGAGAAGCTCTCGACTATACGCGAAGTGATTTAAAAACTATATTGATTTTGAACACAGCCAGCCGAACTGCTCCTGCAGTCAGCTGGAGGGTTATGCTTTTTTTACGGAAGGATAGGCTTTTCGCAGGGTTTGATGTGAATGATGGAGTTTCGGAAACCTGCGGGACAACTGGAGTGGGTGGTGCAGGCAGCACGGGCGCTGGTGTCGACTTTTGAGGCGGTCCCGTGGGCTCAGCACTATTCTCAGCAAGCTCTTGCACTGCAATTGGATCGGCAGGGAGCGGCGGGACAGGCGGGGGCGGCGGGCTCGGAGCGGGGTCGGCCCGCGCAGGCGCCGCCTGCACCGTTGCGAATTCAGTTGCCGGCTGGGATGCAGAGAAAGAAGACACGGAGGCAGCTCCTGCAGCTCCCGGGAGCAGCAGCACAGCCGGGGAATCACTGTTGTTGATCGCGCTGCCTGGCAACACGGGCGGATCGGCGGGAGGCGGTTCCGGGTGCCGCGGCGCAGGCGCAGTCATCAGAGCCGGCGGAGCTGGCCCGGGCGGCTGCGGGGCCGCGGGCGGAGCCGGCTGAGGCGGAGCCGCGGGGTCCGGCGCCTCCCGCGGGGCTGGCTGAGGCGGAGCCGCGGGGTCCGGCGCCTCCCGCGGGGCTGGCTGAGGCGGAGCCGCGGGGTCCGGCGCCTCCCGCGGGGCTGGCTGAGGCGGAGCCGCGGGGTCCGGCGCCTCCCGCGGGGCTGGCTGAGGCGGAATCGGATCCGCTCCCTCCCGGGGTGGGGGAAGAGGAGAATTCCGCGGTGAAGTGGGCGGGGCCGGCCCGGAAAGCGGCGGGCTCGGCTCCCCATCCCCCCCAAGAGATGGAGCGGGGGGGGGGAAGGTAGATCTGTTTGCTCCAAGGGAGCGGAGAAAAACTTTTGCTCAGCTGTGGGCAGTGCGGGGGGAATGCAAACTCGCGGTTCGTCTTCTTTGAGAGGCTTCTCTCGTGCCGAAGCTGGCGGGGACAGAACGCGACTGCGCTCCCGAGCCATGATGTCCCCTGCAGCCCGTCCCCATTTCAAGATAACACCATAAAGCAGTGTGTGCACTGCATGCATCATTGGGGATGAAACACGCTGGACTATTGTCCACCTAAAAAGAGCGTCCATGAACTCCCAAAAACCTAAATCAAGGGAGTCTACGACATTTGTAATAAATCTATGAAATTTTGCCCATCTGAAGAACTCATAACACCGTCTCTCCAACATACATTGAGGAATTCTGTCCCTGCGTCCCCATCTGCACCAGTGTTTAATAACTTTCTCCTCTGACGCAGTAAACGGAACCTGAGCTTCCGAAGGTACCTTTTCCCAACTTTCCTCCCACCTTTTGCGAATGGCAGGATCTTCAGAAAGGGAAAAAATAACAGTACCTCTAGACAGTGTCCTTGTGGATCCAGCTGTGCAGCTCTGCTGCTCTGCGGTCTCTGGACACAATCTCCAGGAAAGTCCAACAGGTTCTCCTGTTTGCCTTGGCTGTGAACTCTGCCCATCTTCAGGGTCTCGTTTCTTCAGCTCCAGGCTAGATTCCATGGTCACTCTTGGGGTGACCATCAGTTTCACACGTCCAGGGGTCACCAATTGTTGCTTTGACTTGGGCCCCTGGTGCGAGGACACGAGGCTTGACTCCATGTTGATCAGAAGGCTGATTTATTATGATATATATTATACTAAAATGCTACATTACAACTATACTAAAAGAACAGAGAGAAAGATCAGAAGGCTACAAAGACAAGAATAGAATAGGAATGAATAACAAAAATCCTGTGACTGCTCACATCCTTGGCACAGGTGGCTGTGATTGGTCACTGATTGAAAACAATCCACATGGACCAATGGAAGATTCACCTGTGGCACTCCACAGCAGCAGACAGTTATTGTTTACATTTCTTTCCTGGGGCCCTCAGCTCCTCAGGACAGGAAAAATCCTAGCAGAGGCTTTTTCACTAAAAATCCTGGCAACAGAACGTTGTCAATACAATTTTTGTGAAATCTACATGAGAATCTGAGGAGATTACTACACAGCTTGGATGCTAGAGGAACTTCTGCAAATAGGTTACAGGGTATTTATTTAACTGATTCAGAACTTTGCTTCAGCTGGCAATAGTTCAAGAATTTTATTTTCTAGTGTCTTTTGGTGGCCCACATTAAAAAACAAACAAACAAAAAAAAACCACAAAACAAAAAAAAACCCAAAGAACAAGTTCTGTCCTTTTCCATTTTCAAACAGATATTCTTTTTCTTTACCCATGAATTATGACAAAGCAAGTGACGTTCAAAGTCAGCATTCAGAAAGAGCCCTGAGAAGAGAATAGATGTATGCCAATTCCCTCTTGCTATTCAGCTGATTTTATATACTAGCTTTCTGTGTCTCTAGCTTTTTATATGATCTCTGTTACTACAGCCACTTCCAAATCTTGGTAAAAATTAGTAATTTCTCCACCTTGACTTTGTGGGAAATTGTGGGGGCAAAAAAGTAGCATTGTTTAGTCCAAGTTCAAGCAGAAAAACAGAAATTCAGAAATACATTCTGACCCTTGGCCAGTTTTAATTTTTATTTAACAGCACCCACAAGGACACCGTCCCCAAGTGAGGGGAGTGGGGCACGCAGAACTCACCGATTGTGAGGTCACGGGCACATCTCCAGGGAGGCCTGAGGTATAACCGTTGCTGTACATCAACATTGCACTCAGAGCTGAGGACAGGATCCCGAGAGGGAGCTTGCCCAAGGCTGCTGAGCGAGTTTTGGTGTCTCTGAGGCATCTCTCTTCACTTAAGGAAGGATTGGAAGGCTTTGTCAGGAGGAGAAAGGCCGGCAGTGCTGTGGCACAGACCGTCCAGGCATTCCTCCGTACCCACAATGGTGCAGCAGAACGCTGCTAAGAAGCGTCCCCCTGGCAAGGAACGAGGTGAGAGCCAAGTCTCCCTCCCCACAGATGGCAGAGGGGGAGCGGCCAAGAGCAGCAGAAAGGGGAAACAGGAGATCCACAGAATCACCCCAGAGTAGAGGCCCTCCTCTCATGGGCCAGAGGAGCCAGGCTGGGCTGTGGGCACCGGCACTTCCCCTGCCCTTTAGCCAGCCAGCAGGGCCTTGGGGACAATGCTGCAGGGACATTTCCTGAGCTCTACAAGGTGCTCACTCCCCCTGCCCTCTCTCTCTCTCCCCAATGCACACCGTGTCACCGGGCAGAGGCAGACGCAGAGAGCGGCAGCTGCCTCTCCGGACATGCCAGGCCGGACCAGGCTCGTCGCCGTTCATGGAGACAGCAAGCAAAAGACTCGGGCAGCCAGAAAGAAAAACGCATCCGGCTCAACCGCGTGCCACTGCTGCGTGCTGAGACCAGCAGCCCCAGCACCGCCCCTCAGGCGGTGTCAGGGCAGTCCCAGGCCGTGGGGCTGGTCACCAGCAGCAGCAGCAGCTTGCCCTGCTGAAAGCAGGGCCTGAAGCGAGGCCACCCACGGGGAGACACGGAGCCTCAGGCACCCAAGAGCCCACTGGCAAAGCGCCGCAGGTTGGAGGATGGTCCAGCCCCTCAGGAGGTGTCAGGGTGGTCCCAGGCCGTGGGGCTGGTCACCAGCAGCAGCTTGCCCTGCCGAAAGCAGGGCCTGAAGCGAGGCCACCCACGGGGAGACACGGATCCTCAGGCACCCAAGAGCCCACTGGCAAAGCGCCGCAGGTTGGAGGATGGTCCAGCCCCTCAGGAGGTGTCAGGGTGGTCCCAGGCCGTGGGGCTGGTCACCAGCAGCAGCTTGCCCTGCCGAAAGCAGGGCCTGAAGCGAGGCCACCCACGGGGAGACACGGATCCTCAGGCACCCAAGAGCCCACTGGCAAAGCGCCGCAGGTTGGAGGATGGTCCAGCCCAGAGTGCTGGTACCACCAGCCAGGTGGCATTGAGGCTGTCCCAGGAATCTCAGTCATCCAGGAAACAAACAGCCCCATACATACCCCCCTGGATCTTGCCCCGCTCCCAATCCGGGCCAATTCGTGTGAGGCACGTCTTGCGGCGGCAGCTGCGAGATAAAAAGCCCTACAGTCGGCCTGAAAACCAGGGCAGGACCAGACGAGCACCCACCCCTGTTGTTTGGCCCCCTCATCCCTCAAAATAAAGTTTTCTGGTTTGTTTGTTTGAACTGGGAGATGCCACATTCTTGTTTCCAGTCGTCTGCAGCTGATCTTCAAATAGGGGCCCCAAGCTCAGTGGGACAAGTGTGTGCCTTCAAGGACTCACCTGTCCCATGGCAACACCCAGCGTCACCACGTTCCATGGCAACACCCAGTGTCACCATGTCCCCTGGTCTGGAGATACCAGCCCTGCTTCTGCCAGGGAAAAAACAGAACTGTTCAAAAGGAGCACGGGGATTTTGCAAGCATTCCTGGCTGAGGCAGCCTCAGTGGGAGGGCACAGCTCTGCCTGCTGCAGGTGCCCAGGAGGGAAAATCATGGATGCAGTAGGATTATTCCCCTCCCAACCCAGCCCAGGCACAGTTCAATCTACCACTGCTGCCACTGGGGTTGCACGTACCAGCCTGGAGAGTAACTGGAATAAGAGAGAGTAACTTCCCAGCATCAGTGCAGCTGATGCTGGGAAGGTAAAACTAAAGCCAGTCCCGCCCCCAGTAAAAATACACTGCACCTGAAAAAAAATAGCCAGCACCCTCCTGTTCTCTGCAAATGGGACCAAAAATTTCAAAAGCATTAAAAAAATTAACCAGGCTTTGGAGCAGTTACAGGTCAGACTACATGAGGCTGGAAAAGATTGTACAGGTGACAGTTCTCAGAGGAAAATTAGCAGGAAATCCCTTCTTTCTGCTATTAAAATCTCAGGCTGTTGCCATGAGACACTCAAGCCACAAGAAAAGTACTTCAGCACCAGCATCCAACTGAGCACCTGTTTGATCCACTTCAGTGGAAAGCCATCACTTTGCCAGCAGAATTCCTCCTCTGGGTTACACACAACATATTTTTTTTCTATCTGGGAGTGCCACTGGATTTTTTTACCTAGCATTTAATATTAAATTGTGGAAGTATTTTAAATTAAAAGGGAATGAAAAGATGGACCCACGAGATGGGACAGGAGGAAGCCGGGCAGCCCTTTAAAGAGGGAGATGCTAAGCTGTACATCCAGGAGAGCTCCTCTGAGCACAGAGCAGCCACAGAGCACATCTGACCACAACATTTCTAGTTCACCTGTGTCCTTATAAATGGGAAAAGAACAAAACAGTGGCAGGAAAGGAGGCAGAAGTCAACTGTGAAAGTTTCATTCACAACACATGATACTCAAAATCAGAATGAAGGCCTATCAAGGAACACCAATAGCTATGAAAATATATGTAAGCAGCACAGACAGGTGCTATGTATGTCCCTTCTGCTTCCCAGCCTCAATGCAGACTCAGTTTCAGGATGCAGTGGCATCCCAGGAAGCTGCAAATGCTCAGGAGTGCAGTGGCTCGTGCCTCACTGATAACCACTTGGGAAAACATACTGTTTCATATAAATTAGAGGAAACCTAGGAATCTAGCCTAAATCAAGTTCTAGGCAAGACCCCAACCAACATAAAATATGGAGAGGCACAAAAGTGCCTGCATTTTCCACTCCACCTCCCTTGAACTCAGCAAGAACTAATCCCCAAACCTCACAGCCGGAGGCAAATGCAGTTGGTTGGGAGAGGAAATCTAAAGTCTCCTTGCGAGGCAGCTTTCCAAGGCTGAGCCCCAGGAGAGGCAGCTCCCGCAGCACGTGTGCAGGTGGCACAAAAACAACCTGTGTGCCATGACCAGCAGGACAGTGCCAGCCAAAGGGCTGCCTGAGGATGGCCACCGATGGTTTCACTGCCAGCCCTGGCTGAGGGGAAACCTGGACACAGGACAAGGCAGAGAGGGGCCAAATGTTCTACTCCTTCTCAAAACAAGTTGCTGTTTTTGTTTCCAAGCCTAGCACTCTTTGGATCTAATTCAATTTGAAGAGGGAAATGAGGAGTAAGCAAAATTCTTGGACAGCAGGCTGGTTTGTTCAGCTAGTTGGGGCTGCAAGCCATGCGTGAAAAGCAATGTCAGGTGCTAAAGCAAATCTCTGTGTCCTTCAACAGCAACAAGAGAAGTGTGAACAAGACAGAGAATATACCTATTTTAGGAATGTAATTGTTTTATAGGAAACACACCAACACCCAGTGTTCTTCTAATCTTGCTTTTTAATACTCAGCGCTTGTAAATTTCTTCAATCTGGGAAGTCCAAGATTTCATCTGATAGCATAAATATTTGTTCCGCACCATTTGGGGGGTTTTTTTTAATTCTTAATGTTTATATAAATATCACTTAGCGAACACTGGACCTGTGAAGAATTAAGGAAATATGCCTTTAACTACTCTGTGTAGGTCACCTGCAACAAATTTCATGGCAGAGGAGCTTCTGGAAGCCCCTGGTTTACCATCACTACCAAAACTTGGTAGTGATCTTCCAGAGACCCAACACGGAGAGGCCAAACAACTGTTACTGGTCTCAAAACAAAAAGAAAATTGCTCCATGGAGCTTAAGAGAGCATGCTGTCTTGGCATTAATTCCTACCAAGTCTGCTGACAGTACAGGGCAGTAAATAATGCAGATTTCTAATTTATACCTCTTAAAGCACAGCCTAAAAATAGGAAAGACTCCTATAACAAAGAATCCTCCATTGAGTGCTCAAGAAGGAATTCTTACATCTTCTTCAAGACCACACATAAACCAGGTGGAATCAGTTCTGAAGTCAGATTTTAATAGCTCTGAGAGAGATTTTCTTTCACAGTTGCATTATTGAAGCCATGTAAACTCCTGGAATCCATATCATCTTCTAACTATAAGCTGCAGAGATTAAATTTCTCACTGTGTGGAGAAATACCTGATTCAGTTTGTTTTGAATCTGCTGCCTGTCAACTTTTTTTGATCTTGTCAAAGGCTGTCTGGGGAGAACGTTGTCAATACAATTTTTGTGAAATCTACATGAGAATCTGAGGAGATTACTACACAGCTTGGATGCTAGAGGAACTTCTGCAAATAGGTTACAGGGTATTTATTTAACTGATTCAGAACTTTGCTTCAGCTGGCAATAGTTCGAGAATTTTATTTTCTAGTGTCTTTTGGTGGCCCACATTAAAAAACAAAAAAAAAAAAAACCCACAAAACAAAAAAAAAAAAAACAACAAAGAACAAGTTCTGTCCTTTTCCAATTTCAAACAGATATTCTTTTTCTTTACCCATGAATTATGACAAAGCAAGTGACGTTCAAAGTCAGCATTCAGAAAGAGCCCTGAGAAGAGAATAGATGTATGCCAATTCCCTCTTGCTATTCAGCTGATTTTATATACTAGCTTTCTGTGTCTCTAGCTTTTTATATGATCTCTGTTACTACAGCCACTTCCAAATCTTGGTAAAAATTAGTAATTTCTCCACCTTGACTTTGTGGGAAATTGTGGGGGCAAAAAAGTAGCATTGTTTAGTCCAAGTTCAAGCAGAAAACAGAAATTCAGAAATACATTCTGACCCTTGGCCAGTTTTAATTTTTATTTAACAGCACCCACAAGGACACCGTCCCCAAGTGAGGGGAGTGGGGCTCGCAGAACTCACCGATTGTGAGGTCACGGGCACATCTCCAGGGAGGCCTGAGGTATAACCGTTGCTGTACATCAACATTGCACTCAGAGCTGAGGACAGGATCCCGAGAGGGAGCTTGCCCAAGGCTGCTGAGCGAGTTTTGGTGTCTCTGAGACATCTCTCTTCACTCAAGGAAGGATTGGAAGGCTTTGTCAGGAGGAGAAAGGCCGGCAGTGCTGTGGCACAGACCGTCCAGGCATTCCTCCGTACCCACAATGGTGCAGCAGAACGCTGCTAAGAAGCGTCCCCCTGGCAAGGAGCGAGGTGAGAGCCAAGTCTCCCTCCCCACAGATGGCAGAGGGGGAGCGGCCAAGAGCAGCAGAAAGGGGAAACAGGAGATCCACAGAATCACCCCAGAGTAGAGGCCCTCCTCTCATGGGCCAGAGGAGCCAGGCTGGGCTGTGGGCACCGGCAATTCCCCTGCCCTTTAGCCAGCCAGCAGGGCCTTGGGGACAATGCTGCAGGGACATTTCCTGAGCTCTACAAGGTGCTCACTCCCCCTGCCCTCTCTCTCTCTCCCCAATGCACACCGTGTCACCGGGCAGAGGCAGACGCAGAGAGCGGCAGCTGCCTCTCCGGACATGCCAGGCCGGACCAGGCTCGTCGCCGTTCATGGAGACAGCAAGCACAAGACTCGGGCAGCCAGAAAGGAAAACGCATCCGGCTCAACCGCGTGCCACTGCTGCGTGCTGAGACCAGCAGCCCCAGCACCGCCCCTCAGGCGGTGTCAGGGCAGTCCCAGGCCGTGGGGCTGGTCACCAGCAGCAGCTTGCCCTGCCGAAAGCAGGGCCTGAAGCGAGGCCACCCACGGGGAGACACGGATCCTCAGGCACCCAAGAGCCCACTGGCAAAGCGCCGCAGGTTGGAGGATGGTCCAGCCCCTCAGGAGGTGTCAGGGTGGTCCCAGGCCGTGGGGCTGGTCACCAGCAGCAGCTTGCCCTGCCGAAAGCAGGGCCTGAAGCGAGGCCACCCATGGGGAGACACGGATCCTCAGGCACCCAAGAGCCCACTGGCAAAGCGCCGCAGGTTGGAGGATGGTCCAGCCCAGAGTGCTGGTACCACCAGCCAGGTGGCATTGAGGCTGTCCCAGCAATCTCAGTCATCCAGGAAACAAACAGCCCCATACATACCCCCCTGGATCTTGCCCCGCTCCCAATCCGGGCCAATTCGTGTGAGGCACGTCTTGCGGCGGCAGCTGCGAGATAAAAAGCCCTACAGTCGGCCTGAAAACCAGGGCAGGACCAGACGAGCACCCACCCCTGTTGTTTGGCCCCCTCATCCCTCAAAATAAAGTTTTCTGGTTTGTTTGTTTGAACTGGGAGATGCCACATTCTTGTTTCCAGTCGTCTGCAGCTGATCTCCAAATAGGGGCCCCAAGCTCAGTGGGACAAGTGTGTGCCTTCAAGGACTCACCTGTCCCATGGCAACACCCAGCGTCACCACGTTCCATGGCAACACCCAGTGTCACCATATCCCCTGGTCTGGAGATACCAGCCCTGCTTCTGCCAGGGAAAAAACAGAACTGTTCAAAAGGAGCACGGGGATTTTGCAAGCATTCCTGGCTGAGGCAGCCTCAGTGGGAGGGCACAGCTCTGCCTGCTGCAGGTGCCCAGGAGGGAAAATCATGGATGCAGTAGGATTATTCCCCTCCCAACCCAGCCCAGGCACAGTTCAATCTACCACTGCTGCCACTGGGGTTGCACGTACCAGCCTGGAGAGTAACTGGAATAAGAGAGAGTAACTTCCCAGCATCAGTGCAGCTGATGCTGGGAAGGTAAAACTAAAGCCAGTCCCACCCCCAGTAAAAATACACTGCACCTGAAAAAAAATAGCCAGCACCCTCCTGTTCTCTGCAAATGGGACCAAAAATTTCAAAAGCATTAAAAAAATTAACCAGGCTTTGGAGCAGTTACAGGTCAGACTACATGAGGCTGGAAAAGATTGTACAGGTGACAGTTCTCAGAGGAAAATTAGCAGGAAATCCCTTCTTTCTGCTATTAAAATCTCAGGCTGTTGCCATGAGACACTCAAGCCACAAGAAAAGTACTTCAGCACCAGCATCCAACTGAGCACCTGTTTGATCCACTTCAGTGGAAAGCCATCACATTGCCAGCAGAATTCCTCCTCTGGGTTACACACAACATATTTTTTTCTATCTGGGAGTGCCACTGGATTTTTTTACCTAGCATTTAATATTAAATTGTGGAAGTATTTTAAATTAAAAGGGAATGAAAAGATGGACCCACGAGATGGGACAGGAGGAAGCCGGGCAGCCCTTTAATGAGGGAGATGCTAAGCTGTACATCCAGGAGAGCTCCTCTGAGCACAGAGCAGCCACAGAGCACATCTGACCACAACATTTCTAGTTCACCTGTGTTCTTATAAATGGGAAAAGAACAAAACAGTGGCAGGAAAGGAGGCAGAAGTCAACTGTGAGAGTTTCATTCTCCATGCATGATTCTCTGCAAGAAGCACTGGAGAAGTGCATGGGGTAAGAGTTCTGCAAGTGCCAGGCTCTTCGGCAGCAGAAAAGGTCTAAAAAAATCAAAATTCTAGCAAGCAAAATAAATCCATCCTTTAGGGCTTGTAAATACTCCGATGAATCTCAGTTACTTTGGGACAAAAACAAACACAGGGCAAACTTTCCCAAGTATGGTTTCATGACAAAATTCCCATTTGTCTGCTCCTGTTTGTCGGAGAAGACAAGGTTACAAGCTGCCCAGCTCAAGAAGGAAAGGAGGATCTACACTTCCCTGTCATATTTTCCTACTGACAAAGGATTTAAGACAGAGAATTTGGGTAAATGGAAGGATAAGACTGGAGTACGGATGAAGTTTCACATCTAAGATACTTCATTTGCTAAAATAGAAGCACTTTTGTTGTACATGGATCTCCTTGCTAAACCTCTTTGTCTTCAAACTCCCTTCCTCCATGGCAGAACTGAGCAAGCTCCATGTGTCAGAGCTTCGAGTTAAAAGCTCTGTGAAGAGTTAGTTTTAATGGATCCATTTCCAGTCCGTGGGGTTGCTGTTATGAGGAGCTCAGGTGGCTTTTTGTTGAGATCAAAATCAATGAGCCATTTGTCCCAGCTCCACCTGTCCTGAGGCAGCACTGGCTCCACTGTGCCATTTCTAAATGAAAATTGAATCTCCTAAAGAAGCCAAGCTAAAATCACGAGGGAGTAGTCACAAAAAATAATTTTGGCAGTTTGCTGGGTATTGATCAAACAGCTACCAGCATCCCAAAGTCCAGGCTCCACTAAACAAGGCTCTTTGCTCTGTAAGGAGCCTTTCAATTGGTAGTGTTTCATACCCACGCAGAAGAACAAAAAGCCACTTCCACTGTAGAAACATGAGCTGCAGCTATGCCGTGAGTCGTGTTCAGTAGCTGACCTGCTGCTTTAGTTTTGAGGCAGTTTTAGGCAGGAGATACTGCCATAAAATTTCACAAGAAAACTATCAAGTATCTAAAATAATGCAGTATTATGGTTATTTTCTACCTCCAGTATTGCCAGGACATAGCTTAAGAAAGAAAGGAATTTACCAGCCACCAGAAATGAAAAACATTAAAATGAAAAAAAGGGGCTTTTAAGGAAATCAGAGTGATGGCCACAAGTCATTTTCCAGCTTTGCAGGATTTCAGTTCAAAGTCAATCTAAACAAGCCAGCATATGTCTAGCAAGAAGGAAATCACAGTTCAGGTTTGCTCCTGCACTCAAGCTTTGCTATACCAAAGATATATTCTTTGTATTCTTTTCCAGCTCTCCAGAGAGGAGACTCCACACGGCTTCTGAGGGTGATGATTAGATGAGGGTTTATTGGGGGTCCCAGCCCCGGATGTAACATGGTTTCAGAGGCAGAAGGGAGAAAGGGAAAGGGAGGGGGAGAGAGGACGAGCCTAGGGGAGAGATGGGCCATGAGAACATCTGGTCTTCCTCGCACAGCTTAAGAGGGAAATTCAAAGTAGGTGCGAAATAAGATTTGGGCCAATGGGATTGCAGATCCATGAGACTTCAGGAGAGGAACACAGCTTGGAATAAACCATATATTTTTGAGGGGTACATTTTTGAGACAGAGCATACAATTTGAATAAAATGCAACACCACAATAGATTAATATGATAGATGATAGATAGATAGATAGATAGATAGATAGATAGATAGTAGATAGATGGATAGATAGATAGATAGATAGATAGATAGATAGATAGATAGACAAAGCAGATAGAGATATATATAAACGCACTTGCCTGTATCACTTTACAAAGAAAGGGATGGGGAAGTGACAGGTTATTCTTTTCCACACATGGGAAACTATCTTTTTCCCAGAAAATTCAGCTTCCTTCTTCTGTGACCACCAGGGTATCTGAAGACCTCACCAAGAAGGCCCTGTGATGCCAATGGCCTGTGCATCCAGCAAGTCAAGAAAGTAAGGCCTGCCTCTTAATACTACAGTGGTGTTAAAGAGGTTTATTCTCAGTTTTTGGTGGCAAGAGGAAGGAACTGAAGCCAGTTACTGTAAAATGCCTGCACAAGCACCAGTGCAAATAACAGCCAAAGGAAGGATGAAGCCAGTCCCACAACCACAGCTCAAGCGGCCAGAGATCCTCCTTCAACTCTGGCTGCATTGAAGCCGCAGTGATTGCCAAGAAGAAAAGCGCCCTACTGAGAGCGACCAAACTTAACCCTCTGCCAGGACACAAATTTAGAGGGAAATAATTTAAAATCCCTACACCACCAGACACACTTCCCAGTGAGAAGGGTTGGAACTCTCTGCCCCCCAGCACTTGCCCAGCAGGCAGGTTCACAAAGGTGCTGGGAGCTAAGCTGTGCCCTGCAAGGGAACAGAGCCAGCCTCCCTTCAGTGGCAGAAGGCACGGCCTCAGCTGTAGCCCCGGGTGCCTGCGGTGGCCCAGGGCACGGCCATGGCTGTCAATGTGTTGGGCTGCAGCACAGGGCAGGCCGGAGCTCAGCAGCCTCAGCAGAGCCCAGGGCCGCGGCCCTTCCCTGCCGGGGCCCGAGCCTGGCCCGGCCCGGCCCGGCCTGAGCAGCCCGGACTGGCCCAGGGGATGGGCTGCGCCCGCCCGCTGTGCCCACAGGCTGGGCCCAAGCCTTTGCAAGAGGCTTTCTCCCAGCTTGGCAAAACCTCGGCCAAGTGTCCCTGTGCTGTGCTGAGAAGAGTAAAAAACCCCCTCAAATTTAACCCTGCTGCCCAACGCATGAGGGATCCCTGCACACCTTAGGAGAGGCCATCCATACTCCTTTGTGCCTCATAAGGGATCCCTGCACCCCTCAGCAGGGACCCCAAAGTATGCCTGTGAGCCCCTGCCTGGCTCCTGCCTGCCCACACCGTGGCCATCCATGGCTGCTCCTGGGCATGGAGCTCAGCCAGTGCTGGTGCCGGGTGGGCTTTGCTGCTGCTACCCACCCAGACGTAGCTGCAAAAACTCAATTTCTTTATTTGAACATAAAATATAGGCCAAGCGCTGCCCTGGCAGACAAGGGCTACCCACCTTCAGTCCTGGCCGGGGAACAGGACCAGGGGGCTCAGGGGGAGAGGGTCTCGTTGAAGAGGGGTGGGTTTTGGGACGGCCTCATGGCGGGGATGCAGCCACGGCAGGGCAGATAGGGGCAGAAGTGGAGAGCTGGGATAAAGTTTCAGGTTCTCATTGCCTCTGTTTTTAGGTGCGTCTTCTGAACATGCACCGGAGTACCTGTGAAGAGAGGAGGTGGCTGAGGCCCCAGCTGCCAGTGGCACACAGGGACCCTCGTGCACAGCTGGGCCCAGCTGGACAGCTGCCCCTCAAGGCCCCGGCCAGGAGGGCACGGCTCTGGGCAGGGTCCCTGGCCAGGAGCGGGCCCCAGAGCGCCTCTGACATTCAAGGGCAACTTCGGCCCTGCTCTTTCTCCTCCCCACCTCCCTCTGCCTCTGCCCCGTGCCCCTGGGGCTGCTCTTGGCCAGGCAGCCTCAGTGGGAGCCAGCTCTGGCTGCAGCCCCAGCGGGGCCCCCAGGACAAGGCCCAGCAATTGAGAGGCCAATGGAAGCACTGGGCAGCAGCAGAGTTCTTTGGACAATCATAGCCTGGCCACAACTCCATTGCAGCCTCCCTGTGAATGTTTCCTGTCTGCATTAGATCTTCATAAGAAGCTGTTTCAGGAAAAGATGAAGAAAGCACTCACCATTTTCTCTTCCAGTAAAAATGAATTTGGACACAGCATAAGATGAAGATAAACTCCAAAAAAAGCAGGCCTGCCATTAACCCTGCCCAGCACCCTGCTTCCTTACAGAAGCCCCTTCCGAGGCCCTTCTGGGCATTGGGCAGTTGTGTTGTGGTGCCGGCTGCATCTGTGGGAGCGATGGGGAGCGTGAGCCCCTGCTGTGCTGCACTGCTGAGCTGGCAGCACGGTGGATACGGGCAGGACGTTCTCTGTTTCCCCCAGCGCTGGGGCCTGCAGGCACCTTGCCGGCCCTTGGCACAGGCTGTGCCAGCCAACAAAGCCCAGCAGGCCGGGAGGAGAGCCCGGGGGCAGCGCAGCTGCTTGGGCAGCGGCTGCTGCCAGGGACACGGGCCAAAGCCATCCCTGAGCAGCCACTGCCAGCCCTGGCCCTCCCTGCCCCGTCACAGCTCCCCCAGCCCCAGGGGACAGTCAGGCCCTCTCAGGAGACACTGGAGCTATCACCTGCTGTGCCAGTGCCTGGAACTGCCTGTTCTCCTGCAGAAGAGGCTGCCACTGAGCCACTGCTTCTTCCTGGATCAGCCACCTTCTGTGCCAAGTTTTGGGTAATCGCTGGAGAAAGGAAAGGGACAGATGGATCAGATGGGACAGTTCCCCATTGGGGAGGTGTCATCTTCAGAAGCTAACACTGGTGAATGTCATGGACAAGGATGAGGAAATCAGATGAGCTTTTGGGATTGGACAGGCCCCTGCCTTCTCCAAAGCACCACCCCTCCTGATCTGCCTGGAGACTGGGAAATTGTAGAGGATCTCAGGGTGGGCATGGCCTATGGTGCAGTTTGGGCACCGTGTCAGCAGATGCCAAATGCCTTCCTGCAGAGGCTGGGCAGAAGCTGCAGCCAGGCCAGGCTGGGAAACAGCCCTGCAGGGCGTGAAAGCAGCAGCGGGGCAGTGAGGCTGCCATGGATCCCTTCCCACTGTGCCGGGCACAGCGTGTCCAGATGTGCAGCCAAAGCCCCCGGCTGCTGAGTCCCAGGGGAAGCATGAGGGAAATGCACCCACCACAGCATCTCTCCAGGTCACTCAGCATCTGGCCCAGATGTTTTCCTGACTCCAGGAACTTACTGTCTCCTCTTTGGTACTGCCTGTTGGAGGACCTTAAAAGTACTTCCAGTTCGTGTGGATGGATCCCACAAAAATAGGACTCAGCCTGCGGTGTCAGCAGGGACACACTACTCACCCCTGCCATGGGAGCTGGGATTGTGTGCAGCATCCAGCCCTGGGGCTTTAAAAGTCCTCCCTGCAGACACACCTGGAACTCAACAGCCAGAGAAGCTTCTGTCACCTTTTTCTTCCAGGATTACAATAATTATTCTCTGAGGGAAACTGGTGAACTAACCTGCAGAAATTCCCAAGGGCTCCAAATCATCTTCCATCCCCGCTCCTGGAGAAGCCATCCCAGCACCCTCACCTAGAAGGGAGCACAGATCAGAAGTGTTTCCATGGTGTACCGGAATTTCCTTCTGCCTTAGGGATCTGGGCACTGAAAGGGAGGGAAATGCACTGACCAAGGGAGGGAAATGCACTGACCGTGGCGTCTCACCTGTGCACTCATCATCTGGTCCAGATGTTTGGCTGCCTCCAGGGATTTTTTGTCTTCTGTATCTTGGGTCTTGTCTCTTCGAGGACATTAGAGAAAGGTAGTTCCTCTTCATGAGGATGGGTCGGATAAGTCCATGGGAGCCAGATGTCAATGGCCATGACCAAAGCAGTACCAGGGGCTGGGGAGCTATGGCCTTGCCCCGGTCACTCTCCACACTATTTCCTAGCTCTGTGGAACATCCTTGGAGTGGAAACTGAGGAAGCCCCAGGCCCCTGGGGTCTCCCTCCCTCCCTCCCTCCCTCCCTCCCTCCCTCCCTCCCTCCCTCCCTCCCTCCCTCCCTCCCTCCCTCCCTCCCTCCCTCCCTCCCTCCCTCCCTCCCTCCCTCCCTCCCTCCCTCCCTCCCTCCCTCCCTCCCACAGAGGAACCCCTCCCCAAAGCCCTGGGCAAAACCATCCCCAGCGCTTCCCGGGGAGCAGGGAGCGCTGTCCCGGGAAAGGGCAGCCAGGCTGCCGGCTCACCTGCTCCCCGCGCTTGCAGCGGAGCAGCCTGGGCAGCCCTGGCAGGCAGGGCCACGGCCAGGAGCAGCAGGAGTAGGAGGTGCAGAGCAAGGGCCATGCTGCCTTGCCCTCTGCCAGTCCCGCAGCTCTTGCTGCCACCGCTGTCCCGACACCGCTGTCCCAACGTCAGCACCGCTGCTGCCACCGTCGCTGCTGCCGCAACAGTTGTGCTCAGGGACTGACTGCTGGCTCCTTGTGCTGCTGTGCAACCACGGGGCTCTGGGACCTCTGGGACCTCAGAGCCTGCTGTGAGCTCATGGCCAGGATGCAGTTGTTTCGGGAGCTGGATCTGCCTTCTTCGGGAGTGAGCTCATCCTGCCCAGCTGCTCTGCCCAAGGGCTGTGACACAGTGCCAGCTCAGCTGATCTCACAGGCTGGGGCATGAAGGGATGGAGAGCAGCTCCACCAAGGACTTGGGGTTGCTGCTAGAAGAGAGGCTGGACATGAGGCAGCCATGTGCATCCAAGGGAGAGTGCCCAGCAGGTTGAAGGAGGTGATTCCACCTCTCTGCTCTGGTGAGACCCCACCTGGAGTACTGTGGAAGAGGTTTTACAGTGACCTCTGTGAGCCATCGAGAAATTTGATAAGAGGATCCATGCTAACCCCTGAAAGAATTTTCTACCAAGGTTGTTGACACAGAAACCAAGAAAGAAAGAAGGATAAATAAGAGAAACCTGCAACTCCCTATTTCAATGAGTATTTTGTTTGTATCTCGTGACCAATAAGTAAAGTATAAACTTAAGAGCTTTGTAAGAATGCAGAAAAAGCATGCAGGCTAGAATAAAAACAGGGTTTGAAGCCTTCTGGAAATGGACTGTGTTGCCTTGTAGTGTCTCGATCTCTCCCACGACAGAGTACTGCATCCTGCTCTGGGTCCCCAAGACAGGAAGGACATGGTCCCGTGAGATCTAGTCCAGAGGAGGGACTAAATGCTCTGAGGGCTGGAGCCCTTCTGCTTTGGAGACACAGGCTGGGAGAGCTGGCAGTGTTCAGCCTGGAAGAGAGAAGACTCCAGGGACACCTGATTGCTGCCTTTCAGTGTCTTCTAGGGGCTTGTAAAGAGACAGGACTGAATTTTTAGTAGAGCCTTTTGTGACCAGACAGAGAGGGAATGGTTTTAATCTAAAAGATGGTCAATTCAGACTAGATGAAACAAACACATTTTACACATTTGCTTTTGAAACCCTGGCACAGGTTGCCCAGAGAGCTGGACATCCATCCCTGCAGACATTCAAGCTCCTGCTCTGAGCAACCTGACCTAGTTCAAGGTGTCCCCTGCTCATTGCAGGGCATTGGGACAAGATGGCCTTTAAATGTCCCTTCCAACCCAAGCCATTCTGTGCTCCTGTGCACCATCAAAGCAGTGCTGCATTAGTGCTGGGCTGATTGTGCTGGCACCTGTATTTTGGTACTTGTGCCATTTAGCAATTGGCCACAAGAGGATTGATGGGCTGGACAGTGAAGTCTGCAAATAACACTCAGTGTGCTCAAGGAGAAACAGGAGAGGAACACGGCTTCCAGTTCAGATAAATGCCAGCATTTTGCTGCCCATTCCTGGTTAGAGAAATAAAGGAATGTCCTGAAGATCCCTTCATGTGGGTGCATTATTGGCCATATCAGTACTTGTGTTCTGTAAAACAGGTAAGTTGTTACAGCTTCTTGCCCCATTTATCCCTGAATAAAACCCAAATACTGCATTGCTCCTTGTCTACTTTCTTCCAAGTCAGGGCAAATTTTGTTCATTACTGAGTGGGACATATTCATCTGTTCACAAGCAAATTCTTCTTGCCACTCACACAATGGCAAGACTGCTTTGTTGATTTGCTCTAATCAGACTGTAATTAAGGCCTACCTCTCACTAGAATTAAAGCTGATGCATTGGGAGGCAAAGTGTTGAGTCATTTCTCCTGGAGTCTGACACTGTAGAGAGTTGTTCTGTAAGTAAATGCCATTTGAATACAGGTGTAGTCTACCATACTTCTGGCATACTAGAAGTGAGAAAAAACCCTTTGAATCAGGATTTTATCCTTTCTTCCTCCACCTCCTCCTCCCAGGAATTTTAATCGCTGAGGTCTAAGCTCTTCAGCTGCCTCACAAATATTCTTTTAATTCAGTCATCCATGCATTGAGCCACAAATCAGGACCGTGGTGTGAACCTTGAAGCAATGTAGGTTTATAGCACTGAAAATAATAATCCAATACCCAGGTTAAGCCAAGCCTATTGGTTATTTCCCAAATAACTCTGTCTATCCTCAGTGATGTTTCAAAAACGATCATTGTGAAAGCTAGGAGCGGGGAGAGAGAATGTTATCAAAATTAAAAATAGAGCTTTCTCAGATCTTCATATTACTATAAAAAGAGAGTCCAAACTATTCATCTATGGAACATTAAGTAAGAAGTGAACAAAAGACTGTCAAAATAATTACTTGGGGAACAAAAACCCATAAATAAAAACAAGCTTAAATGTAGATAATAAGTAAACCATCATGCAAAGAAAAAAAACAGACCTGCCAAAACTAAGACCAATAAGGCTGTTGCATCTGTCTCAACTAAAAAAAAAAAAAAAAAGAAAATAAAACCTGAAAATAATCAGAGATTCTCAAGGGCATTACTATACATAGAAACGTCCTGGTATTGGGAAAAACATGAAGGAAAGTGTAGCATGCAATTCACAGATGTAACCTAGAATTTGTTAGGGAGGGCCAGAGGTGGCAGTGGCTGCTCAGGGATGGCTTTGGCCCGTGTCCCTGGCAGCAGCCACTGCCCAAGTAGCTGCGCTGCCCCCGGGCTCTCCTCCCGGCCTGCTGGGCTTTGTTGGCTGGCACAGCCTGTGCCAAGGGCCGGCAAGGTGCCTGCAGGCCCCAGCTCTGGGGGAAACAGAGAACGTCCTGCCCGTATCCACCGTGCTGCCAGCTCAGCAGTGCAGCACAGCACGGGCTCACGCTCCCCATTGCTCCCACAGATGTGGCCGACCCCACAACACGTGTTTCCCATGCCCAGAAGAGCCTCAGAATGGGTTGCTGTTGGGGAACCCTCTGTTTGCATGTGATAAGGGCAAGTCTGGCTATCTGTTTCTGCCAGGAAATTATTTGGAAGTGCTCAACTGAACCTCAACTCAGAGCTTCGGCACTGCAGTTCATGTCTTTGATTGTAATTCGGTCCTAGCAGTCAGTTTTATACCCCTCCCCTTATTTTCTATTGTTATAGCATATTTTATTACCAAGGGCTTGCTCCTTTACCCCATGTGTTGGTTTTGCTCCACTTGTCCATTTCCCCAAAGACCTGCCCTTTTGTTCACTGTTCCTCCTCCCATTGCATGTCAGTCCCTCTCCAAGCTTGCCCCTTGCTCTAGAAATTTTCCTATCAATTTTGTATCCTTCGGAACCCCATTGGTTTGTTTAAGTTCTTCCCCTCCCCTGTAATCCCCAATTGGTTTAAACCTTGTATTCCCCGCCTGGTGTTCCACCCTCAGTTTCTCCCAATTGGCTAAAGATTGGATCCTCCCCTGGGACCCTGCCAAGTTTGGAAGGGTGTATGCCTTTAGTGCAGTGTTGGCCTGCCCCTGATGGTCTGTAGAATAATCACCTTCGGAAATCATAGAGCAGACCTCACCCTGTTCCTTGTCCCTACCCTCAGGGCAGTCCTACCCCCAAGGCAGTCCACCTGTGCTGTAGAGCAGCTGTGCCCTGCAGCCACAGCCCAGATTCGACAGTTTTCTGGGGGCGGCCCAGTGCCACTGTGGGTGTGGGCAGCTAGTGGGGCTGAAGACATGGGGCAGCAGAGCACTTCCCAAATCAGCTCTTCTGCTGCAATAAAGAGATGCAGTTGTCACGCGAGTGCCTGGGAGGTAGCACCAGCAAAGCCCACCTGGCAGCAGCACTGCCTGAGCTCCATGTCCAGGAGCAGCCGTGGAGGCCAGGACTGGGCCCAGCTGTGCAGGAGGGTCCCTGTGTGCCACTGGCAGCTGGGGCCTCAGCCACCTCCTCTCTTCACAGGTGCTCCTCTCCATCTCCAGAAGAGCAGCCTAACAACGCAGGCAGCGAGAATTTGAGCCATGACCTCAGCTCTCCACTTCTGCCCCTATCTGCCCTGCCATGGCTGCAGCAGTGTCACGAGGCCATCCCAAAACCCACCGCTCCTCAACGAGAACCTCTGCCCCTGAGCCCCCTGGTCCTGTTCCCCAGCCAGGACTGAAGGTGGGCAGCCCTTGCCTGGCAGGGCAGGGCATGGCCCACATTTTATATTCAAATAAAGAGTTGGAGTTTTCACAGTTATGTCTGGGTGGTAGCAGCAGCAAAGCCCACCTGGCAAAAGCACTGGCTGAGCTCCATGTCCAGAAGCAGCCGTGGATGGCCACGGTGTGGGCAGGCAGGAGCCAGGCAGGGGCTGCTGTGCCCAGCGGCGGGGCCCCGAGGGGATGGGGGAGCCCATGCTGAGCATCCCTGGGCTGAGGGCACATTTCCTTCTGTGGGATCATCTGGGCCTGGACCTGAAGAGGCACAAAGGGATATTTTGGGGTGCCTGATGAGGGTTCCAGGAGTCCCGCATGTTTTAAATGAATTAGCTTTTTTTGATTAATAAGGAGAATTTATTCCATAATTAAAATTCAGTCGTAGAAAATCTAGAAGCAAATATCAGATTGGCCCTGAAGCAGGCTAACAGCGTCAGGTGAGACAGGTGGGGCATTTCTCTCCCCTGTGCATCACGAAGGGACAGCTCTCTCAAAGTCTTTTTTGTCCATTTCCAAGCTCCAAGCGGTGTGGAGGGCAGGAGTTTTTCTGCTTTCTTATGGTTGTTTTTATCCTTTTTGCATATTCTTGTATTTTTTCCTTTCTTGCTGCAGCTCTTGCTGAGAGTTTCCCCAAAACTGGTAAAAAATTCACTTTGTTAGAGGAAAATCTCCTGCAATATGCATTCTAGGAGGCACACATTTATCTTATAGATGATGCAAATCGAATGCACATTGCTGAGGTTTGGTCAGACAAATAATCTTCTGGAATCAGCATTTCTGGGGACGAATATTCAGGCTAGGATTTTGGTGCATGTTGATTGCCCTGAACCCTCCTTTGTTATGCTAGGATTTTTATTAGGCGAGATTATTGTAGTCTCAGCATGAATTTGTGCATACAATCTATCAGAATCCCTCCCTTTCTCTATTAATTTATTAAATTTGTACTTTTAGGATACACTTTGACAAAGCTTACTTATTTTCTAATTTTATGTTTAGTATTTATAAAACTTAACAACTACACTTTCATACTACTAGTCAGGGCATAAAATTAACAGCTCTTCTCATAAGGTAGATTATTCTAAATCTTTAATTTCTTTTCTTTGGATTGTCAATTATATTTTTTATATCAATGCATGTGCTTATTGTAATTTAGATATATTTTGACTCCATAGTCGTTTAAGGCTGGTAATACTGTAAAATAAGTTTTTCATGTTTTCTTATGTTGCCTGCTAAAACGTGTCTTTATAACTGTCTCATGTTCTTGTTTTCTAATTCTTGAGCAATTTGCTTTATTCTACTCTCAGGATTTATTTCTTCTCTAGCTCTTCCAGAACAAAAAGTTTTAACATATTGCTTACAGATTTTGCCATTTTATTCTTTTTGCTCTATTTCCCATTTTCTTTTTTGCAGTGTCTTTTACTACTCATAGTGCACATTCTGAATTTGTTAAAATTATAGCTTACTGCACTAACTTGGGAGTGTGTATATGGCTCATTCTTTTTGGGCTTGGATGACTGATACAGTGACAATAATCCTCTGCAGTTTTAACTCTCTAGCTCTCTCAAAGCCCCTTTGGGTTGCAGCCAAAGGGCCAAGATGTGTATCTTCTTGGTAGCAGAGCTTACACCTTGGGATCTAGTCACTGATGTCATTCGTCTCATTCTCAGTATTTACTTCATAAGATTTATAAGAGACTTTTAAATTGTTTTTCAGGATTTAGGATAGCATCTGCTTATTTCTAATTGTTATAGTTTTATTTCTTTGACATTTTAGCTCTAAAGTTGTAATTAGTCTGTACACTTCTCTTTCTTTCAGCTATACTTGGCTTTTTTCCTTTATTTTAATTTGATCCTTATTAAA
This sequence comes from Passer domesticus, assembly GCF_036417665.1. Classification (NCBI taxonomy): domain Eukaryota; kingdom Metazoa; phylum Chordata; class Aves; order Passeriformes; family Passeridae; genus Passer; species Passer domesticus. The sequence goes on along the minus strand of NC_087482.1, from coordinate 4,392,125 downwards.
TATCTAATGGCTTTTGTTATATCCTATCTGATTTAATGTTACTTTTAGTGTTTCTTTAAACGTAAATCTGGTTTGTATCTTATATACTTAATTTTTTTCCGATTTTTCATGAATCATATTATTGTTCTAATATATTCTTTACAGTGTTTCATTAGCTTTTACTTCTATATCTTTTCTCTGTTATAACAAAAGCACTAAAATATTTTATTTTTTGAAATAAATTTGCATATCACACCTTAAATATTCAGTTCACTTAAAACAACCTCATGAATAATACAGTTTAAAATAAAATATTTTACTTCTCATAACAATGGGTTTTACAGCTTACAAGCTTAGGTATTAACATGCATCAGGCTATTTTACTTCAAGGAGTAGTGGTGACTTTTTAGTAAGGTTTGGCTGGTGTTTATGTTGGTGGATTTACAGGTCTTCTGTCCTGTCTTTCTTTGCAGCTGAACCTGCTGGTGAAGGTGGTGCAGCTTCCCAAGCCACGTCCAGGACTGAGGCTGTGGGAGATGCTGAGGGTAGATCAAGGCCTTTCCCCTGGGAGAGCTGCCAGCTCAGAGCCCAAAGCTGGGCCAGGGGGGCATCGCTGCAGGTGCCAGCACAGAACCATGCACGTGTGTGCCCGCGCCCTGCACGATCCCCTCACCGCTCCTGCGGCTCAGAGGTGCCCGTGCAGATCAGCAGAGATGACAGAAGCTTCTGTGGCTTTTGTGTTACAGGTGTGTCTGCAGGGAGGACTTCTCCAGCTCCTTTGCTGATTCCTACACAGAAGCCTGGCAACCATCGCAGAGGTGAGTAGTGTGTCCCTGCTGACTCCTCAGGCTGAGCCCTGCTTTTGTGGGGTCCATTCCTGGGAAATGGAACTACTTTCTCTTAAAGTCCTCCACCAGAAGAGATCAAAGACATAGCATACAAGAAATTCCAGAATCCATTAGAAATTATGTGGCAAATGCTGAAGAAAGTGCTGCAGGGAGGACAAGGTGGGTGCATTTGCCTCATGCTTCCCCTGGCACACAGGAGCCGGGGGCTTTGGCTGCACATCTGGACACGCCGTGCCCGGCACAGCAGGAAGGGATCCATGGCAGCCTCGCTGCCCCGCTGCTGCTTTCACGCCCTGCAGGGCTGTTTCCCAGCCTGGCCTGGCTGCAGCTTCTGCCCAGCCTCTGCCGGAAGTTATTGGCATCAGCTGACAGGCCATGCCCAAACTGTAAGACACCCTGAGATCCCCCACTATATCCAGCCCTGCAGATTAGGAAAAGGGTGGCTGTTTGGAGGTGGAAGTGCTCTCATCATGCCACTGTAACCTGGCCATTTTCCTGCTCCATAAATTTCACAAATATTACCTCTGATGCCACCACCCAAGTGGGAAACAGCTCCATCTGATGCAGCTGTCTCCCTTCCTTTGTCAAGAGATGGACATAGTGCTTCAGTGGAAGGTGGTATTTCTTGAAGGAAGCACTCCATCTTCGGTGCCAGCCCCTGCTGCAGGAAGGAAGGCGAAGCCAGACACGGGCACAGGCACAGCAGGTAATTGCTGTGCCGGGCTCAGGCCTGGCCGGGGCTGTGTGGCAGCAGCTCTTCCCCCAGGGCCTGCCCTTGCCCGGCCCGGCAGCAGCCAAAGCTGGAGGCGCCTCGGCTTCCAGGCCTCTGGAGCTGGTTCAGAGCCCCGGGGAAACGGGACTGCTGCAGCAACGTCCCTGGCGCTGCAGCTGCTGCGGAGCTGTCCCTGAGTGCCCAGAGGCCCAAGGCACAGGAGCAGCCCCGAGCGGGAGCCCTGCCGCCAGCCCAGGGCCAGAGCCAGCCCTGGCACACAATGGAAACAGTTCTCATCTTGGTTTGCTTCCAGACTGGGATGCTGGGAAGGATTCTCCATTAGCCTGGCGCTCTGAAGTTGTGAAGCACTCTGAGCATTCTGCAGGTATGTTCTCACTGTCCCACCAAGGCGTAATGTTTGACTGACTGGTAAGAACCAGGTGACAGAAGCTTCTGTGGCTGTTGTGTTACAGGCGTGTCTGCAGGGACGACCTCACCAACTCCTACCTTGGATGCTGCACAAAAGGCCAGCTCCCATGGCAGGGGTGAGTAGTGTGTCCCTGCTGACCCCTCAGGCTGAGCCCTGCTTTTGTGGGGTCCATTCCTGGGAAATGGAACCACTTTCTCTTAAGGTCCTCTGACAGGAGAGACCAAAGACATGGCAGGCAGGAAATTCCAGGACCCATTAGAAATCATGTGGCAAATGCTGAAGGAACGTCTGCAGAGAAGACAAGGTGGGTGCATTTCCCTCATGCTGCTCCTGGGAGTCAGCAGCCGGGGGCATTGGCTGCACATCTGGACACGTCGTGCCCGGCACAGCAGGAAGGGATCCATGGCAGCCTCGCTGCCCCGCTGCTGCTTTCACGCCCTGCAGGGCTGTTTCCCAGCCTGGCCTGGCTGCAGCTTCTGCCCAGCCTCTGCAGGAAGGCATTTGGCATCAGCTGGCAGACAGCCCCAATTGCACCACAGGCCATGCCCACCCTCAGATGCCCTGCAATTTCCTGGTGTCCAGGCAGATCAGATGTTGGGGCTGTTTGGGGAAGGAAGCAGCCTTGGGTTGTCCCAAAATCCTGGGTGTTTTCTGATCCTTATGCATTCCTTTCACAAGTGATGCCTCCTGAAATTGTCCCCTTCCCCATTCCCAGTCAGGAATGTTTTCATCTGATCCAGCTGTCTCTTCTCCATTCTCCAGAAATGAAAGGAGAGCCTGCGGAGAAAGAAGCATTTCCCGGAGGAAGCAGTGGTTGCATGCCAGCCTCAGCTCCAGGAAGGGAGGCCATGCCAGGCACAGGCACAGGAGGTAATTGCTGTGCCTCTGGGCCTGAGCCCTGCTGAGGCTTGAGCTGCCCTCTCTGCTGTTTGGCAGTGCGGGCACAGCCTGGACTAGAGCAGCACAGCCCAGGGGAATTATCCCGAGCAGGCTCAGGGCACTGAGCAGTCCTGCTGGGGTCCCTCCAGGGGAGACATGTCCTGAAACCTGGGAGCGACTGCACGGGGTGCCCACGGTGGGGAAAGGACAGAGGGGGAGAGCAAGGCTGCAGTGTGTCCTGAGAGGGCCTGGCTGTTTGCCCTTGGGATCTGGGGGGTTTCCCCACAGAAGGAGGGCAGGAGGGACAGAGGGAGGGCAGGATGGATAGCTGTGGCACTGCCTGCTGCAGTTTTCCCCCATGCTTTAGGGAGGATTTCTTCTGTGTGTGAGGGGGAGAGTCCCAGGTGCCTGCACTGCTGCAGCCACCCCTCCCAGGGATGTTGCTGAGGGCAGGGAAAGAGTGTGGAGAGTGACCAGGAGCCAGCCCAGAGCTCCCCAGGCCCCTGGGCAGCTTTGGCCATGTCTATTCACATCTGGCTCCCATGGCCTTACCCGACTCCCTGGCAGTGCCCAGTTCCCTGTGGCAGAAAGAGATCCCAGTACACACTGGAAAATGTTCTCATCTGTGCTGCATTGTAGATGAGGGTGCTGGGAAGGCTTCTCCATCAGCTTGGATGAATAAAGTTTTGAAGCCCTTGGAGCCTCCTGCAGGTATGTTCTCAGTGTGCCACCAAGGAAGAATTGTAGACAAGCGGGCAGGCACCAGGTGACAGAAGCTTCTGTGGCTGTTGTGTTACAGATGTGTCTACAGGGAAGACTTCTCCAGCTTCTCCAGCTGCTACCTTGGATGCTGCACTCAAGCCCAGCTCCCATCTCAGGGGTGAGTAGTGTGTCCCTGCTGACCCCACAGGCTGAACCCTGCTTTTCTGGGATCCATTCCTGGGAAATGGAAATATTTTTCTCTAAGGTACTCCAACAGGGAAAATCCAAGATACAACAGATAAGATATCCCTGGAACCATCCAAACAGATGAGGCAAGAGCTGAAGGAACCCCTGCAGACAAGAGAAGGTGGGTGCATTTCCCTCATGCTTCCCCTGGGACTCAGCAGCCGGGGGCTTTGGCTGCACATCTGGACATGCCGTGCCCGGCACAGTGGGAAGGGATCCATGGCAGCCTTGCTGCCCCGCTGCTGCTTTCACGCCCTGCAGGGCTGTTTCCCAGCCTGGCCTGGCTGCAGCTTGTGCCCAGCCTCTGTAGGAAGTTATTTGGCATCAGCTGACAGGCCATGCCCAAACTGTAACACACCCTGAGATCCCCCACTATATCCAGCCCTGCAGATTAGGAAAAGGGTGGTTGTTTGGAGGTGGAAGTGCTCTCATCATGCCACTGTAACCTGGCCATTTTCCTGCTCCATAACTTTCACAAATATTACCTCTGATGCCACCACCCAAGTGGGAAACAGCTCCATCTGATGCAGCTGTCTCCCTTCCTTTGTCAAGAGATGGACATAGTGCTTCAGTGGAAGGTGGCATTTCTTGAAGGATGTACTCCATCTTCGGTGCCAGCCCCTGCTGCAGGAAGGAAGGCAAAGCCAGACACGGGCACAGGCACAGCAGGTAATTGCTGTGCTGGGCTCAGGCCTGGCCGGGGCTGTGTGGCAGCAGCTCTTCCCCCAGGGCCTGCCCTTGCCCGGCCCGGCAGCAGCCAATGCTGGAGGCGCCTCGGCTTCCAGGCCTCTGGAGCTGGTTCAGATCCCTGGGGAAACGGGACTGGTGCAGCAACGTCCCTGGCGCTGCAGCTGCTGCGGAGCTGGCCCTGAGTGCCCAGAGGCCCAAGGCACAGGAGCAGCCCCGAGCGGGAGCCCTGCCGCCAGCCCAGGGCCAGAGCCAGCCCTGGCACACAATGGAAACAGTTCTCATCTTGGTTTGCTTCCAGACTGGGATGCTGGGAAGGATTCTCCATTAGCCTGGCGCTCTGAAGTTGTGAAGCCCTCTGAGCATTCTGCAGGTATGTTCTCACTGTCCCACCAAGGCGTAATGTTTGACTGACTGGTAAGAACCAGGTGACAGAAGCTTCTGTGGCTGTTGTGTTACAGGCGTGTCTGCAGGGACGACCTCACCAACTCCTACCTTGGATGCTGCACAAAAGGCCAGCTCCCATGGCAGGGGTGAGTAGTGTGTCCCTGCTGACCCCTCAGGCTGAGCCCTGCTTTTGTGGGGTCCATTCCTGGGAAATGGAACCACTTTCTCTTAAGGTCCTCTGACAGGAGAGACCAAAGACATGGCAGGCAGGAAATTCCAGGACCCATTAGAAATCATGTGGCAAATGCTGAAGGAACGTCTGCAGAGAAGACAAGGTGGGTGCATTTCCCTCATGCTGCTCCTGGGAGTCAGCAGCCGGGGGCATTGGCTGCACATCTGGACACGTCGTGCCCGGCACAGCAGGAAGGGATCCATGGCAGCCTCGCTGCCCCGCTGCTGCTTTCACGCCCTGCAGGGCTGTTTCCCAGCCTGGCCTGGCTGCAGCTTCTGCCCAGCCTCTGCAGGAAGGCATTTGGCATCAGCTGGCAGACAGCCCCAATTGCACCACAGGCCATGCCCACCCTCAGATGCCCTGCAATTTCCTGGTGTCCAGGCAGATCAGATGTTGGGGCTGTTTGGGGAAGGAAGCAGCCTTGGGTTGTCCCAAAATCCTGGGTGTTTTCTGATCCTTATGCATTCCTTTCACAAGTGATGCCTCCTGAAATTGTCCCCTTCCCCATTCCCAGTCAGGAATGTTTTCATCTGATCCAGCTGTCTCTTCTCCATTCTCCAGAAATGAAAGGAGAGCCTGCGGAGAAAGAAGCATTTCCCGGAGGAAGCAGTGGTTGCATGCCAGCCTCAGCTCCAGGAAGGGAGGCCATGCCAGGCACAGGCACAGGAGGTAATTGCTGTGCCTCTGGGCCTGAGCCCTGCTGAGGCTTGAGCTGCCCTCTCTGCTGTTTGGCAGTGCGGGCACAGCCTGGACTAGAGCAGCACAGCCCAGGGGAATTATCCCGAGCAGGCGCAGGGCACTGAGCAGTCCTGCTGGGGTCCCTCCATGGGAGACATGTCCTGAAACCTGGGAGTGACTGCACGGGGTGCCCACGGTGGGGAAAGGACAGAGGGGGAGAGCAAGGCTGCAGTGTGTCCTGAGAGGGCCTGGCTGTTTGCCCTTGAGATCTGGGGGGTTTCCCCACAGAAGGAGGGCAGGAGGGACAGAGGGAGGGCAGGATGGATAGCTGTGGCACTGCCTGCTGCAGTTTTCCCCCATGCTTTAGGGAGGATTTCTTCTGTGTGTGAGGGGGAGAGTCCCAGGTCCCTGCACTGCTGCAGCCACCCCTCCCAGGGATGTTGCTGAGGGCAGGGAAAGAGTGTGGAGAGTGACCAGGAGCCAGCCCAGAGCTCCCCAGGCCCCTGGGCAGCTTTGGCCATGTCTATTCACATCTGGCTCCCATGGCCTTACCCGACTCCCTGGCAGTGCCCAGTTCCCTGTGGCAGAAAGAGATCCCAGCACACACTGGAAAATGTTCTCATCGGTGCTGCATTGTAGATGAGGGTGCTGGGAAGGCTTCTCCATCAGCTTGGATGAATAAAGTTTTGAAGCCCTTGGAGCCTCCTGCAGGTATGTTCTCAGTGTGCCACCAAGGAAGAATTGTAGACAAGCGGGCAGGCACCAGGTGACAGAAGCTTCTGTGGCTGTTGTGTTACAGATATGTCTACAGGGAAGACTTCTCCAGCTTCTCCAGCTGCTACCTTGGATGCTGCACTCAAGCCCAGCTCCCATCACAGGGGTGAGTAGTGTGTCCCTGCTGACCCCACAGGCTGAACCCTGCTTTTCTGGGATCCATTCCTGGGAAATGGAAATATTTTTCTCTAAGGTACTCCAACAGGGAAAATCCAAGATACAACAGATAAGATATCCCTGGAACCATCCAAACAGATGAGGCAAGAGCTGAAGGAACCCCTGCAGACAAGAGAAGGTGGGTGCATTTCCCTCATGCTTCCCCTGGGAGTCAGCAGCCGGGGGCTTTGGCTGCACATCTGGACACGCCGTGCCCGGCACAGTGGGAAGGGATCCATGGCAGCCTTGCTGCCCCGCTGCTGCTTTCACGCCCTGCAGGGCTGTTTCCCAGCCTGGCCTGGCTGCAGCTTGTGCCCAGCCTCTGTAGGAAGTTATTTGGCATCAGCTGACAGGCCATGCCCAAACTGTAACACACCCTGAGATCCCCCACTATATCCAGCCCTGCAGATTAGGAAAAGGGTGGTTGTTTGGAGGTGGAAGTGCTCTCATCATGCCACTGTAACCTGGCCATTTTCCTGCTCCATAACTTTCACAAATATTACCTCTGATGCCACCACCCAAGTGGGAAACAGCTCCATCTGATGCAGCTGTCTCCCTTCCTTTGTCAAGAGATGGACATAGTGCTTCAGTGGAAGGTGGCATTTCTTGAAGGATGTACTCCATCTTCGGTGCCAGCCCCTGCTGCAGGAAGGAAGGCAAAGCCAGACACGGGCACAGGCACAGCAGGTAATTGCTGTGCTGGGCTCAGGCCTGGCCGGGGCTGTGTGGCAGCAGCTCTTCCCCCAGGGCCTGCCCTTGCCCGGCCCGGCAGCAGCCAATGCTGGAGGCGCCTCGGCTTCCAGGCCTCTGGAGCTGGTTCAGATCCCTGGGGAAACGGGACTGGTGCAGCAACGTCCCTGGCGCTGCAGCTGCTGCGGAGCTGGCCCTGAGTGCCCAGAGGCCCAAGGCACAGGAGCAGCCCCGAGCGGGAGCCCTGCCGCCAGCCCAGGGCCAGAGCCAGCCCTGGCACACAATGGAAACAGTTCTCATCTTGGTTTGCTTCCAGACTGGGATGCTGGGAAGGATTCTCCATTAGCCTGGCGCTCTGAAGTTGTGAAGCCCTCTGAGCATTCTGCAGGTATGTTCTCACTGTCCCACCAAGGCGTAATGTTTGACTGACTGGTAAGAACCAGGTGACAGAAGCTTCTGTGGCTGTTGTGTTACAGGCGTGTCTGCAGGGACGACCTCACCAACTCCTACCTTGGATGCTGCACAAAAGGCCAGCTCCCATGGCAGGGGTGAGTAGTGTGTCCCTGCTGACCCCTCAGGCTGAGCCCTGCTTTTGTGGGGTCCATTCCTGGGAAATGGAACTACTTTCTCTTAAGGTCCTCTGACAGGAAAGACCAAAGACATGGCTTGCAGGAAATTCCAGGACCCATTAGAAATCATGTGGCAAATGCTGAAGGAACGTCTGCAGAGAAGACAAGGTGGGTGCATTTCCCTCATGCTGCTCCGGGGACTCAGCAGCCGGGGGCTTTGGCTGCACATCTGGACATGCCGTGCCCGGCACTGCGGGAAGGGATCCATGGCAGCCTTGCTGCCCCGCTGCTGCTTTCATGCCCTGCAGGGCTGTTTGCCAGCCTGGCCTGGCTGCAGCTTCTGCCCAGCCTCTGCAGGAAGGCATTTGGCATCAGCTGGCAGACAGCCCCAATTGCACCACAGGCCATGCCCACCCTCAGATCCCTTGCAATTTCCTGGTGTCCAGGCAGATCAGATGTTGGGGCTGTTTGGGGAAGGAAGCAGCCTTGGGTTGTCCCAAAATCCTGGGTGTTTTCTGATCCTTATGCATTCCTTTCACAAGTGATGCCTCCTGAAATTGTCCCCTTCCCCATTCCCAGTCAGGAATGTTTTCATCTGATCCAGCTGTCTCTTTTCCATTCTCCAGAAATGAAAGGAGAGCCTGCGGAGAAAGAAGCATTTCCCGGAGGAAGCAGTGGTTGCATGCCAGCCTCAGCTCCAGGAAGGGAGGCCATGCCAGGCACAGGCACAGGAGGTAATTGCTGTGCCTCTGGGCCTGAGCCCTGCTGAGGCTTGAGCTGCCCTCTCTGCTGTTTGGCAGTGCGGGCACAGCCTGGACTAGAGCAGCACAGCCCAGGGGAATTATCCCGAGCAGGCTCAGGGCACTGAGCAGTCCTGCTGGGGTCCCTCCATGGGAGACATGTCCTGAAACCTGGGAGCGACTGCACGGGGTGCCCACGGTGGGGAAAGGACAGAGGGGGAGAGCAAGGCTGCAGTGTGTCCTGAGAGGGCCTGGCTGTTTGCCCTTGGGATCTGGGGGGTTTCCCCACAGAAGGAGGGCAGGAGGGACAGAGGGAGGGCAGGATGGATAGCTGTGGCACTGCCTGCTGCAGTTTTCCCCCATGCTTTAGGGAGGATTTCTTCTGTGTGTGAGGGGGAGAGTTCCAGGTCCCTGCACTGCTGCAGCCACCCCTCCCAGGGATGTTGCTGAGGGCAGGGAAAGAGTGTGGAGAGTGACCAGGAGCCAGCCCAGAGCTCCCCAGGCCCCTGGGCAGCTTTGGCCATGTCTATTCACATCTGGCTCCCATGGCCTTACCCGACTCCCTGGCAGTGCCCAGTTCCCTGTGGCAGAAAGAGATCCCAGTACACACTGGAAAATGTTCTCATCTGTGCTGCATTGTAGATGAGGGTGCTGGGAAGGCTTCTCCATCAGCTTGGATGAATAAAGTTTTGAAGCCCTTGGAGCCTCCTGCAGGTATGTTCTCAGTGTGCCACCAAGGAAGAATTGTAGACAAGCGGGCAGGCACCAGGTGACAGAAGCTTCTGTGGCTGTTGTGTTACAGATGTGTCTACAGGGAAGACTTCTCCAGCTTCTCCAGCTGCTACCTTGGATGCTGCACTCAAGCCCAGCTCCCATCTCAGGGGTGAGTAGTGTGTCCCTGCTGACCCCACAGGCTGAACCCTGCTTTTCTGGGATCCATTCCTGGGAAATGGAAATATTTTTCTCTAAGGTACTCCAACAGGGAAAATCCAAGATACAACAGATAAGATATCCCTGGAACCATCCAAACAGATGAGGCAAGAGCTGAAGGAACCCCTGCAGACAAGAGAAGGTGGGTGCATTTCCCTCATGCTGCTCCTGGGACTCAGCAGCCGGGGGCTTTGGCTGCACATCTGGACACGCCGTGCCCGGCACAGTGGGAAGGGATCCATGGCAGCCTCGCTGCCCCGCTGCTGCTTTCACGCCCTGCAGGGCTGTTTCCCAGCCTGGCCTGGCTGCAGCTTCTGCCCAGCCTCTGCCGGAAGTTATTGGCATCAGCTGACAGGCCATGCCCAAACTGTAAGACACCCTGAGATCCCCCACTATATCCAGCCCTGCAGATTAGGAAAAGGGTGGCTGTTTGGAGGTGGAAGTGCTCTCATCATGCCACTGTAACCTGGCCATTTTCCTGCTCCATAAATTTCACAAATATTACCTCTGATGCCACCACCCAAGTGGGAAACAGCTCCATCTGATGCAGCTGTCTCCCTTCCTTTGTCAAGAGATGGACATAGTGCTTCAGTGGAAGGTGGTATTTCTTGAAGGAAGCACTCCATCTTCGGTGCCAGCCCCTGCTGCAGGAAGGAAGGCGAAGCCAGACACGGGCACAGGCACAGCAGGTAATTGCTGTGCCGGGCTCAGGCCTGGCCGGGGCTGTGTGGCAGCAGCTCTTCCCCCAGGGCCTGCCCTTTCCCGGCCCGGCAGCAGCCAAAGCTGGAGGCGCCTCGGCTTCCAGGCCTCTGGATCTGGTTCAGAGCCCCGGGGAAACGGGACTGGTGCAGCAACGTCCCTGGCGCTGCAGCTGCTGCGGAGCTGTCCCTGAGTGCCCAGAGGCCCAAGGCACAGGAGCAGCCCCGAGCGGGAGCCCTGCCGCCAGCCCAGGGCCAGAGCCAGCCCTGGCACACAATGGAAACAGTTCTCATCTTGGTTTGCTTCCAGACTGGGATGCTGGGAAGGATTCTCCATTAGCCTGGTGCTCTGAAGTTGTGAAGCACTCTGAGCATTCTGCAGGTATGTTCTCACTGTCCCACCAAGGCGTAATGTTTGACTGACTGGTAAGAACCAGGTGACAGAAGCTTCTGTGGCTGTTGTGTTACAGGCGTGTCTGCAGGGACGACCTCACCAACTCCTACCTTGGATGCTGCACAAAAGGCCAGCTCCCATGGCAGGGGTGAGTAGTGTGTCCCTGCTGACCCCTCAGGCTGAGCCCTGCTTTTGTGGGGTCCATTCCTGGGAAATGGAACTACTTTCTCTTAAGGTCCTCTGACAGGAGAGACCAAAGACATGGCAGGCAGGAAATTCCAGGACCCATTAGAAATCATGTGGCAAATGCTGAAGGAACGTCTGCAGAGAAGACAAGGTGGGTGCATTTCCCTCATGCTGCTCCTGGGAGTCAGCAGCCGGGGGCTTTGGCTGCACATCTGGACACGTCGTGCCCGGCACAGCAGGAAGGGATCCATGGCAGCCTCGCTGCCCCGCTGCTGCTTTCACGCCCTGCAGGGCTGTTTCCCAGCCTGGCCTGGCTGCAGCTTCTGCCCAGCCTCTGCAGGAAGGCATTTGGCATCAGCTGGCAGACAGCCCCAATTGCACCACAGGCCATGCCCACCCTCAGATGCCCTGCAATTTCCTGGTGTCCAGGCAGATCAGATGTTGGGGCTGTTTGGGGAAGGAAGCAGCCTTGGGTTGTCCCAAAATCCTGGGTGTTTTCTGATCCTTATGCATTCCTTTCACAAGTGATGCCTCCTGAAATTGTCCCCTTCCCCATTCCCAGTCAGGAATGTTTTCATCTGATCCAGCTGTCTCTTCTCCATTCTCCAGAAATGAAAGGAGAGCCTGCGGAGAAAGAAGCATTTCCCGGAGGAAGCAGTGGTTGCATGCCAGCCTCAGCTCCAGGAAGGGAGGCCATGCCAGGCACAGGCACAGGAGGTAATTGCTGTGCCTCTGGGCCTGAGCCCTGCTGAGGCTTGAGCTGCCCTCTCTGCTGTTTGGCAGTGCGGGCACAGCCTGGACTAGAGCAGCACAGCCCAGGGGAATTATCCCGAGCAGGCGCAGGGCACTGAGCAGTCCTGCTGGGGTCCCTCCATGGGAGACATGTCCTGAAACCTGGGAGCGACTGCACGGGGTGCCCACGGTGGGGAAAGGACAGAGGGGGAGAGCAAGGCTGCAGTGTGTCCTGAGAGGGCCTGGCTGTTTGCCCTTGAGATCTGGGGGGTTTCCCCACAGAAGGAGGGCAGGAGGGACAGAGGGAGGGCAGGATGGATAGCTGTGGCACTGCCTGCTGCAGTTTTCCCCCATGCTTTAGGGAGGATTTCTTCTGTGTGTGAGGGGGAGAGTCCCAGGTCCCTGCACTGCTGCAGCCACCCCTCCCAGGGATGTTGCTGAGGGCAGGGAAAGAGTGTGGAGAGTGACCAGGAGCCAGCCCAGAGCTCCCCAGGCCCCTGGGCAGCTTTGGCCATGTCTATTCACATCTGGCTCCCATGGCCTTACCCGACTCCCTGGCAGTGCCCAGTTCCCTGTGGCAGAAAGAGATCCCAGCACACACTGGAAAATGTTCTCATCGGTGCTGCATTGTAGATGAGGGTGCTGGGAAGGCTTCTCCATCAGCTTGGATGAATAAAGTTTTGAAGCCCTTGGAGCCTCCTGCAGGTATGTTCTCAGTGTGCCACCAAGGAAGAATTGTAGACAAGCGGGCAGGCACCAGGTGACAGAAGCTTCTGTGGCTGTTGTGTTACAGATGTGTCTACAGGGAAGACTTCTCCAGCTTCTCCAGCTGCTACCTTGGATGCTGCACTCAAGCCCAGCTCCCATCTCAGGGGTGAGTAGTGTGTCCCTGCTGACCCCACAGGCTGAACCCTGCTTTTCTGGGATCCATTCCTGGGAAATGGAAATATTTTTCTCTAAGGTACTCCAACAGGGAAAATCCAAGATACAACAGATAAGATATCCCTGGAACCATCCAAACAGATGAGGCAAGAGCTGAAGGAACCCCTGCAGACAAGAGAAGGTGGGTGCATTTCCCTCATGCTGCTCCTGGGACTCAGCAGCCGGGGGCTTTGGCTGCACATCTGGACACGCCGTGCCCGGCACAGTGGGAAGGGATCCATGGCAGCCTCGCTGCCCCGCTGCTGCTTTCACGCCCTGCAGGGCTGTTTCCCAGCCTGGCCTGGCTGCAGCTTCTGCCCAGCCTCTGCCGGAAGTTATTGGCATCAGCTGACAGGCCATGCCCAAACTGTAAGACACCCTGAGATCCCCCACTATATCCAGCCCTGCAGATTAGGAAAAGGGTGGCTGTTTGGAGGTGGAAGTGCTCTCATCATGCCACTGTAACCTGGCCATTTTCCTGCTCCATAAATTTCACAAATATTACCTCTGATGCCACCACCCAAGTGGGAAACAGCTCCATCTGATGCAGCTGTCTCCCTTCCTTTGTCAAGAGATGGACATAGTGCTTCAGTGGAAGGTGGTATTTCTTGAAGGAAGCACTCCATCTTCGGTGCCAGCCCCTGCTGCAGGAAGGAAGGCGAAGCCAGACACGGGCACAGGCACAGCAGGTAATTGCTGTGCTGGGCTCAGGCCTGGCCGGGGCTGTGTGGCAGCAGCTCTTCTCCCAGGGCCTGCCCTTGCCCGGCCCGGCAGCAGCCAAAGCTGGAGGCGCCTCGGCTTCCAGGCCTCTGGAGCTGGTTCAGAGCCCCGGGGAAATGGGACTGGTGCAGCAACGTCCCTGGCGCTGCAGCTGCTGCGGAGCTGGCCCTGAGTGCCCAGAGGCCCAAGGCACAGGAGCAGCCCCGAGCGGGAGCCCTGCCGCCAGCCCAGGGCCAGAGCCAGCCCTGGCACACAATGGAAACAGTTCTCATCTTGGTTTGCTTCCAGACTGGGATGCTGGGAAGGATTCTCCATTAGCCTGGCGCTCTGAAGTTGTGAAGCACTCTGAGCATTCTGCAGGTATGTTCTCACTGTCCCACCAAGGCGTAATGTTTGACTGACTGGTAAGAACCAGGTGACAGAAGCTTCTGTGGCTGTTGTGTTACAGGCGTGTCTGCAGGGACGACCTCACCAACTCCTACCTTGGATGCTGCACAAAAGGCCAGCTCCCATGGCAGGGGTGAGTAGTGTGTCCCTGCTGACCCCTCAGGCTGAGCCCTGCTTTTGTGGGGTCCATTCCTGGGAAATGGAACCACTTTCTCTTAAGGTCCTCTGACAGGAGAGACCAAAGACATGGCAGGCAGGAAATTCCAGGACCCATTAGAAATCATGTGGCAAATGCTGAAGGAACGTCTGCAGAGAAGACAAGGTGGGTGCATTTCCCTCATGCTGCTCCTGGGAGTCAGCAGCCGGGGGCATTGGCTGCACATCTGGACACGTCGTGCCCGGCACAGCAGGAAGGGATCCATGGCAGCCTCGCTGCCCCGCTGCTGCTTTCACGCCCTGCAGGGCTGTTTCCCAGCCTGGCCTGGCTGCAGCTTCTGCCCAGCCTCTGCAGGAAGGCATTTGGCATCAGCTGGCAGACAGCCCCAATTGCACCACAGGCCATGCCCACCCTCAGATGCCCTGCAATTTCCTGGTGTCCAGGCAGATCAGATGTTGGGGCTGTTTGGGGAAGGAAGCAGCCTTGGGTTGTCCCAAAATCCTGGGTGTTTTCTGATCCTTATGCATTCCTTTCACAAGTGATGCCTCCTGAAATTGTCCCCTTCCCCATTCCCAGTCAGGAATGTTTTCATCTGATCCAGCTGTCTCTTCTCCATTCTCCAGAAATGAAAGGAGAGCCTGCGGAGAAAGAAGCATTTCCCGGAGGAAGCAGTGGTTGCATGCCAGCCTCAGCTCCAGGAAGGGAGGCCATGCCAGGCACAGGCACAGGAGGTAATTGCTGTGCCTCTGGGCCTGAGCCCTGCTGAGGCTTGAGCTGCCCTCTCTGCTGTTTGGCAGTGCGGGCACAGCCTGGACTAGAGCAGCACAGCCCAGGGGAATTATCCCGAGCAGGCGCAGGGCACTGAGCAGTCCTGCTGGGGTCCCTCCATGGGAGACATGTCCTGAAACCTGGGAGTGACTGCACGGGGTGCCCACGGTGGGGAAAGGACAGAGGGGGAGAGCAAGGCTGCAGTGTGTCCTGAGAGGGCCTGGCTGTTTGCCCTTGAGATCTGGGGGGTTTCCCCACAGAAGGAGGGCAGGAGGGACAGAGGGAGGGCAGGATGGATAGCTGTGGCACTGCCTGCTGCAGTTTTCCCCCATGCTTTAGGGAGGATTTCTTCTGTGTGTGAGGGGGAGAGTCCCAGGTCCCTGCACTGCTGCAGCCACCCCTCCCAGGGATGTTGCTGAGGGCAGGGAAAGAGTGTGGAGAGTGACCAGGAGCCAGCCCAGAGCTCCCCAGGCCCCTGGGCAGCTTTGGCCATGTCTATTCACATCTGGCTCCCATGGCCTTACCCGACTCCCTGGCAGTGCCCAGTTCCCTGTGGCAGAAAGAGATCCCAGCACACACTGGAAAATGTTCTCATCTGTGCTGCATTGTAGATGAGGGTGCTGGGAAGGCTTCTCCATCAGCTTGGATGAATAAAGTTTTGAAGCCCTTGGAGCCTCCTGCAGGTATGTTCTCAGTGTGCCACCAAGGAAGAATTGTAGACAAGCGGGCAGGCACCAGGTGACAGAAGCTTCTGTGGCTGTTGTGTTACAGATGTGTCTACAGGGAAGACTTCTCCAGCTTCTCCAGCTGCTACCTTGGATGCTGCACTCAAGCCCAGCTCCCATCTCAGGGGTGAGTAGTGTGTCCCTGCTGACCCCTCAGGCTGAGCCCTGCTTTTGTGGGGTCCATTCCTGGGAAATGGAACTACTTTCTCTTAAGGTCCTCTGGCAGGAGAGACCAAAGACATGGCAGGCAGGAAATTCCAGGACCCACTAGAAATCATGTGGCAAATGCTGAAGGAACGTCTGCAGAGAAGACAAGGTGGGTGCATTTCCCTCATGCTGCTCCTGGGACTCAGCAGCCGGGGGCGTTGGCTGCACATCTGGACACTTCGTGCCCGGCACAGCAGGAAGGGATCCATGGCAGCCTTGCTGCCCCGCTGCTGCTTTCACGCCCTGCAGGGCTGTTTCCCAGCCTGGCCTGGCTGCAGCTTCTCCCCAGCCTCTGCAGGAAGGCGTTTGGCATCAGCTGACAGGCCATGCCCTAACTGTAACACACCCTGAGATCCCCCACTATATCCAGCCCTGCAGATTAGGAAAAGGGTGGCTGTTTGGTGGTGGAAGTGCTCTCATCATGCCACTGTAACCTGGCCATTTTCCTGCTCCATAAATTTCACAAATATTACCTCTGATGCCACCACCCAAGTGGGAAACAGCTCCATCTGATGCAGCTGTCTCCCTTCCTTTGTCAAGAGATGGACATAGTGCTTCAGTGGAAGGTGGTATTTCTTGAAGGAAGCACTCCATCTTCGGTGCCAGCCCCTGCTGCAGGAAGGAAGGCAAAGCCAGACACGGGCACAGGCACAGCAGGTAATTGCTGTGCCGGGCTCAGCCCTGGCCGGGGCTGTGTGGCAGCAGCTCTTCCCCCAGGGCCTGCCCTTTCCCGGCTCGGCAGCAGCCAAAGCTGTTGGCGCCTCGGCTTCCAGGCCTCTGGAGCTGGTTCAGATCCCTGGGGAAACGGGACTGCTGCAGCAACGTCCCTGGCGCTGCAGCTGCTGCGGAGCTGGCCCTGAGTGCCCAGAGGCCCAAGGCACAGGAGCAGCCCCGAGCGGGAGCCCTGCCGCCAGCCCAGGGCCAGAGCCAGCCCTGGCACACAATGGAAACAGTTCTCATCTTGGTTTGCTTCCAGACTGGGATGCTGGGAAGGATTCTCCATTAGCCTGGCGCTCTGAAGTTGTGAAGCACTCTGAGCATTCTGCAGGTATGTTCTCACTGTCCCACCAAGGCGTAATGTTTGACTGACTGGTAAGAACCAGGTGACAGAAGCTTCTGTGGCTGTTGTGTTACAGGCGTGTCTGCAGGGACGACCTCACCAACTCCTACCTTGGATGCTGCACAAAAGGCCAGCTCCCATGGCAGGGGTGAGTAGTGTGTCCCTGCTGACCCCTCAGGCTGAGCCCTGCTTTTGTGGGGTCCATTCCTGGGAAATGGAACTACTTTCTCTTAAGGTCCTCTGACAGGAAAGACCAAAGACATGGCTTGCAGGAAATTCCAGGACCCATTAGAAATCATGTGGCAAATGCTGAAGGAACGTCTGCAGAGAAGACAAGGTGGGTGCATTTCCCTCATGCTGCTCCTGGGACTCAGCAGCCGGGGGCTTTGGCTGCACATCTGGACATGCCGTGCCCGGCACAGCAGGAAGGGATCCATGGCAGCCTCGCTGCCCCGCTGCTGCTTTCATGCCCTGCAGGGCTGTTTCCCAGCCTGGCCTGGCTGCAGCTTCTGCCCAGCCTCTGCAGGAAGGCATTTGGCATCAGCTGGCAGACAGCCCCAATTGCACCACAGGCCATGCCCACCCTCAGATCCCTTGCAATTTCCTGGTGTCCAGGCAGATCAGATGTTGGGGCTGTTTGGGGAAGGAAGCAGCCTTGGGTTGTCCCAAAATCCTGGGTGTTTTCTGATCCTTGTGCATTCCTTTCACAAGTGATGCCTCCTGAAATTGTCCCCTTCCCCATTCCCAGTCAGGAATGTTTTCATCTGATCCAGCTGTCTCTTCTCCATTCTCCAGAAATGAAAGGAGAGCCTGCGGAGAAAGAAGCATTTCCCGGAGGAAGCAGTGGTTGCATGCCAGCCTCAGCTCCAGGAAGGGAGGCCATGCCAGGCACAGACACAGGAGGTAATTGCTGTGCCTTCGGGCCTGAGCCCTGCTGAGGCTTGAGCTGCCCTCTCTGCTGTTTGGCAGTGCGGGCACAGCCTGGATTAGAGCAGCACAGCCCAGGGGAATTATCCCGAGCAGGCTCAGGTCACTGAGCAGTCCTGCTGGGGTCCCTCCATGGGAGACATGTCCTGAAACCTGACAGCGACTGCACGGGGTGCCCACGGTGGGGAAAGGACAGAGGGGGAGAGCAAGGCTCCAGTGTGTCCTGAGAGGGCCTGGCTGTTTGCCCTTGGGATCTGGGGGGTTTCCCCACAGAAGGAGGGCAGGAGGGACAGAGGGAGGAGAGGATGGATAGCTGTGGCACTGCCTGCTGCAGTTTTCCCCCATGCTTTAGGGAGGATTTCTTCTGTGTGTGAGGGGGAGAGTCCCAGGTCCCTGCACTGCTGCAGCCACCCCTCCCAGGGATGTTGCTGAGGGCAGGGAAAGAGTGTGGAGAGTGACCAGGAGCCAGCCCAGAGCTCCCCAGGCCCCTGGGCAGCTTTGGCCATGTCTATTCACATCTGGCTCCCATGGCCTTACCCGACTCCCTGGCAGTGCCCAGTTCCCTGTGGCAGAAAGAGATCCCAGCACACACTGGAAAATGTTCTCATCTGTGCTGCATTGTAGATGAGGTTGCTGAGAAGGCTTCTCCATCAGCTTGGATGAATAAAGTTTTGAAGCCCTTGGAGCCTCCTGCAGGTATGTTCTCAGTGTGCCACCAAGGAAGAATTGTAGACAAGCGGGCAGGCACCAGGTGACAGAAGCTTCTGTGGCTGTTGTGTTACAGATGTGTCTACAGGGAAGACTTCTCCAGCTTCTCCAGCTGCTACCTTGGATGCTGCACTCAAGCCCAGCTCCCATCACAGGGGTGAGTAGTGTGTCCCTGCTGACCCCACAGGCTGAACCCTGCTTTTCTGGGATCCATTCCTGGGAAATGGAAATATTTTTCTCTAAGGTACTCCAACAGGGAAAATCCAAGATACAACAGATAAGATATCCCTGGAACCATCCAAACAGATGAGGCAAGAGCTGAAGGAACCCCTGCAGACAAGAGAAGGTGGGTGCATTTCCCTCATGCTTCCCCTGGGAGTCAGCAGCCGGGGGCTTTGCCTGCACATCTGGACACGCCGTGCCCGGCACAGTGGGAAGGGATCCATGGCAGCCTTGCTGCCCCGCTGCTGCTTTCACGCCCTGCAGGGCTGTTTCCCAGCCTGGCCTGGCTGCAGCTTGTGCCCAGCCTCTGTAGGAAGTTATTTGGCATCAGCTGACAGGCCATGCCCAAACTGTAACACACCCTGAGATCCCCCACTATATCCAGCCCTGCAGATTAGGAAAAGGGTGGTTGTTTGGAGGTGGAAGTGCTCTCATCATGCCACTGTAACCTGGCCATTTTCCTGCTCCATAACTTTCACAAATATTACCTCTGATGCCACCACCCAAGTGGGAAACAGCTCCATCTGATGCAGCTGTCTCCCTTCCTTTGTCAAGAGATGGACATAGTGCTTCAGTGGAAGGTGGCATTTCTTGAAGGATGTACTCCATCTTCGGTGCCAGCCCCTGCTGCAGGAAGGAAGGCAAAGCCAGACACGGGCACAGGCACAGCAGGTAATTGCTGTGCTGGGCTCAGCCCTGGCCGGGGCTGTGTGGCAGCAGCTCTTCCCCCAGGGCCTGCCCTTGCCCGGCCCGGCAGCAGCCAATGCTGGAGGCGCCTCGGCTTCCAGGCCTCTGGAGCTGGTTCAGATCCCTGGGGAAACGGGACTGGTGCAGCAACGTCCCTGGCGCTGCAGCTGCTGCGGAGCTGGCCCTGAGTGCCCAGAGGCCCAAGGCACAGGAGCAGCCCCGAGCGGGAGCCCTGCCGCCAGCCCAGGGCCAGAGCCAGCCCTGGCACACAATGGAAACAGTTCTCATCTTGGTTTGCTTCCAGACTGGGATGCTGGGAAGGATTCTCCATTAGCCTGGCGCTCTGAAGTTGTGAAGCCCTCTGAGCATTCTGCAGGTATGTTCTCACTGTCCCACCAAGGCGTAATGTTTGACTGACTGGTAAGAACCAGGTGACAGAAGCTTCTGTGGCTGTTGTGTTACAGGCGTGTCTGCAGGGACGACCTCACCAACTCCTACCTTGGATGCTGCACAAAAGGCCAGCTCCCATGGCAGGGGTGAGTAGTGTGTCCCTGCTGACCCCTCAGGCTGAGCCCTGCTTTTGTGGGGTCCATTCCTGGGAAATGGAACTACTTTCTCTTAAGGTCCTCTGACAGGAAAGACCAAAGACATGGCTTGCAGGAAATTCCAGGACCCATTAGAAATCATGTGGCAAATGCTGAAGGAACGTCTGCAGAGAAGACAAGGTGGGTGCATTTCCCTCATGCTGCTCCGGGGACTCAGCAGCCGGGGGCTTTGGCTGCACATCTGGACATGCCGTGCCCGGCACAGCAGGAAGGGATCCATGGCAGCCTCGCTGCCCCGCTGCTGCTTTCACGCCCTGCAGGGCTGTTTCCCAGCCTGGCCTGGCTGCAGCTTCTGCCCAGCCTCTGCAGGAAGGCATTTGGCATCAGCTGGCAGACAGCCCCAATTGCACCACAGGCCATGCCCACCCTCAGATCCCTTGCAATTTCCTGGTGTCCAGGCAGATCAGATGTTGGGGCTGTTTGGGGAAGGAAGCAGCCTTGGGTTGTCCCAAAATCCCGGGTGTTTTCTGATCCTTGTGCATTCCTTTCACAAGTGATGCCTCCTGAAATTGTCCCCTTCCCCATTCCCAGTCAGGAATGTTTTCATCTGATCCAGCTGTCTCTTCTCCATTCTCCAGAAATGAAAGGAGAGCCTGCGGAGAAAGAAGCATTTCCCGGAGGAAGCAGTGGTTGCATGCCAGCCTCAGCTCCAGGAAGGGAGGCCATGCCAGGCACAGACACAGGAGGTAATTGCTGTGCCTCTGGGCCTGAGCCCTGCTGAGGCTTGAGCTGCCCTCTCTGCTGTTTGGCAGTGCGGGCACAGCCTGGATTAGAGCAGCACAGCCCAGGGGAATTATCCCGAGCAGGCTCAGGTCACTGAGCAGTCCTGCTGGGGTCCCTCCATGGGAGACATGTCCTGAAACCTGACAGCGACTGCACGGGGTGCCCACGGTGGGGAAAGGACAGAGGGGGAGAGCAAGGCTCCAGTGTGTCCTGAGAGGGCCTGGCTGTTTGCCCTTGGGATCTGGGGGGTTTCCCCACAGAAGGAGGGCAGGAGGGACAGAGGGAGGAGAGGATGGATAGCTGTGGCACTGCCTGCTGCAGTTTTCCCCCATGCTTTAGGGAGGATTTCTTCTCTGTGTGAGGGGGAGAGTCCCAGGTCCCTGCACTGCTGCAGCCACCCCTCCCAGGGATGTTGCTGAGGGCAGGGAAAGAGTGTGGAGAGTGACCAGGAGCCAGCCCAGAGCTCCCAAGGCCCCTGGGCAGCTTTGGCCATGTCTATTCACATCTGGCTCCCATGGCCTTACCCGACTCCCTGGCAGTGCCCAGTTCCCTGTGGCAGAAAGAGATCCCAGCACACACTGGAAAATGTTCTCATCTGTGCTGCATTGTAGATGAGGTTGCTGAGAAGGCTTCTCCATCAGCTTGGATGAATAAAGTTTTGAAGCCCTTGGAGCCTCCTGCAGGTATGTTCTCAGTGTGCCACCAAGGAAGAATTGTAGACAAGCGGGCAGGCACCAGGTGACAGAAGCTTCTGTGGCTGTTGTGTTACAGATGTGTCTACAGGGAAGACTTCTCCAGCTTCTCCAGCTGCTACCTTGGATGCTGCACTCAAGCCCAGCTCCCATCACAGGGGTGAGTAGTGTGTCCCTGCTGACCCCACAGGCTGAACCCTGCTTTTCTGGGATCCATTCCTGGGAAATGGAAATATTTTTCTCTAAGGTACTCCAACAGGGAAAATCCAAGATACAACAGATAAGATATCCCTGGAACCATCCAAACAGATGAGGCAAGAGCTGAAGGAACCCCTGCAGACAAGAGAAGGTGGGTGCATTTCCCTCATGCTTCCCCTGGGAGTCAGCAGCCGGGGGCTTTGCCTGCACATCTGGACACGCCGTGCCCGGCACAGTGGGAAGGGATCCATGGCAGCCTTGCTGCCCCGCTGCTGCTTTCACGCCCTGCAGGGCTGTTTCCCAGCCTGGCCTGGCTGCAGCTTGTGCCCAGCCTCTGTAGGAAGTTATTTGGCATCAGCTGACAGGCCATGCCCAAACTGTAACACACCCTGAGATCCCCCACTATATCCAGCCCTGCAGATTAGGAAAAGGGTGGTTGTTTGGAGGTGGAAGTGCTCTCATCATGCCACTGTAACCTGGCCATTTTCCTGCTCCATAACTTTCACAAATATTACCTCTGATGCCACCACCCAAGTGGGAAACAGCTCCATCTGATGCAGCTGTCTCCCTTCCTTTGTCAAGAGATGGACATAGTGCTTCAGTGGAAGGTGGCATTTCTTGAAGGATGTACTCCATCTTCGGTGCCAGCCCCTGCTGCAGGAAGGAAGGCAAAGCCAGACACGGGCACAGGCACAGCAGGTAATTGCTGTGCTGGGCTCAGCCCTGGCCGGGGCTGTGTGGCAGCAGCTCTTCCCCCAGGGCCTGCCCTTGCCCGGCCCGGCAGCAGCCAATGCTGGAGGCGCCTCGGCTTCCAGGCCTCTGGAGCTGGTTCAGATCCCTGGGGAAACGGGACTGGTGCAGCAACGTCCCTGGCGCTGCAGCTGCTGCGGAGCTGGCCCTGAGTGCCCAGAGGCCCAAGGCACAGGAGCAGCCCCGAGCGGGAGCCCTGCCGCCAGCCCAGGGCCAGAGCCAGCCCTGGCACACAATGGAAACAGTTCTCATCTTGGTTTGCTTCCAGACTGGGATGCTGGGAAGGATTCTCCATTAGCCTGGCGCTCTGAAGTTGTGAAGCCCTCTGAGCATTCTGCAGGTATGTTCTCACTGTCCCACCAAGGCGTAATGTTTGACTGACTGGTAAGAACCAGGTGACAGAAGCTTCTGTGGCTGTTGTGTTACAGGCGTGTCTGCAGGGACGACCTCACCAACTCCTACCTTGGATGCTGCACAAAAGGCCAGCTCCCATGGCAGGGGTGAGTAGTGTGTCCCTGCTGACCCCTCAGGCTGAGCCCTGCTTTTGTGGGGTCCATTCCTGGGAAATGGAACTACTTTCTCTTAAGGTCCTCTGACAGGAAAGACCAAAGACATGGCTTGCAGGAAATTCCAGGACCCATTAGAAATCATGTGGCAAATGCTGAAGGAACGTCTGCAGAGAAGACAAGGTGGGTGCATTTCCCTCATGCTGCTCCGGGGACTCAGCAGCCGGGGGCTTTGGCTGCACATCTGGACACGTCGTGCCCGGCACAGCAGGAAGGGATCCATGGCAGCCTCGCTGCCCCGCTGCTGCTTTCACGCCCTGCAGGGCTGTTTCCCAGCCTGGCCTGGCTGCAGCTTCTGCCCAGCCTCTGCAGGAAGGCATTTGGCATCAGCTGGCAGACAGCCCCAATTGCACCACAGGCCATGCCCACCCTCAGATCCCTTGCAATTTCCTGGTGTCCAGGCAGATCAGATGTTGGGGCTGTTTGGGGAAGGAAGCAGCCTTGGGTTGTCCCAAAATCCTGGGTGTTTTCTGATCCTTGTGCATTCCTTTCACAAGTGATGCCTCCTGAAATTGTCCCCTTCCCCATTCCCAGTCAGGAATGTTTTCATCTGATCCAGCTGTCTCTTCTCCATTCTCCAGAAATGAAAGGAGAGCCTGCGGAGAAAGAAGCATTTCCCGGAGGAAGCAGTGGTTGCATGCCAGCCTCAGCTCCAGGAAGGGAGGCCATGCCAGGCACAGACACAGGAGGTAATTGCTGTGCCTTCGGGCCTGAGCCCTGCTGAGGCTTGAGCTGCCCTCTCTGCTGTTTGGCAGTGCGGGCACAGCCTGGATTAGAGCAGCACAGCCCAGGGGAATTATCCCGAGCAGGCTCAGGTCACTGAGCAGTCCTGCTGGGGTCCCTCCATGGGAGACATGTCCTGAAACCTGGGAGTGACTGCACGGGGTGCCCACGGTGGGGAAAGGACAGAGGGGGAGAGCAAGGCTCCAGTGTGTCCTGAGAGGGCCTGGCTGTTTGCCCTTGGGATCTGGGGGGTTTCCCCACAGAAGGAGAGCAGGAGGGACAGAGGGAGGAGAGGATGGATAGCTGTGGCACTGCCTGCTGCAGTTTTCCCCCATGCTTTAGGGAGGATTTCTTCTCTGTGTGAGGGGGAGAGTCCCAGGTCCCTGCACTGCTGCAGCCACCCCTCCCAGGGATGTTGCTGAGGGCAGGGAAAGAGTGTGGAGAGTGACCAGGAGCCAGCCCAGAGCTCCCCAGGCCCCTGGGCAGCTTTGGCCATGTCTATTCACATCTGGCTCCCATGGCCTTACCCGACTCCCTGGCAGTGCCCAGTTCCCTGTGGCAGAAAGAGATCCCAGCACACACTGGAAAATGTTCTCATCTGTGCTGCATTGTAGATGAGGGTGCTGAGAAGGCTTCTCCATCAGCTTGGATGAATAAAGTTTTGAAGCCCTTGGAGCCTCCTGCAGGTATGTTCTCAGTGTGCCACCAAGGAAGAATTGTAGACAAGCGGGCAGGCACCAGGTGACAGAAGCTTCTGTGGCTGTTGTGTTACAGATGTGTCTACAGGGAAGACTTCTCCAGCTTCTCCAGCTGCTACCTTGGATGCTGCACTCAAGCCCAGCTCCCATCTCAGGGGTGAGTAGTGTGTCCCTGCTGACCCCTCAGGCTGAGCCCTGCTTTTGTGGGGTCCATTCCTGGGAAATGGAACTACTTTCTCTTAAGGTCCTCTGGCAGGAGAGACCAAAGACATGGCAGGCAGGAAATTCCAGGACCCACTAGAAATCATGTGGCAAATGCTGAAGGAACGTCTGCAGAGAAGACAAGGTGGGTGCATTTCCCTCATGCTGCTCCTGGGACTCAGCAGCCGGGGGCGTTGGCTGCACATCTGGACACTTCGTGCCCGGCACAGCAGGAAGGGATCCATGGCAGCCTTGCTGCCCCGCTGCTGCTTTCACGCCCTGCAGGGCTGTTTCCCAGCCTGGCCTGGCTGCAGCTTCTCCCCAGCCTCTGCAGGAAGGCGTTTGGCATCAGCTGACAGGCCATGCCCTAACTGTAACACACCCTGAGATCCCCCACTATATCCAGCCCTGCAGATTAGGAAAAGGGTGGCTGTTTGGTGGTGGAAGTGCTCTCATCATGCCACTGTAACCTGGCCATTTTCCTGCTCCATAAATTTCACAAATATTACCTCTGATGCCACCACCCAAGTGGGAAACAGCTCCATCTGATGCAGCTGTCTCCCTTCCTTTGTCAAGAGATGGACATAGTGCTTCAGTGGAAGGTGGTATTTCTTGAAGGAAGCACTCCATCTTCGGTGCCAGCCCCTGCTGCAGGAAGGAAGGCAAAGCCAGACACGGGCACAGGCACAGCAGGTAATTGCTGTGCCGGGCTCAGCCCTGGCCGGGGCTGTGTGGCAGCAGCTCTTCCCCCAGGGCCTGCCCTTTCCCGGCCCGGCAGCAGCCAAAGCTGTTGGCGCCTCGGCTTCCAGGCCTCTGGAGCTGGTTCAGATCCCTGGGGAAACGGGACTGCTGCAGCAACGTCCCTGGCGCTGCAGCTGCTGCGGAGCTGGCCCTGAGTGCCCAGAGGCCCAAGGCACAGGAGCAGCCCCGAGCGGGAGCCCTGCCGCCAGCCGCCCTGCCGCCAGCCCAGGGCCAGAGCCAGCCCTGGCACACAATGGAAACAGTTCTCATCTTGGTTTGCTTCCAGACTGGGATGCTGGGAAGGATTCTCCATTAGCCTGGCGCTCTGAAGTTGTGAAGCACTCTGAGCATTCTGCAGGTATGTTCTCACTGTCCCACCAAGGCGTAATGTTTGACTGACTGGTAAGAACCAGGTGACAGAAGCTTCTGTGGCTGTTGTGTTACAGGCGTGTCTGCAGGGACGACCTCACCAACTCCTACCTTGGATGCTGCACAAAAGGCCAGCTCCCATGGCAGGGGTGAGTAGTGTGTCCCTGCTGACCCCTCAGGCTGAGCCCTGCTTTTGTGGGGTCCATTCCTGGGAAATGGAACTACTTTCTCTTAAGGTCCTCTGACAGGAAAGACCAAAGACATGGCTTGCAGGAAATTCCAGGACCCATTAGAAATCATGTGGCAAATGCTGAAGGAACGTCTGCAGAGAAGACAAGGTGGGTGCATTTCCCTCATGCTGCTCCGGGGACTCAGCAGCCGGGGGCTTTGGCTGCACATCTGGACACGTCGTGCCCGGCACAGCAGGAAGGGATCCATGGCAGCCTCGCTGCCCCGCTGCTGCTTTCACGCCCTGCAGGGCTGTTTCCCAGCCTGGCCTGGCTGCAGCTTCTGCCCAGCCTCTGCAGGAAGGCATTTGGCATCAGCTGGCAGACAGCCCCAATTGCACCACAGGCCATGCCCACCCTCAGATCCCTTGCAATTTCCTGGTGTCCAGGCAGATCAGATGTTGGGGCTGTTTGGGGAAGGAAGCAGCCTTGGGTTGTCCCAAAATCCTGGGTGTTTTCTGATCCTTGTGCATTCCTTTCACAAGTGATGCCTCCTGAAATTGTCCCCTTCCCCATTCCCAGTCAGGAATGTTTTCATCTGATCCAGCTGTCTCTTCTCCATTCTCCAGAAATGAAAGGAGAGCCTGCGGAGAAAGAAGCATTTCCCGGAGGAAGCAGTGGTTGCATGCCAGCCTCAGCTCCAGGAAGGGAGGCCATGCCAGGCACAGACACAGGAGGTAATTGCTGTGCCTTCGGGCCTGAGCCCTGCTGAGGCTTGAGCTGCCCTCTCTGCTGTTTGGCAGTGCGGGCACAGCCTGGATTAGAGCAGCACAGCCCAGGGGAATTATCCCGAGCAGGCTCAGGTCACTGAGCAGTCCTGCTGGGGTCCCTCCATGGGAGACATGTCCTGAAACCTGGGAGTGACTGCACGGGGTGCCCACGGTGGGGAAAGGACAGAGGGGGAGAGCAAGGCTCCAGTGTGTCCTGAGAGGGCCTGGCTGTTTGCCCTTGGGATCTGGGGGGTTTCCCCACAGAAGGAGAGCAGGAGGGACAGAGGGAGGAGAGGATGGATAGCTGTGGCACTGCCTGCTGCAGTTTTCCCCCATGCTTTAGGGAGGATTTCTTCTCTGTGTGAGGGGGAGAGTCCCAGGTCCCTGCACTGCTGCAGCCACCCCTCCCAGGGATGTTGCTGAGGGCAGGGAAAGAGTGTGGAGAGTGACCAGGAGCCAGCCCAGAGCTCCCCAGGCCCCTGGGCAGCTTTGGCCATGTCTATTCACATCTGGCTCCCATGGCCTTACCCGACTCCCTGGCAGTGCCCAGTTCCCTGTGGCAGAAAGAGATCCCAGCACACACTGGAAAATGTTCTCATCTGTGCTGCATTGTAGATGAGGGTGCTGAGAAGGCTTCTCCATCAGCTTGGATGAATAAAGTTTTGAAGCCCTTGGAGCCTCCTGCAGGTATGTTCTCAGTGTGCCACCAAGGAAGAATTGTAGACAAGCGGGCAGGCACCAGGTGACAGAAGCTTCTGTGGCTGTTGTGTTACAGATGTGTCTACAGGGAAGACTTCTCCAGCTTCTCCAGCTGCTACCTTGGATGCTGCACTCAAGCCCAGCTCCCATCTCAGGGGTGAGTAGTGTGTCCCTGCTGACCCCTCAGGCTGAGCCCTGCTTTTGTGGGGTCCATTCCTGGGAAATGGAACTACTTTCTCTTAAGGTCCTCTGGCAGGAGAGACCAAAGACATGGCAGGCAGGAAATTCCAGGACCCACTAGAAATCATGTGGCAAATGCTGAAGGAACGTCTGCAGAGAAGACAAGGTGGGTGCATTTCCCTCATGCTGCTCCTGGGACTCAGCAGCCGGGGGCGTTGGCTGCACATCTGGACACTTCGTGCCCGGCACAGCAGGAAGGGATCCATGGCAGCCTTGCTGCCCCGCTGCTGCTTTCACGCCCTGCAGGGCTGTTTCCCAGCCTGGCCTGGCTGCAGCTTCTCCCCAGCCTCTGCAGGAAGGCGTTTGGCATCAGCTGACAGGCCATGCCCTAACTGTAACACACCCTGAGATCCCCCACTATATCCAGCCCTGCAGATTAGGAAAAGGGTGGCTGTTTGGTGGTGGAAGTGCTCTCATCATGCCACTGTAACCTGGCCATTTTCCTGCTCCATAAATTTCACAAATATTACCTCTGATGCCACCACCCAAGTGGGAAACAGCTCCATCTGATGCAGCTGTCTCCCTTCCTTTGTCAAGAGATGGACATAGTGCTTCAGTGGAAGGTGGTATTTCTTGAAGGAAGCACTCCATCTTCGGTGCCAGCCCCTGCTGCAGGAAGGAAGGCAAAGCCAGACACGGGCACAGGCACAGCAGGTAATTGCTGTGCCGGGCTCAGCCCTGGCCGGGGCTGTGTGGCAGCAGCTCTTCCCCCAGGGCCTGCCCTTTCCCGGCCCGGCAGCAGCCAAAGCTGTTGGCGCCTCGGCTTCCAGGCCTCTGGAGCTGGTTCAGATCCCTGGGGAAACGGGACTGCTGCAGCAACGTCCCTGGCGCTGCAGCTGCTGCGGAGCTGGCCCTGAGTGCCCAGAGGCCCAAGGCACAGGAGCAGCCCCGAGCGGGAGCCCTGCCGCCAGCCGCCCTGCCGCCAGCCCAGGGCCAGAGCCAGCCCTGGCACACAATGGAAACAGTTCTCATCTTGGTTTGCTTCCAGACTGGGATGCTGGGAAGGATTCTCCATTAGCCTGGCGCTCTGAAGTTGTGAAGCACTCTGAGCATTCTGCAGGTATGTTCTCACTGTCCCACCAAGGCGTAATGTTTGACTGACTGGTAAGAACCAGGTGACAGAAGCTTCTGTGGCTGTTGTGTTACAGGCGTGTCTGCAGGGACGACCTCACCAACTCCTACCTTGGATGCTGCACAAAAGGCCAGCTCCCATGGCAGGGGTGAGTAGTGTGTCCCTGCTGACCCCTCAGGCTGAGCCCTGCTTTTGTGGGGTCCATTCCTGGGAAATGGAACTACTTTCTCTTAAGGTCCTCTGACAGGAAAGACCAAAGACATGGCTTGCAGGAAATTCCAGGACCCATTAGAAATCATGTGGCAAATGCTGAAGGAACGTCTGCAGAGAAGACAAGGTGGGTGCATTTCCCTCATGCTGCTCCTGGGACTCAGCAGCCGGGGGCTTTGGCTGCACATCTGGACATGCCGTGCCCGGCACAGCAGGAAGGGATCCATGGCAGCCTCGCTGCCCCGCTGCTGCTTTCATGCCCTGCAGGGCTGTTTCCCAGCCTGGCCTGGCTGCAGCTTCTGCCCAGCCTCTGCAGGAAGGCATTTGGCATCAGCTGGCAGACAGCCCCAATTGCACCACAGGCCATGCCCACCCTCAGATCCCTTGCAATTTCCTGGTGTCCAGGCAGATCAGATGTTGGGGCTGTTTGGGGAAGGAAGCAGCCTTGGGTTGTCCCAAAATCCTGGGTGTTTTCTGATCCTTGTGCATTCCTTTCACAAGTGATGCCTCCTGAAATTGTCCCCTTCCCCATTCCCAGTCAGGAATGTTTTCATCTGATCCAGCTGTCTCTTCTCCATTCTCCAGAAATGAAAGGAGAGCCTGCGGAGAAAGAAGCATTTCCCGGAGGAAGCAGTGGTTGCATGCCAGCCTCAGCTCCAGGAAGGGAGGCCATGCCAGGCACAGACACAGGAGGTAATTGCTGTGCCTTCGGGCCTGAGCCCTGCTGAGGCTTGAGCTGCCCTCTCTGCTGTTTGGCAGTGCGGGCACAGCCTGGATTAGAGCAGCACAGCCCAGGGGAATTATCCCGAGCAGGCTCAGGTCACTGAGCAGTCCTGCTGGGGTCCCTCCATGGGAGACATGTCCTGAAACCTGACAGCGACTGCACGGGGTGCCCACGGTGGGGAAAGGACAGAGGGGGAGAGCAAGGCTCCAGTGTGTCCTGAGAGGGCCTGGCTGTTTGCCCTTGGGATCTGGGGGGTTTCCCCACAGAAGGAGGGCAGGAGGGACAGAGGGAGGGCAGGATGGATAGCTGTGGCACTGCCTGCTGCAGTTTTCCCCCATGCTTTAAGGAGGATTTCTTCTGTGTGTGAGGGGGAGAGTTCCAGGTCCCTGCACTGCTGCAGCCACCCCTCCCAGGGATGTTGCTGAGGGCAGGGAAAGAGTGTGGAGAGTGACCAGGAGCCAGCCCAGAGCTCCCCAGGCCCCTGGGCAGCTTTGGCCATGTCTATTCACATCTGGCTCCCATGGCCTTACCCGACTCCCTGGCAGTGCCCAGTTCCCTGTGGCAGAAAGAGATCCCAGCACACACTGGAAAATGTTCTCATCTGTGCTGCATTGTAGATGAGGTTGCTGAGAAGGCTTCTCCATCAGCTTGGATGAATAAAGTTTTGAAGCCCTTGGAGCCTCCTGCAGGTATGTTCTCAGTGTGCCACCAAGGAAGAATTGTAGACAAGCGGGCAGGCACCAGGTGACAGAAGCTTCTGTGGCTGTTGTGTTACAGATGTGTCTACAGGGAAGACTTCTCCAGCTTCTCCAGCTGCTACCTTGGATGCTGCACTCAAGCCCAGCTCCCATCACAGGGGTGAGTAGTGTGTCCCTGCTGACCCCACAGGCTGAACCCTGCTTTTCTGGGATCCATTCCTGGGAAATGGAAATATTTTTCTCTAAGGTACTCCAACAGGGAAAATCCAAGATACAACAGATAAGATATCCCTGGAACCATCCAAACAGATGAGGCAAGAGCTGAAGGAACCCCTGCAGACAAGAGAAGGTGGGTGCATTTCCCTCATGCTTCCCCTGGGAGTCAGCAGCCGGGGGCTTTGCCTGCACATCTGGACACGCCGTGCCCGGCACAGTGGGAAGGGATCCATGGCAGCCTTGCTGCCCCGCTGCTGCTTTCACGCCCTGCAGGGCTGTTTCCCAGCCTGGCCTGGCTGCAGCTTGTGCCCAGCCTCTGTAGGAAGTTATTTGGCATCAGCTGACAGGCCATGCCCAAACTGTAACACACCCTGAGATCCCCCACTATATCCAGCCCTGCAGATTAGGAAAAGGGTGGTTGTTTGGAGGTGGAAGTGCTCTCATCATGCCACTGTAACCTGGCCATTTTCCTGCTCCATAACTTTCACAAATATTACCTCTGATGCCACCACCCAAGTGGGAAACAGCTCCATCTGATGCAGCTGTCTCCCTTCCTTTGTCAAGAGATGGACATAGTGCTTCAGTGGAAGGTGGCATTTCTTGAAGGATGTACTCCATCTTCGGTGCCAGCCCCTGCTGCAGGAAGGAAGGCAAAGCCAGACACGGGCACAGGCACAGCAGGTAATTGCTGTGCTGGGCTCAGCCCTGGCCGGGGCTGTGTGGCAGCAGCTCTTCCCCCAGGGCCTGCCCTTGCCCGGCCCGGCAGCAGCCAATGCTGGAGGCGCCTCGGCTTCCAGGCCTCTGGAGCTAGTTCAGATCCCTGGGGAAACGGGACTGGTGCAGCAACGTCCCTGGCGCTGCAGCTGCTGCGGAGCTGGCCCTGAGTGCCCAGAGGCCCAAGGCACAGGAGCAGCCCCGAGCGGGAGCCCTGCCGCCAGCCCAGGGCCAGAGCCAGCCCTGGCACACAATGGAAACAGTTCTCATCTTGGTTTGCTTCCAGACTGGGATGCTGGGAAGGATTCTCCATTAGCCTGGCGCTCTGAAGTTGTGAAGCCCTCTGAGCATTCTGCAGGTATGTTCTCACTGTCCCACCAAGGCGTAATGTTTGACTGACTGGTAAGAACCAGGTGACAGAAGCTTCTGTGGCTGTTGTGTTACAGGCGTGTCTGCAGGGACGACCTCACCAACTCCTACCTTGGATGCTGCACAAAAGGCCAGCTCCCATGGCAGGGGTGAGTAGTGTGTCCCTGCTGACCCCTCAGGCTGAGCCCTGCTTTTGTGGGGTCCATTCCTGGGAAATGGAACTACTTTCTCTTAAGGTCCTCTGACAGGAAAGACCAAAGACATGGCAGGCAGGAAATTCCAGGACCCATTAGAAATCATGTGGCAAATGCTGAAGGAACGTCTGCAGAGAAGACAAGGTGGGTGCATTTCCCTCATGCTGCTCCGGGGACTCAGCAGCCGGGGGCTTTGGCTGCACATCTGGACACGTCGTGCCCGGCACAGCAGGAAGGGATCCATGGCAGCCTCGCTGCCCCGCTGCTGCTTTCACGCCCTGCAGGGCTGTTTCCCAGCCTGGCCTGGCTGCAGCTTCTGCCCAGCCTCTGCAGGAAGGCATTTGGCATCAGCTGGCAGACAGCCCCAATTGCACCACAGGCCATGCCCACCCTCAGATCCCTTGCAATTTCCTGGTGTCCAGGCAGATCAGATGTTGGGGCTGTTTGGGGAAGGAAGCAGCCTTGGGTTGTCCCAAAATCCTGGGTGTTTTCTGATCCTTGTGCATTCCTTTCACAAGTGATGCCTCCTGAAATTGTCCCCTTCCCCATTCCCAGTCAGGAATGTTTTCATCTGATCCAGCTGTCTCTTCTCCATTCTCCAGAAATGAAAGGAGAGCCTGCGGAGAAAGAAGCATTTCCCGGAGGAAGCAGTGGTTGCATGCCAGCCTCAGCTCCAGGAAGGGAGGCCATGCCAGGCACAGACACAGGAGGTAATTGCTGTGCCTTCGGGCCTGAGCCCTGCTGAGGCTTGAGCTGCCCTCTCTGCTGTTTGGCAGTGCGGGCACAGCCTGGATTAGAGCAGCACAGCCCAGGGGAATTATCCCGAGCAGGCTCAGGTCACTGAGCAGTCCTGCTGGGGTCCCTCCATGGGAGACATGTCCTGAAACCTGGGAGTGACTGCACGGGGTGCCCACGGTGGGGAAAGGACAGAGGGGGAGAGCAAGGCTCCAGTGTGTCCTGAGAGGGCCTGGCTGTTTGCCCTTGGGATCTGGGGGGTTTCCCCACAGAAGGAGAGCAGGAGGGACAGAGGGAGGAGAGGATGGATAGCTGTGGCACTGCCTGCTGCAGTTTTCCCCCATGCTTTAGGGAGGATTTCTTCTCTGTGTGAGGGGGAGAGTCCCAGGTCCCTGCACTGCTGCAGCCACCCCTCCCAGGGATGTTGCTGAGGGCAGGGAAAGAGTGTGGAGAGTGACCAGGAGCCAGCCCAGAGCTCCCCAGGCCCCTGGGCAGCTTTGGCCATGTCTATTCACATCTGGCTCCCATGGCCTTACCCGACTCCCTGGCAGTGCCCAGTTCCCTGTGGCAGAAAGAGATCCCAGCACACACTGGAAAATGTTCTCATCTGTGCTGCATTGTAGATGAGGGTGCTGAGAAGGCTTCTCCATCAGCTTGGATGAATAAAGTTTTGAAGCCCTTGGAGCCTCCTGCAGGTATGTTCTCAGTGTGCCACCAAGGAAGAATTGTAGACAAGCGGGCAGGCACCAGGTGACAGAAGCTTCTGTGGCTGTTGTGTTACAGATGTGTCTACAGGGAAGACTTCTCCAGCTTCTCCAGCTGCTACCTTGGATGCTGCACTCAAGCCCAGCTCCCATCTCAGGGGTGAGTAGTGTGTCCCTGCTGACCCCTCAGGCTGAGCCCTGCTTTTGTGGGGTCCATTCCTGGGAAATGGAACTACTTTCTCTTAAGGTCCTCTGGCAGGAGAGACCAAAGACATGGCAGGCAGGAAATTCCAGGACCCATTAGAAATCATGTGGCAAATGCTGAAGGAACGTCTGCAGAGAAGACAAGGTGGGTGCATTTCCCTCATGCTTCCCCTGGGACTCAGCAGCCGGGGGCGTTGGCTGCACATCTGGACACTTCGTGCCCGGCACAGCAGGAAGGGATCCATGGCAGCCTTGCTGCCCCGCTGCTGCTTTCACGCCCTGCAGGGCTGTTTCCCAGCCTGGCCTGGCTGCAGCTTCTCCCCAGCCTCTGCAGGAAGGCGTTTGGCATCAGCTGACAGGCCATGCCCTAACTGTAACACACCCTGAGATCCCCCACTATATCCAGCCCTGCAGATTAGGAAAAGGGTGGCTGTTTGGTGGTGGAAGTGCTCTCATCATGCCACTGTAACCTGGCCATTTTCCTGCTCCATAAATTTCACAAATATTACCTCTGATGCCACCACCCAAGTGGGAAACAGCTCCATCTGATGCAGCTGTCTCCCTTCCTTTGTCAAGAGATGGACATAGTGCTTCAGTGGAAGGTGGTATTTCTTGAAGGAAGCACTCCATCTTCGGTGCCAGCCCCTGCTGCAGGAAGGAAGGCAAAGCCAGACACGGGCACAGGCACAGCAGGTAATTGCTGTGCCGGGCTCAGCCCTGGCCGGGGCTGTGTGGCAGCAGCTCTTCCCCCAGGGCCTGCCCTTTCCCGGCCCGGCAGCAGCCAAAGCTGTTGGCGCCTCGGCTTCCAGGCCTCTGGAGCTGGTTCAGATCCCTGGGGAAACGGGACTGCTGCAGCAACGTCCCTGGCGCTGCAGCTGCTGCGGAGCTGGCCCTGAGTGCCCAGAGGCCCAAGGCACAGGAGCAGCCCCGAGCGGGAGCCCTGCCGCCAGCCCAGGGCCAGAGCCAGCCCTGGCACACAATGGAAACAGTTCTCATCTTGGTTTGCTTCCAGACTGGGATGCTGGGAAGGATTCTCCATTAGCCTGGCGCTCTGAAGTTGTGAAGCACTCTGAGCATTCTGCAGGTATGTTCTCACTGTCCCACCAAGGCGTAATGTTTGACTGACTGGTAAGAACCAGGTGACAGAAGCTTCTGTGGCTGTTGTGTTACAGGCGTGTCTGCAGGGACGACCTCACCAACTCCTACCTTGGATGCTGCACAAAAGGCCAGCTCCCATGGCAGGGGTGAGTAGTGTGTCCCTGCTGACCCCTCAGGCTGAGCCCTGCTTTTGTGGGGTCCATTCCTGGGAAATGGAACTACTTTCTCTTAAGGTCCTCTGACAGGAAAGACCAAAGACATGGCTTGCAGGAAATTCCAGGACCCATTAGAAATCATGTGGCAAATGCTGAAGGAACGTCTGCAGAGAAGACAAGGTGGGTGCATTTCCCTCATGCTGCTCCTGGGACTCAGCAGCCGGGGGCTTTGG
This sequence comes from Passer domesticus, assembly GCF_036417665.1. Taxonomy (NCBI): domain Eukaryota; kingdom Metazoa; phylum Chordata; class Aves; order Passeriformes; family Passeridae; genus Passer; species Passer domesticus. Next base: position 4,357,519 of record NC_087482.1, on the reverse strand, counting down.
CTGCACATCTGGACATGCCGTGCCCGGCACAGCAGGAAGGGATCCATGGCAGCCTCGCTGCCCCGCTGCTGCTTTCATGCCCTGCAGGGCTGTTTCCCAGCCTGGCCTGGCTGCAGCTTCTGCCCAGCCTCTGCAGGAAGGCATTTGGCATCAGCTGGCAGACAGCCCCAATTGCACCACAGGCCATGCCCACCCTCAGATCCCTTGCAATTTCCTGGTGTCCAGGCAGATCAGATGTTGGGGCTGTTTGGGGAAGGAAGCAGCCTTGGGTTGTCCCAAAATCCTGGGTGTTTTCTGATCCTTGTGCATTCCTTTCACAAGTGATGCCTCCTGAAATTGTCCCCTTCCCCATTCCCAGTCAGGAATGTTTTCATCTGATCCAGCTGTCTCTTCTCCATTCTCCAGAAATGAAAGGAGAGCCTGCGGAGAAAGAAGCATTTCCCGGAGGAAGCAGTGGTTGCATGCCAGCCTCAGCTCCAGGAAGGGAGGCCATGCCAGGCACAGACACAGGAGGTAATTGCTGTGCCTTCGGGCCTGAGCCCTGCTGAGGCTTGAGCTGCCCTCTCTGCTGTTTGGCAGTGCGGGCACAGCCTGGATTAGAGCAGCACAGCCCAGGGGAATTATCCCGAGCAGGCTCAGGTCACTGAGCAGTCCTGCTGGGGTCCCTCCATGGGAGACATGTCCTGAAACCTGACAGCGACTGCACGGGGTGCCCACGGTGGGGAAAGGACAGAGGGGGAGAGCAAGGCTCCAGTGTGTCCTGAGAGGGCCTGGCTGTTTGCCCTTGGGATCTGGGGGGTTTCCCCACAGAAGGAGGGCAGGAGGGACAGAGGGAGGAGAGGATGGATAGCTGTGGCACTGCCTGCTGCAGTTTTCCCCCATGCTTTAGGGAGGATTTCTTCTCTGTGTGAGGGGGAGAGTCCCAGGTCCCTGCACTGCTGCAGCCACCCCTCCCAGGGATGTTGCTGAGGGCAGGGAAAGAGTGTGGAGAGTGACCAGGAGCCAGCCCAGAGCTCCCCAGGCCCCTGGGCAGCTTTGGCCATGTCTATTCACATCTGGCTCCCATGGCCTTACCCGACTCCCTGGCAGTGCCCAGTTCCCTGTGGCAGAAAGAGATCCCAGCACACACTGGAAAATGTTCTCATCTGTGCTGCATTGTAGATGAGGTTGCTGAGAAGGCTTCTCCATCAGCTTGGATGAATAAAGTTTTGAAGCCCTTGGAGCCTCCTGCAGGTATGTTCTCAGTGTGCCACCAAGGAAGAATTGTAGACAAGCGGGCAGGCACCAGGTGACAGAAGCTTCTGTGGCTGTTGTGTTACAGATGTGTCTACAGGGAAGACTTCTCCAGCTTCTCCAGCTGCTACCTTGGATGCTGCACTCAAGCCCAGCTCCCATCACAGGGGTGAGTAGTGTGTCCCTGCTGACCCCACAGGCTGAACCCTGCTTTTCTGGGATCCATTCCTGGGAAATGGAAATATTTTTCTCTAAGGTACTCCAACAGGGAAAATCCAAGATACAACAGATAAGATATCCCTGGAACCATCCAAACAGATGAGGCAAGAGCTGAAGGAACCCCTGCAGAGAAGACAAGGTGGGTGCATTTCCCTCATGCTTCCCCTGGGACTCAGCAGCCGGGGGCTTTGGCTGCACATCTGGACATGCCGTGCCCGGCACAGCAGGAAGGGATCCATGGCAGCCTCGCTGCCCCGCTGCTGCTTTCACGCCCTGCAGGGCTGTTTGCCAGCCTGGCCTGGCTGCAGCTTCTGCCCAGCCTCTGCCGGAAGTTATTTGGCATCAGCTGACAGGCCATGCCCTAACTGTAACACACCCTGAGATCCCCCACTATATCCAGCCCTGCAGATTAGGAAAAGGGTGGCTGTTTGGAGGTGGAAGTGCTCTCATCATGCCACTGTAACCTGGCCATTTTCCTGCTCCATAAATTTCACAAATATTACCTCTGATGCCACCACCCAGTTGGGAACAGCTCCATCTGATGCAGCTGTCTCCCTTCTTTTGTCAAGAGATGGACATAGTCCTTCAGTGGAAGGTGGCATTTCTTGAAGGAAGCACTCCATCTTCGGTGCGAGCCACTGCTGCAGGAGGGAAGGCAAAGCCAGACACGGGCACAGGCACAGCAGGTAATTGCTGTGCTGGGCTCAGCCCTGGCCGGGGCTGTGTGGCAGCAGCTCTTCCTCCAGGGCCTGCCCTTGCCCGGCCCGGCAGCAGCCAAAGCTGGAGGCGCCTCGGCTTCCAGGCCTCTGGAGCTCGTTCAGAGCCCCGGGGAAACGGGACTGGTGCAGCAACGTCCCTGGCGCTGCAGCTGCTGCGGAGCTGGCCCTGAGTGCCCAAAGGCCCAAGGCACAGGAGCAGCCCCGAGCAGGAGCCCTGCTGCCCCCCCGGGGCCAGAGCCAGCCCTGGCACACAATGGAAACAGTTCTCATCTTGGTTTGCTTCCAGACTGGGAGGCTGGGAAGGATTCTCCATTAGCCTGGCGCTCTGAAGTTGTGAAGCCCTCCAAGCATTCTTCAGGTATGTTCTCACTGTCCCACCAAGGCGTAATGTTTGACTGACTGGTAAGAACCAGGTGACAGAAGCTTCTGTGGCTGTTGTGTTACAGATATATCTGGAGCGACGACTTCACCAACTCCTACCTTGGATGCTGCACAAAAGGCCAGCTCCCATGGCAGGGGTGAGTAGTGTGTCCCTGCTGACCCCTCAGGCTGAGCCCTGCTTTTGTGGGGTCCATTGCTGGGAAATGGAACTACTTTCTCTTAAGGTCCTCTGACAGGAGAGACCAAAGACATGGCAGGCAAGAAATTCCAGGACCCATTAGAAATCATGTGGCAAATGCTGAAGGAATGTCTGCAGAGAAGACAAGGTGGGTGCATTTCCCTCATGCTGCTCCAGGGACTCAGCAGCCGGGGGCTTTGGCTGCACATCTGGACACGTCGTGCCCGGCACAGCAGGAAGGGATCCATGGCAGCCTCGCTGCCCCACTGCTGCTTTCACGCCCTGCAGGGCTGTTTCCCAGCCTGGCCTGGCTGCAGCTTCTGCCCAGCCTCTGTAGGAAGGCATTTGGCATCAGCTGACTGGCAGCCCCAATTGTACCACAGGCCATGCCCTCCCTCAGATCCCCTGCAATTTCCTGATATCCAGGCAGATCAGATGTTGGGGCTGTTTGGGGAAGGAAGCAGCCTTGGGTTGTCCCAAAATCCTGGGTGTTTTCTGATCCTTATGCATTCCTTTCATAAGTGATGCCTCACCTTCCCCATTCCCAGTCAGGAATGTTTTCATCTGATCCAGCTGTCTCTTTTCCATTCTCCAGAAATGAACGGAGAGCCTGTGCAGAAGGAAGCATTTCCCGGAGGAAGCAGTGGTTCCGTGCCAGCCTCTGCTACAGGAAGGGAGGCCATGCCAGGCACAGGCACAGGAGGTAATTGCTGTGCCTCTGGGCCTGAGCCCTGCTGAGGCTTGAGCTGCCCTCTCTGCTGCTTGGCAGTGCGGGCACAGCCTGGACTGGAACGGCACAGCCCAGGGGAATTATCCCGAGCAGGCGCAGGGCACTGAGCAGTCCTGCTGGGGTCCCTCCATGGGAGACATGTCCTGAAACCTGGCAGTGACTGCACGGGGTGCCCACGATGGGGAAAGGACAGAGGGGGAGAGCAAGGCTCCAGTGTGTCCTGAGAGGGCCTGGCTGTTTGCCCTTGGGATCTGGGAGCTGTCCCAGCAGAAGGAGGGCAGGAGGGAGTGTAGGAGGGAGGGACAGCTGTGGCACTGCCTGCTGCAGTTTTCCCCAGGGCTTTAGGGAGGGTATTCTGTGAGTTTGAGGGAGAGAGCCCCAGGGCCCTGGGCTACTCCAGCCACCCCTCCCAGGGATGTTGCTGAGGGCAGGGAAAGAGTGTGGAGAGTGATCAGGAGCCAGCCCAGAGCTCCCCAGGCCCCTGTGCAGCTTTGGCCATGTCCATTCCCATCTGGGTCCCATAGCCTTACACGACTCCCTTCCAGTGCCCTTTTCCATGTAGCATCTGGGCATCCCAACATGCCGCAGATACGGTTCTGATCTCTGCTCCCTTTTAGACTGGAATCGTGACATGGGTTTTCAGGAAGTCCTGATGAAGGATGGTTTGAAGTTCCTGGAGGATGCTGGAGGCAAGTTTTCATTCTGCCCTTCCTGAGTGAATAATCAGGATCAATGCAACAAAAGCTCATTTATTAACCATTTCCCTTAACATTATGTAAAGGCTGAAGGATTCTGAGAATCTTTCCCTTCTCCCTTCTGGATCCCTGAGGGATCCCTCAGGATCGCTGTCAGTGGGACGAAGGAGCATTGATCTTTCAGTCCTCCTCCTGTGTGCTGTGCCAGTGTGTCCTTCCATGTGCTCTGTGCAGTCACAGAGAAGAGCAGGGAGGGAAGGGGCCGCGCCCAGGGCTGTGCCCCGGGGCTGAGCCTTGTGGGCAGCCTGAGGATCTCCTGCAGTGCCACAGGAGCTCTTCTGTCCTGCCTTTCTTTGCAGCTGAACCTGCTGGTGAAGGCCCCACATCCAGGACTGAGGCTCTGGGAGATGCTGAGGGTAGGTCAAGGCCTTTCCCCTGGGAGAGCTGCCAGCTCAGAGCCCAAAGCTGGGCCAGGGAGGCAGCGCTGCAGGTGCCAGCACAGAACCATGCACGTGTGTGCCCTCGCCCTGCACGATCCCCTCACCGCTGCTGCGGCTCAGTGGTGCCCGTGCAGATCAGCAGAGATGACAGAAGCTTCTGTGGCTGTTGAGTTACAGGTGTGTCTGCAGGGAGGACTTCTCCAGCTCCAGGGCTGGATGCTTGGCCCCAACCCAGCTCCCATGGCAGGGGTGAGTAGTGTGTCCCTGCTGACACCACAGGCTGAGCCCTGCTTTTGCGGGACCCATTCCTGGGAAATGGAACTCTTTCTCTTAAGGTCCTCCAAAAGGGAAGACCCAAGATACTGCAGCCAAAATGTCTCATGAGGCAGACGAATTCCTGAGAGAAACACAGAAGGAAGCACCCGGAGGACAAGGTGGGTGCATTTCCCTCATGCTTCCCCTGGGAGTCAGCAGCCGGGGGCTTTGGCTGCACATCTGGACACGCCGTGCCCGGCACAGCCGGAAGGGATCCATGGCAGCCTCGCTGCCCCGCTGCTGCTTTCACACCCTGCAGGGCTGTTTCCCATTCTGGCCTGGCTGCAATTCCTCCCCAGCCTCTGCAGGATGGAATTTGGCATTAGCTGATAGGGTGCCCCAACTGTACTGTGGGCCTGAGATCCCCTGCCATTTCCCAGTCTCTGAGAAGATCAGGAGGTGCAGCTATTTGCACAAGGGAGTGCACTGGCCTAGCCCAAATTACCTGGGATTTTTCCTGGTCTTTATCTGTGACTTTGACAAGCATTTCCTGATGAAGATGCCACTTCCCCAGTGGGGAATGTTTCCATTTGATCCAGTTGTCCCTTTTTTCCTTTTTCAAGTGATGGACCAAAAGGCTGTTCAGGAGGAGGAACACTCAGGGAGAAGCAGTGGCTCATTGGCAGCCCCAGCTGCAGGAAGGAAGGCGATGCCAGACATGGGCACAGGCACAGCAGGTAATTGCTGTGCCGGGCTCAGCCCTGGCCGGGGCTGTGTGGCAGCAGCTCTTCCCCCAGGGCCTGCCCTTGCCCAGCCCGGCAGCAGCCAAAGCTGGAGGCGCCTGGGCTTCCAGGCCTCTGGAGCTGGTTCAGATCCCCGGGGAAACGGGACTGCTGTAGCAACGTCCCTGGCGCTGCAGCTGCTGCGGAGCTGGCCCTGAGTGCCCAGAGGCCCAAGGCACAGGAGCAGCCCCGAGCGGGAGCCCTGCCGCCAGCCCAGGGCCAGAGCCAGCCCTGGCTCCTGACTGGGCAGGGGCTGCGCTGGGTCCTGACAGGGCCTGAGCCTGTCCCCTGGGGCTGGGGGAGCTGTCACGGGGCAGGGAGGGCCAGGGGTGGCAGTGGCTGCTCGGGGATGGCTTTGGCCCGTGTCCCTGGCAGCAGCCACTGCCCAAGCAGCTGCGCTGCCCCGGGCTCTCCTCCCGGCCTGCTGGGCTTTGTTGGCTGGCACAGCCTGTGCCAAGGGCCGGCAAGGTGCCTGCAGGCCCCAGCTCTTGGGGAAACAGAGAACGTCCTGCCCGTATCCACCGTGCTGCCAGCTCAGCAGTGCAGCACAGCACGGGTCACGCTTCCCATTGCTCCTACAGATGCAGCTGGCACCACAAGACCTGTTCCCAATGCCCACGATGGCCTCGGAAGTGGTTTCTGTCAGGGAACAGGCTGCTGGCTAGGGTTTCTGGCAGGCGTGCTTTATTTGGAGCTGGTCTTCATATTGTGCTGCATTGGAATCTGGTATTCTTGGAACAGAAAACAGTGAGTGTTTTGTGCTCTCCCCCTCCAACAGCTTCTTTTGAAAGTCTAACGTGGACAGGGAACATTCCCATTGAGGCTGCAGTGGAGTTGTGGCCAGTCCATGATAGTCCAAATAACTCTCCTGAGGGTTCTGCTGCTGCCCAGTGCTTCCATTGGCCTCTCAATTGCTGGGCCTTGTCCTGGGGGCCCCGCTGGGGCTGCAGCCAGAGCTGGCTCCCACTGAGGCTGCCTGGCCAAGAGCAGCCCCAGGGGCACGGGGCAGAGGCAGAGGGAGGTGGGGAGGAGAAAGAGCAGGGCCGAGATTGCCCTTGAAAGGCAGAGGCGCTCTGGGGCCCGCTCCTGGCCAGGGACCCTGCCCAGAGCCGTGCCCTGCTGGCCGGGGCCTTGAGGGGCAGCTGTCCAGCTGGGCCCAGCTGTGCCAGCAGCTCCAGCCGTGCTGGGGAGCCTTGCCAGTTATGGGCCCTGCTGTGCACGAGGGTCCCTGTGTGCCACTGGCAGCTGGGGCCTCAGCAACCACCTCTATTCACAGGTGCTCGCGTGTATCTTCAGAAGACAAACCTAAAAACAGAGGCAATGACAACCTGGCAGTTTATCCCAGCTCTTCCCTTCTGCCCCTATCTGCCCTGCCGTGGCTGCATCCCCGCCATGCGGCCGTCCCAAAACCCACCCCTCCTCAACGAGACCCTCTGCCCCTGAGCCCCCTGGTCCTGTTCCCCAGCCAGGACTGAAGGTGGGCAGCCCTTGCCTGGCAGGGCAGGGCTTGTCCCACATTTTATGTTTAAATAAAGAATTAGAGTTTTCACAGCTATGTCCGGTTGGTAGCACCAACAAAGCCCACCCGGCACCAGCACTGACTGAGCTCCATGCCCAGGAACAGCCGTGGATGCCCACGGTGTGGGCAGGCAGGAGCCAGGCAGGGGCTGCTGTGCCCAGCGGCGGGGCCCCGAGGGGATGGGGGAGCCCATGCTGAGCGTCCCTGGGCTGAGGGCACATTTCCTTCCGTGGCATCATCTGGGCCTGGACCTGAAGAGGCTCAAAGGGATATTTTGGTGTCCCTGCTGAGGGGTGCAGGGATCCCTCATGAGGCACAAAGGAGTATTGATGGCCTCTCCTAAGGGGTGCAGGGATCCCTCATGCGGTGGGCAGCAGGGTTAAATTTGAGAGGGTTTTTACTCTTCTCAGCACAGCACAGGGACACTTGGCCGAGGTTTTGCCAAGCTGGGAGAAAGCCTCTTGCAAAGGCTTGGGCCCAGCCTGTGGGCACAGCGGGCGGGCGCAGCCCATCCCCTGGGCCAGGCCGGGCTGCTCAGGCCGGGCCGGGCCGGGCCAGGCTCGGGCCCCAGCAGGGAAGGGCCGCGGCCCTGGGCTCTGCTGAGGCTGCTGAGCTCCGGCCTGCCCTGTGCTGCTGCCCAACACATTGACAGCCATGGCCGTGCCCTGGGCCACCGCAGGCACCCGGGGCTGCAGCTGAGGCCGCGCCTTCTCCCACTGAAGGGAGGCTGGCTCTGTTCCCTCGCAGGGCACAGCTTAGCTCCCAGCACCTTTGTGAACCTGCCTGCTGGGCAAGTGCTGGGGGGCAGAGAGTTCCAACCCTTCTCACTGGGAAGTGTGTCTGGTGGTGTGGGGATTTTAAAATTTTTTTCCCTCTGAATTTGTGTCCTGCCAGAGGGTTAAGTTTGCTTGCTCTCAGTAGGGTGCTTTTCTTCTTGGCAGTCAGTGGGGCTTCAATGCAGCCAGGGTTGAAGGAGGATCTCTGGCCGCTTGGGCTGTGGTTGTGGGACACCTTGGCTTCATCCTTCCTTTGGCTGTTATTTGCACTGGTGCTTGTGCAGGCATTTTATGGCAAGTGGCTTCAGTTTGTTCCTCTTGGTACCAAAAACCGAGAATAAACCTCTTTAACACCACTGTAGTATTAAGAGGCAGGCCTTACTTTCTTGACTTGCTGGATGCACAGGCCAATGGCATCACAGGGCCTTCTTGGTGGGGTCTTCAGATACCCTGGTGGTCACTGAAGAAGGAAGCTGATTTTTCTGGGAAAAAGACAGTTTCCCATGTGTGGAAAAGAATAACCTCTCACTTCCCCATCCTTTTCTATACAAAGTTATACAGGCAAGTGCATCCATATATCTCTATTTTCCTTGTCAATCTATCTATCTATCTATCTATCTATCTATCTATCTATCTATCTATCTATCTATCTATCATCTATCATATTAATCTATTGTGGTGTTGCATTTCATTCAAATGGTATGCTCTATCTTGAAAATGTACCCCTCAAAAATGTATGATTTATTCCAACCTGTGTTCCTCCCCTGAAGTCCCATGAATCTGCAATCCCATTGGCCCAAATCTTATTTCGTGCCCACTTTGAATTTCCCTCTTAAGCTGTGCGAGGAAGACCAGATTCTCTCATGGCCCATCTCTCCCCTAGGCTCGCCCTCTCTCCCCCTTCCTTTTGCCTTTCCCCCTTCTCCCTCTGAAACCATGTTACTCCCGGGGCTGGGACCCCCAATAAACCCTCATCTAATCAGCACCCTCAGAAGCCGTGTGGAGTCTCCTTGCGTGCCTGCTGCTGCCAGCGAACTCACAGCCCAGGGGGCCCTCCGGGGACTCCCCGGGGAACCCCCCCCCCCCCCCCAAACAAACTGCTACAATCTATGAAATGTTTCTGTGATTTCCTTCTTGCTAGACATATGCAGGCTTGTTTAGATTGACTGTGAACCAAAATCCTGCAAAGCTGGAAAATGACTGGTGGCCATCACTCTTATTTCCTTAAAAGCCATTTTTCATTCTAATTTTTTCATCTATGGTGGCTGGTAAATACCTGTCTTCCTTAAGCTATGTGCTGGCAATACTGGAGGTAGAAAATAACATAATGCTGCATAGTTTAGATACTTGATAGTTTTCTTGTGAAATTTTATGGCAGTATCTCCTGCCCCAAAACTAAAGCAGCAGGTCAGCTACTGAGCACAACTTACTGCATAGCTGCAGCTCATGTTTCTACAGTGGAAGTGGCTTTTTGTTTTTCTGCATGGGTATGAAACACTACCAATTGAAAGGCCGTTTACAGAGCAAAGAGCCTTGTTAACTGTTGCCTGGACTTTGGGAAGGTGGTAGCTGTTAGATCAATACCCAGTAAACTGCCGAAATTAATTTTTGTGACTACTCTCTTGTGATTTTGGCCTGGCTTCTTTAGGAGGTTCAATTTTCATTAGAAATGGCACAGTGGAGCCAGTGCTGCCTCAGGACAGGTGGAGCTGGGACAAATGGCTCATTGATTTTGATCTCAACAAAAAGCCACCTGAGCTCCTCATGACAGCAACCCCACGGACTGGAAATGGATCCATTAAAACTAACTCATCATAGAGCTTTTAACTCGAAGCTCTGACACATGGAGCTTGCTCAGTTCTGCCATGGAGGAAGGGAGTTTGAAGACAAAGAGGTTTAGCAAGGAGATCCATGTACAACAAAAGTGCTTCTATTTTAGCAAATGAAGTATCTTAGATGTGAAACTTCATCCGTACTCCAGTCTTATCCTTCCATTTACCCAAATTCTCTGTCTTAAATCCTTTGTCAGTAGGAAAATATGACAGGGAAGTGTAGATCCTCCTTTCCTTCTTGAGCTGGGCAGCTTGTAACCTTGTCTTCTCCGACAAACAGGAGCAGACAAATGGGAATTTTGTCATGAAACCATACTTGGGAAAGTTTGCCCTGTGTTTGTTTTTGTCCCAAAGTAACTGAGATTCATCGGAGTATTTACAAGCCCTAAAGGATGGATTTATTTTGCTTGCTAGAATTTTGATTTTTTTAGACCTTTTCTGCTGCAGAAGAGCCTGGCACTTGCAGAACTCTTACCCCATGCACTTCTCCAGTGCTTCTTGCAGAGAATCATGTGTTGTGAATGAAACTTTCACTGTTGACTTCTGCCTCCTTTCCTGCCACTGTTTTGTTCTTTTCCCATTTATAAGGACACAGGTGAACTAGAAATGTTGTGGTCAGGTGTGCTCTGTGGCTGCTCTGTGCTCAGAGGAGCTCTCCTGGATGTACAGCTTAGCATCTCCCTCTTTAAAGGGCTGCCCGGCTTCCTCCTGTTCCCATCTCGTGGGTCCATCTTTTCATTCCCTTTTAATTTAAAATACTTCCACAATTTAATATTAAATGCTAGGTAAAAAAATCCAGTGGCACTCCCAGATAGAAAAAAATATGTTGTGTGTAACCCAGAGGAGGAATTCTGCTGGCAAAGTGATGGCTTTCCACTGAAGTGGATCAAACAGGTGCTCAGTTGGATGCTGGTGCTGAAGTACTTTTCTTGTGGCTTGAGTGTCTCATGGCAACAGCCTGAGATTTTAATAGCAGAAAGAAGGGATTTCCTGCTAATTTTCCTCTGAGAACTGTCACCTGTACAATCTTTTCCAGCCTCATGTAGTCTGACCTGTAACTGCTCCAAAGCCTGGTTAATTTTTTTAATGCTTTTGAAATTTTTGGTCCCATTTGCAGAGAACAGGAGGGTGCTGGCTATTTTTTTTCAGGTGCAGTGTATTTTTACTGGGGGCGGGACTGGCTTTAGTTTTACCTTCCCAGCATCAGCTGCACTGATGCTGGGAAGTTACTCTCTCTTATTCCAGTTACTCTCCAGGCTGGTACGTGCAACCCCAGTGGCAGCAGTGGTAGATTGAACTGTGCCTGGGCTGGGTTGGGAGGGGAATAATCCTACTGCATCCATGATTTTCCCTCCTGGGCACCTGCAGCAGGCAGAGCTGTGCCCTCCCATGAGGCTGCCTCAGCCAGGAATGCTTGCAAAATCCCCGTGCTCCTTTGGTATCTCCAGACCAGGGGACATGGTGACGCTGGGTGTTGCCATGGGACAGGTGAGTCCTTGAAGGCACACACTTGTCCCACTGAGCTTGGGGCCCCTATTTGGAGATCAGCTGCAGACGACTGGAAAAAAGAATGTGGCATCTCCCAGTTCAAACAAACAAACCAGAAAACTTTATTTTGAGGGATGAGGGGGCCAAACAACAGGGGTGGGCGCTCGTCTGGTCCTGCCCTGGTTTTCAGGCCGACTGTAGGGCTTTTTATCTCGCAGCTGCCGCCGCAAGACGTGCCTCACACGAATTGGCCCGGATTGGGAGCGGGGCAAGATCCAGGGGGGTATGTATGGGGCTGTTTGTTTCCTGGATGACTGAGATTCCTGGGACAGCCTCAATGCCACCTGGCTGGTGGTACCAGCACTCTGGGCTGGACCATCCTCCAACCTGCGGCGCTTTGCCAGTGGGCTCTTGGGTGCCTGAGGATCTGTGTCTCCCCGTGGGTGGCCTCGCTTCAGGCCCTGCTTTCGGCAGGGCAAGCTGCTGCTGGTGACCAGCCCCACGGCCTGGGACCACCCTGACACCTCCTGAGGGGTTGGACCATCCTCCAACCTGCGGCGCTTTGCCAGTGGGCTCTTGGGTGCCTGAGGATCCGTGTCTCCCCGTGGGTGGCCTCGCTTCAGGCCCTGCTTTCGGCAGGGCAAGCTGCTGCTGGTGACCAGCCCCACGGCCTGGGACCACCCTGACACCTCCTGAGGGGCTGGACCATCCTCCAACCTGCGGCGCTTTGCCAGTGGGCTCTTGGGTGCCTGAGGATCCGTGTCTCCCCGTGGGTGGCCTCGCTTCAGGCCCTGCTTTCGGCAGGGCAAGCTGCTGCTGCTGCTGGTGACCAGCCCCACGGCCTGGGACTGCCCTGACACCGCCTGAGGGGCGGTGCTGGGGCTGCTGGTCTCAGCACGCAGCAGTGGCACGCGGTTGAGCTGGATGCGTTTTCCTTTCTGGCTGCCCGAGTCTTGTGCTTGCTGTCTCCATGAACGGCGACGAGCCTGGTCCGGCCTGGCATGTCCGGAGAGGCAGCTGCCGCTCTCTGCGTCTGCCTCTGCCCGGTGACACGGTGTGCATTGGGGAGAGAGAGAGAGGGCAGGGGGAGTGAGCACCTTGTAGAGCTCAGGAAATGTCCCTGCAGCATTGTCCCCAAGGCCCTGCTGGCTGGCTAAAGGGCAGGGGAAGTGCCGGTGCCCACAGCCCAGCCTGGCTCCTCTGGCCCATGAGAGGAGGGCCTCTACTCTGGGGTGATTCTGTGGATCTCCTGTTTCCCCTTTCTGCTGCTCTTGGCCGCTCCCCCTCTGCCATCTGTGGGGAGGGAGATTTGGCTCTCACCTCGCTCCTTGCCAGGGGGACGCTTCTTAGCAGCGTTCTGCTGCACCATTGTGGGTACGGAGGAATGTCTGGACGGTCTGTGCCACAGCACTGCCGGCCTTTCTCCTCCTGACAAAGCCTTCCAATCCTTCCTTGAGTGAAGAGAGATGTCTCAGAGACACCAAAACTCGCTCAGCAGCCTTGGGCAAGCTCCCTCTCGGGATCCTGTCCTCAGCTCTGAGTGCAATGTTGATGTACAGCAATGGTTATACCTCAGGCCTCCCTGGAGATGTGCCCGTGACCTCACAATCGGTGAGTTCTGCGAGCCCCACTCCCCTCACTTGGGGACGGTGTCCTTGTGGGTGCTGTTAAATAAAAATTAAAACTGGCCAAGGGTCAGAATGTATTTCTGAATTTGTGTTTTCTGCTTGAACTTGCACTAAACAATGCTACTTTTTTGCCCCCACAATTTCCCACAAAGTGAAGGTGGAGAAATTACTAATTTTTACCAAGATTTGGAAGTGGCTGTAGTAACAGAGATCATATAAAAAGCTAGAGACACAGAAAGCTAGTATATAAAATCAGCTGAATAGCAAGAGGGAATTGGCATACATCTAGTCTCTTCTCAGGGCTCTTTCTGAATGCTGACTTTGAACGTCACTTGCTTTGTCATAATTCATGGGTAAAGAAAAAGAATATCTGTTTGAAATTGGAAAAGGACAGAACTTGTTCTTTGGTTTTTTTTTGTTTTGTGGATTTTTTTGTTTTTTAATGTGGGCCACCAAAAGACACTAGAAAATAAAATTTTCGAACTATTGCCAGCTGAAGCAAAGTTCTGAATCAGTTAAATAAATACCCTGTAACCTATTTGCAGAAGTTCCTCTAGCATCCAAGCTGTGTAGTAATCTCCTCAGATTCTCATGTAGATTTCACAAAAATTGTCTTGACAACGTTCTCCCCAGACAGCCTTTGACAAGATCAAAAAAAGTTGACAGGCAGCAGATTCAAAACAAACTGAATCAGGTATTTCTCCACACAGTGAGAAATTTAATCTCTGCAGCTTATAGTTAGAAGATGATATGGATTCCAGGAGTTTACATGGCTTCAATAATGCAACTGTGAAAGAAAATCTCTCTCAGAGCTATTAAAATCTGACTTCAGAACTGATTCCACCTGGTTTATGTGTGGTCTTGAAGAAGATGTAAGAATTCCTTCTTGAGCACTCAATGGAGGATTCTTTGTTATAGGAGTCTTTCCTATTTTTAGGCTGTGCTTCAAGAGGTATAAATTAGAAATCTGCATTATTTACTGCCCTGTACTGTCAGCAGACTTGGTAGGAATTAATGCCAAGACAGCATGCTCTCTTAAGCTCCATGGAGCAATTTTCTTTTTGTTTTGAGACCAGTAACAGTTGTTTGGCCTCTCCGTGTTGGGTCTCTGGAAGATCACTACCAAGTTTTGGTAGTGATGGTAAACCAGGGGCTTCCAGAAGCTCCTCTGCCATGAAATTTGTTGCAGGTGACCTACACAGAGTAGTTAAAGGCATATTTCCTTAATTCTTCACAGGTCCAGTGTTCGCTAAGTGATATTTATATAAACATTAAGAATTAAAAAAAAAAAACCCCAGATGGTGCGGAACAAATATTTATGCTATCAGATGAAATCTTGGACTTCCCAGATTGAAGAAATTTACAAGCGCTGAGTATTAAAAAGCAAGATTAGAAGAACACTGGGTGTTGGTGTGTTTCCTATAAAACAATTACATTCCTAAAATAGGTATATTCTCTGTCTTGTTCACACTTCTCTTGTTGCTGTTGAAGGACACAGAGATTTGCTTTAGCACCTGACATTGCTTTTCACGCATGGCTTGCAGCCCCAGCTAGCTGAACAAACCAGCCTGCTGTCCAAGAATTTTGCTTACTCCTCATTTCCCTCTTCAAATTGAATTAGATCCAAAGAGTGCTAGGCTTGGAAACAAAAACAGCAACTTGTTTTGAGAAGGAGTAGAACATTTGGCCCCTCTCTGCCTTGTCCTGTGTCCAGGTTTCCCCTCAGCCAGGGCTGGCAGTGAAACCATCGGTGGCCGTCCTCAGGCAGCCCTTTGGCTGGCACTGTCCTGCTGGTCATGGCACACAGGTTGTTTTTGTGCCACCTGCACACGTGCTGCGGGAGCTGCCTCTCCTGGGGCTCAGCCTTGGAGAGCTGCCTCGCAAGGAGACTTTAGATTTCCTCTCCCAACCAACTGCATTTGCCTCCGGCTGTGAGGTTTGGGGATTAGTTCTTGCTGAGTTCAAGGGAGGTGGAGTGGAAAATGGAGGCACTTTTGTGCCTCTCCATATTTTATGTTGGTTGGGGTCCTGCCTAGAACTTGATTTAGGCTAGATTCCTAGGTTTCCTCTAATTTATATGAAACAGTATGTTTTTCCAAGTGGTTATCAGTGAGGCACGAGCCACTGCACTCCTGAGCATTTGCAGCTTCCTGGGATGCCGCTGCATCCTGAAACTGAGTCTGCATTGAGGCTGGGAAGCAGAAGGGACATACATAGCACCTGTCTGTGCTGCTTACCTATATTTTCATAGCTATTGGTGTTCCTTGATAGGCCTTCATTCTGATTTTGAGTATCATGTGTTGTGAATGAAACTTTCACTGTTGACTTCTGCCTCCTTTCCTGCCACTGTTTTGTTCTTTTCCCATTTATAAGGACACAGGTGAACTAGAAATGTTGTGGTCAGGTGTGCTCTGTGGCTGCTCTGTGCTCAGAGGAGCTCTCCTGGATGTACAGCTTAGCATCTCCCTCTTTAAAGGGCTGCCCGGCTTCCTCCTGTCCCATCTCGTGGGTCCATCTTTTCATTCCCTTTTAATTTAAAATACTTCCACAATTTAATATTAAATGCTAGGTAAAAAAATCCAGTGGCACTCCCAGATAGAAAAAAATATGTTGTGTGTAACCCAGAGGAGGAATTCTGCTGGCAAAGTGATGGCTTTCCACTGAAGTGGATCAAACAGGTGCTCAGTTGGATGCTGGTGCTGAAGTACTTTTCTTGTGGCTTGAGTGTCTCATGGCAACAGCCTGAGATTTTAATAGCAGAAAGAAGGGATTTCCTGCTAATTTTCCTCTGAGAACTGTCACCTGTACAATCTTTTCCAGCCTCATGTAGTCTGACCTGTAACTGCTCCAAAGCCTGGTTAATTTTTTTAATGCTTTTGAAATTTTTGGTCCCATTTGCAGAGAACAGGAGGGTGCTGGCTATTTTTTTTCAGGTGCAGTGTATTTTTACTGGGGGCGGGACTGGCTTTAGTTTTACCTTCCCAGCATCAGCTGCACTGATGCTGGGAAGTTACTCTCTCTTATTCCAGTTACTCTCCAGGCTGGTATGTGCAACCCCAGTGGCAGCAGTGGTAGATTGAACTGTGCCTGGGCTGGGTTGGGAGGGGAATAATCCTACTGCATCCATGATTTTCCCTCCTGGGCACCTGCAGCAGGCAGAGCTGTGCCCTCCCACTGAGGCTGCCTCAGCCAGGAATGCTTGCAAAATCCCCGTGCTCCTTTTGCACAGTTCTGTTTTTTCCCTGGCAGAAGCAGGGCTGGTATCTCCAGACCAGGGGACATGGTGACACTGGGTGTTGCCATGGAACGTGGTGACGCTGGGTGTTGCCATGGGACAGGTGAGTCCTTGAAGGCACACACTTGTCCCACTGAGCTTGGGGCCCCTATTTGGAGATCAGCTGCAGACGACTGGAAAAAAGAATGTGGCATCTCCCAGTTCAAACAAACAAACCAGAAAACTTTATTTTGAGGGATGAGGGGGCCAAACAACAGGGGTGGGTGCTCGTCTGGTCCTGCCCTGGTTTTCCGGCCGACTGTAGGGCTTTTTATCTCGCAGCTGCCGCCGCAAGACGTGCCTCACACGAATTGGCCCGGATTGGGAGCGGGGCAAGATCCAGGGGGGTATGTATGGGGCTGTTTGTTTCCTGGATGACTGAGATTCCTGGGACAGCCTCAATGCCACCTGGCTGGTGGTACCAGCACTCTGGGCTGGACCATCCTCCAACCTGCGGCGCTTTGCCAGTGGGCTCTTGGGTGCCTGAGGATCCGTGTCTCCCCGTGGGTGGCCTCGCTTCAGGCCCTGCTTTCGGCAGGGCAAGCTGCTGCTGGTGACCAGCCCCATGGCCTGGGACCACCCTGACACCTCCTGAGGGGCTGGACCATCCTCCAACCTGCGGCGCTTTGCCAGTGGGCTCTTGGGTGCCTGAGGATCCGTGTCTCCCCGTGGGTGGCCTCGCTTCAGGCCCTGCTTTCGGCAGGGCAAGCTGCTGCTGGTGACCAGCCCCACGGCCTGGGACTGCCCTGACACCTCCTGAGGGGCTGGACCATCCTCCAACCTGCGGCGCTTTGCCAGTGGGCTCTTGGGTGCCTGAGGCTCCGTGTCTCCCCGTGGGTGGCCTCGCTTCAGGCCCTGCTTTCGGCAGGGCAAGCTGCTGCTGCTGCTGGTGACCAGCCCCACGGCCTGGGACTGCCCTGACACCGCCTGAGGGGCGGTGCTGGGGCTGCTGGTCTCAGCACGCAGCAGTGGCACGCGGTTGAGCCGGATGCGTTTTCCTTTCTGGCTGCCCGAGTCTTGTGCTTGCTGTCTCCATGAACGGCGACGAGCTTGGTCCGGCCTGGCATGTCCGGAGAGGCAGCTGCCGCTCTCTGCGTCTGCCTCTGCCCGGTGACACGGTGTGCATTGGGGAGAGAGAGAGAGGGCAGGGGGAGTGAGCACCTTGTAGAGCTCAGGAAATGTCCCTGCAGCATTGTCCCCAAGGCCCTGCTGGCTGGCTAAAGGGCAGGGGAAGTGCCGGTGCCCACAGCCCAGCCTGGCTCCTCTGGCCCATGAGAGGAGGGCCTCTACTCTGGGGTGATTCTGTGGATCTCCTGTTTCCCCTTTCTGCTGCTCTTGGCCGCTCCCCCTCTGCCATCTGTGGGGAGGGAGACTTGGCTCTCACCTCGCTCCTTGCCAGGGGGACGCCTCTTAGCAGCGTTCTGCTGCACCATTGTGGGTACAGAGGAATGTCTGGACGGTCTGTGCCACAGCACTGCCGGCCTTTCTCCTCCTGACAAAGCCTTCCAATCCTCCTTGAGTGAAGAGAGATGTCTCAGAGACACCAAAACTCGCTCAGCAGCCTTGGGCAAGCTCCCTCTCGGGATCCTGTCCTCAGCTCTGAGTGCAATGTTGATGTACAGCAACGGTTATACCTCAGGCCTCCCTGGAGATGTGCCCGTGACCTCACAATCGGTGAGTTCTGCGAGCCCCACTCCCCTCACTTGGGGACGGTGTCCTTGTGGGTGCTGTTAAATAAAAATTAAAACTGGCCAAGGGTCAGAATGTATTTCTGAATTTCTGGTTTTCTGCTTGAACTTGCACTAAAC
Organism: Passer domesticus; assembly: GCF_036417665.1. Taxonomy (NCBI): domain Eukaryota; kingdom Metazoa; phylum Chordata; class Aves; order Passeriformes; family Passeridae; genus Passer; species Passer domesticus. The sequence continues at coordinate 4,339,562 of NC_087482.1, read as the reverse complement.
AATGCTACTTTTTTGCCCCCACAATTTCCCACAAAGTGAAGGTGGAGAAATTACTAACTTTTACCAAGATTTGGAAGTGGCTGTAGTAACAGAGATCATATAAAAAGCTAGAGACACAGAAAGCTAGTATATAAAATCAGCTGAATAGCAAGAGGGAATTGGCATACATCTAGTCTCTTCTCAGGGCTCTTTCTGAATGCTGACTTTGAACGTCACTTGCTTTGTCATAATTCATGGGTAAAGAAAAAGAATATCTGTTTGAAATTGGAAAAGGACAGAACTTGTTCTTTGGTTTTTTTTTGTTTTGTGGATTTTTTTGTTTTTTAATGTGGGCCACCAAAAGACACTAGAAAATAAAATTTTCGAACTATTGCCAGCTGAAGCAAAGTTCTGAATCAGTTAAATAAATACCCTGTAACCTATTTGCAGAAGTTCCTCTAGCATCCAAGCTGTGTAGTAATCTCCTCAGATTCTCATGTAGATTTCACAAAAATTGTCTTGACAACGTTCTCCCCAGACAGCCTTTGACAAGATCAAAAAAAGTTGACAGGCAGCAGATTCAAAACAAACTGAATCAGGTATTTCTCCACACAGTGAGAAATTTAATCTCTGCAGCTTATAGTTAGAAGATGATATGGATTCCAGGAGTTTACATGGCTTCAATAATGCAACTGTGAAAGAAAATCTCTCTCAGAGCTATTAAAATCTGACTTCAGAACTGATTCCACCTGGTTTATGTGTGGTCTTGAAGAAGATGTAAGAATTCCTTCTTGAGCACTCAATGGAGGATTCTTTGTTATAGGAGTCTTTCCTATTTTTAGGCTGTGCTTTAAGAGGTATAAATTAGAAATCTGCATTATTTACTGCCCTGTACTGTCAGCAGACTTGGTAGGAATTAATGCCAAGACAGCATGCTCTCTTAAGCTCCATGGAGCAATTTTCTTTTTGTTTTGAGACCAGTAACAGTTGTTTGGCCTCTCCGTGTTGGGTCTCTGGAAGATCACTACCAAGTTTTGGTAGTGATGGTAAACCAGGGGCTTCCAGAAGCTCCTCTGCCATGAAATTTGTTGCAGGTGACCTACACAGAGTAGTTAAAGGCATATTTCCTTAATTCTTCACAGGTCCAGTGTTCGCTAAGTGATATTTATATAAACATTAAGAATTAAAAAAAAAAACCCCCAAATGGTGCGGAACAAATATTTATGCTATCAGATGAAATCTTGGACTTCCCAGATTGAAGAAATTTACAAGCGCTGAGTATTAAAAAGCAAGATTAGAAGAACACTGGGTGTTGGTGTGTTTCCTATAAAACAATTACATTCCTAAAATAGGTATATTCTCTGTCTTGTTCACACTTCTCTTGTTGCTGTTGAAGGACACAGAGATTTGCTTTAGCACCTGACATTGCTTTTCACGCATGGCTTGCAGCCCCAGCTAGCTGAACAAACCAGCCTGCTGTCCAAGAATTTTGCTTACTCCTCATTTCCCTCTTCAAATTGAATTAGATCCAAAGAGTGCTAGGCTTGGAAACAAAAACAGCAACTTGTTTTGAGAAGGAGTAGAACATTTGGCCCCTCTCTGCCTTGTCCTGTGTCCAGGTTTCCCCTCAGCCAGGGCTGGCAGTGAAACCATCGGTGGCCGTCCTCAGGCAGCCCTTTGGCTGGCACTGTCCTGCTGGTCATGGCACACAGGTTGTTTTTGTGCCACCTGCACACGTGCTGCGGGAGCTGCCTCTCCTGGGGCTCAGCCTTGGAGAGCTGCCTCGCAAGGAGACTTTAGATTTCCTCTCCCAACCAACTGCATTTGCCTCCGGCTGTGAGGTTTGGGGATTAGTTCTTGCTGAGTTCAAGGGAGGTGGAGTGGAAAATGGAGGCACTTTTGTGCCTCTCCATATTTTATGTTGGTTGGGGTCCTGCCTAGAACTTGATTTAGGCTAGATTCCTAGGTTTCCTCTAATTTATATGAAACAGTATGTTTTTCCAAGTGGTTATCAGTGAGGCACGAGCCACTGCACTCCTGAGCATTTGCAGCTTCCTGGGATGCCGCTGCATCCTGAAACTGAGTCTGCATTGAGGCTGGGAAGCAGAAGGGACATACATAGCACCTGTCTGTGCTGCTTACCTATATTTTCATAGCTATTGGTGTTCCTTGATAGGCCTTCATTCTGATTTTGAGTATCATGTGTTGTGAATGAAACTTTCACTGTTGACTTCTGCCTCCTTTCCTGCCACTGTTTTGTTCTTTTCCCATTTATAAGGACACAGGTGAACTAGAAATGTTGTGGTCAGGTGTGCTCTGTGGCTGCTCTGTGCTCAGAGGAGCTCTCCTGGATGTACAGCTTAGCATCTCCCTCTTTAAAGGGCTGCCCGGCTTCCTCCTGTCCCATCTCGTGGGTCCATCTTTTCATTCCCTTTTAATTTAAAATACTTCCACAATTTAATATTAAATGCTAGGTAAAAAAATCCAGTGGCACTCCCAGATAGAAAAAAATATGTTGTGTGTAACCCAGAGGAGGAATTCTGCTGGCAAAGTGATGGCTTTCCACTGAAGTGGATCAAACAGGTGCTCAGTTGGATGCTGGTGCTGAAGTACTTTTCTTGTGGCTTGAGTGTCTCATGGCAACAGCCTGAGATTTTAATAGCAGAAAGAAGGGATTTCCTGCTAATTTTCCTCTGAGAACTGTCACCTGTACAATCTTTTCCAGCCTCATGTAGTCTGACCTGTAACTGCTCCAAAGCCTGGTTAATTTTTTTAATGCTTTTGAAATTTTTGGTCCCATTTGCAGAGAACAGGAGGGTGCTGGCTATTTTTTTTCAGGTGCAGTGTATTTTTACTGGGGGCGGGACTGGCTTTAGTTTTACCTTCCCAGCATCAGCTGCACTGATGCTGGGAAGTTACTCTCTCTTATTCCAGTTACTCTCCAGGCTGGTATGTGCAACCCCAGTGGCAGCAGTGGTAGATTGAACTGTGCCTGGGCTGGGTTGGGAGGGGAATAATCCTACTGCATCCATGATTTTCCCTCCTGGGCACCTGCAGCAGGCAGAGCTGTGCCCTCCCACTGAGGCTGCCTCAGCCAGGAATGCTTGCAAAATCCCCGTGCTCCTTTTGCACAGTTCTGTTTTTTCCCTGGCAGAAGCAGGGCTGGTATCTCCAGACCAGGGGACATGGTGACACTGGGTGTTGCCATGGAACGTGGTGACGCTGGGTGTTGCCATGGGACAGGTGAGTCCTTGAAGGCACACACTTGTCCCACTGAGCTTGGGGCCCCTATTTGGAGATCAGCTGCAGACGACTGGAAAAAAGAATGTGGCATCTCCCAGTTCAAACAAACAAACCAGAAAACTTTATTTTGAGGGATGAGGGGGCCAAACAACAGGGGTGGGTGCTCGTCTGGTCCTGCCCTGGTTTTCCGGCCGACTGTAGGGCTTTTTATCTCGCAGCTGCCGCCGCAAGACGTGCCTCACACGAATTGGCCCGGATTGGGAGCGGGGCAAGATCCAGGGGGGTATGTATGGGGCTGTTTGTTTCCTGGATGACTGAGATTCCTGGGACAGCCTCAATGCCACCTGGCTGGTGGTACCAGCACTCTGGGCTGGACCATCCTCTAACCTGCGGCGCTTTGCCAGTGGGCTCTTGGGTGCCTGAGGATCCGTGTCTCCCCGTGGGTGGCCTCGCTTCAGGCCCTGCTTTCGGCAGGGCAAGCTGCTGCTGGTGACCAGCCCCATGGCCTGGGACCACCCTGACACCTCCTGAGGGGCTGGACCATCCTCCAACCTGCGGCGCTTTGCCAGTGGGCTCTTGGGTGCCTGAGGATCCGTGTCTCCCCGTGGGTGGCCTCGCTTCAGGCCCTGCTTTCGGCAGGGCAAGCTGCTGCTGGTGACCAGCCCCACGGCCTGGGACTGCCCTGACACCTCCTGAGGGGCTGGACCATCCTCCAACCTGCGGCGCTTTGCCAGTGGGCTCTTGGGTGCCTGAGGCTCCGTGTCTCCCCGTGGGTGGCCTCGCTTCAGGCCCTGCTTTCGGCAGGGCAAGCTGCTGCTGCTGCTGGTGACCAGCCCCACGGCCTGGGACTGCCCTGACACCGCCTGAGGGGCGGTGCTGGGGCTGCTGGTCTCAGCACGCAGCAGTGGCACGCGGTTGAGCCGGATGCGTTTTCCTTTCTGGCTGCCCGAGTCTTGTGCTTGCTGTCTCCATGAACGGCGACGAGCTTGGTCCGGCCTGGCATGTCCGGAGAGGCAGCTGCCGCTCTCTGCGTCTGCCTCTGCCCGGTGACACGGTGTGCATTGGGGAGAGAGAGAGAGGGCAGGGGGAGTGAGCACCTTGTAGAGCTCAGGAAATGTCCCTGCAGCATTGTCCCCAAGGCCCTGCTGGCTGGCTAAAGGGCAGGGGAAGTGCCGGTGCCCACAGCCCAGCCTGGCTCCTCTGGCCCATGAGAGGAGGGCCTCTACTCTGGGGTGATTCTGTGGATCTCCTGTTTCCCCTTTCTGCTGCTCTTGGCCGCTCCCCCTCTGCCATCTGTGGGGAGGGAGACTTGGCTCTCACCTCGCTCCTTGCCAGGGGGACGCTTCTTAGCAGCGTTCTGCTGCACCATTGTGGGTACGGAGGAATGCCTGGACGGTCTGTGCCACAGCACTGCCGGCCTTTCTCCTCCTGACAAAGCCTTCCAATCCTTCCTTGAGTGAAGAGAGATGTCTCAGAGACACCAAAACTCGCTCAGCAGCCTTGGGCAAGCTCCCTCTCGGGATCCTGTCCTCAGCTCTGAGTGCAATGTTGATGTACAGCAACGGTTATACCTCAGGCCTCCCTGGAGATGTGCCCGTGACCTCACAATCGGTGAGTTCTGCGAGCCCCACTCCCCTCACTTGGGGACGGTGTCCTTGTGGGTGCTGTTAAATAAAAATTAAAACTGGCCAAGGGTCAGAATGTATTTCTGAATTTCTGGTTTTCTGCTTGAACTTGCACTAAACAATGCTACTTTTTTGCCCCCACAATTTCCCACAAAGTGAAGGTGGAGAAATTACTAACTTTTACCAAGATTTGGAAGTGGCTGTAGTAACAGAGATCATATAAAAAGCTAGAGACACAGAAAGCTAGTATATAAAATCAGCTGAATAGCAAGAGGGAATTGGCATACATCTAGTCTCTTCTCAGGGCTCTTTCTGAATGCTGACTTTGAACGTCACTTGCTTTGTCATAATTCATGGGTAAAGAAAAAGAATATCTGTTTGAAATTGGAAAAGGACAGAACTTGTTCTTTGGTTTTTTTTTGTTTTGTGGATTTTTTTGTTTTTTAATGTGGGCCACCAAAAGACACTAGAAAATAAAATTTTCGAACTATTGCCAGCTGAAGCAAAGTTCTGAATCAGTTAAATAAATACCCTGTAACCTATTTGCAGAAGTTCCTCTAGCATCCAAGCTGTGTAGTAATCTCCTCAGATTCTCATGTAGATTTCACAAAAATTGTCTTGACAACGTTCTCCCCAGACAGCCTTTGACAAGATCAAAAAAAGTTGACAGGCAGCAGATTCAAAACAAACTGAATCAGGTATTTCTCCACACAGTGAGAAATTTAATCTCTGCAGCTTATAGTTAGAAGATGATATGGATTCCAGGAGTTTACATGGCTTCAATAATGCAACTGTGAAAGAAAATCTCTCTCAGAGCTATTAAAATCTGACTTCAGAACTGATTCCACCTGGTTTATGTGTGGTCTTGAAGAAGATGTAAGAATTCCTTCTTGAGCACTCAATGGAGGATTCTTTGTTATAGGAGTCTTTCCTATTTTTAGGCTGTGCTTCAAGAGGTATAAATTAGAAATCTGCATTATTTACTGCCCTGTACTGTCAGCAGACTTGGTAGGAATTAATGCCAAGACAGCATGCTCTCTTAAGCTCCATGGAGCAATTTTCTTTTTGTTTTGAGACCAGTAACAGTTGTTTGGCCTCTCCGTGTTGGGTCTCTGGAAGATCACTACCAAGTTTTGGTAGTGATGGTAAACCAGGGGCTTCCAGAAGCTCCTCTGCCATGAAATTTGTTGCAGGTGACCTACACAGAGTAGTTAAAGGCATATTTCCTTAATTCTTCACAGGTCCAGTGTTCGCTAAGTGATATTTTTATAAACATTAAGAATTAAAAAAAAAAAACCCCAGATGGTGCGGAACAAATATTTATGCTATCAGATGAAATCTTGGACTTCCCAGATTGAAGAAATTTACAAGCGCTGAGTATTAAAAAGCAAGATTAGAAGAACACTGGGTGTTGGTGTGTTTCCTATAAAACAATTACATTCCTAAAATAGGTATATTCTCTGTCTTGTTCACACTTCTCTTGTTGCTGTTGAAGGACACAGAGATTTGCTTTAGCACCTGACATTGCTTTTCACGCATGGCTTGCAGCCCCAGCTAGCTGAACAAACCAGCCTGCTGTCCAAGAATTTTGCTTACTCCTCATTTCCCTCTTCAAATTGAATTAGATCCAAAGAGTGCTAGGCTTGGAAACAAAAACAGCAACTTGTTTTGAGAAGGAGTAGAACATTTGGCCCCTCTCTGCCTTGTCCTGTGTCCAGGTTTCCCCTCAGCCAGGGCTGGCAGTGAAACCATCGGTGGCCGTCCTCAGGCAGCCCTTTGGCTGGCACTGTCCTGCTGGTCATGGCACACAGGTTGTTTTTGTGCCACCTGCACACGTGCTGCGGGAGCTGCCTCTCCTGGGGCTCAGCCTTGGAGAGCTGCCTCGCAAGGAGACTTTAGATTTCCTCTCCCAACCAACTGCATTTGCCTCCGGCTGTGAGGTTTGGGGATTAGTTCTTGCTGAGTTCAAGGGAGGTGGAGTGGAAAATGGAGGCACTTTTGTGCCTCTCCATATTTTATGTTGGTTGGGGTCCTGCCTAGAACTTGATTTAGGCTAGATTCCTAGGTTTCCTCTAATTTATATGAAACAGTATGTTTTTCCAAGTGGTTATCAGTGAGGCACGAGCCACTGCACTCCTGAGCATTTGCAGCTTCCTGGGATGCCGCTGCATCCTGAAACTGAGTCTGCATTGAGGCTGGGAAGCAGAAGGGACATACATAGCACCTGTCTGTGCTGCTTACCTATATTTTCATAGCTATTGGTGTTCCTTGATAGGCCTTCATTCTGATTTTGAGTATCATGTGTTGTGAATGAAACTTTCACTGTTGACTTCTGCCTCCTTTCCTGCCACTGTTTTGTTCTTTTCCCATTTATAAGGACACAGGTGAACTAGAAATGTTGTGGTCAGGTGTGCTCTGTGGCTGCTCTGTGCTCAGAGGAGCTCTCCTGGATGTACAGCTTAGCATCTCCCTCTTTAAAGGGCTGCCCGGCTTCCTCCTGTTCCCATCTCGTGGGTCCATCTTTTCATTCCCTTTTAATTTAAAATACTTCCACAATTTAATATTAAATGCTAGGTAAAAAAATCCAGTGGCACTCCCAGATAGAAAAAAATATGTTGTGTGTAACCCAGAGGAGGAATTCTGCTGGCAAAGTGATGGCTTTCCACTGAAGTGGATCAAACAGGTGCTCAGTTGGATGCTGGTGCTGAAGTACTTTTCTTGTGGCTTGAGTGTCTCATGGCAACAGCCTGAGATTTTAATAGCAGAAAGAAGGGATTTCCTGCTAATTTTCCTCTGAGAACTGTCACCTGTACAATCTTTTCCAGCCTCATGTAGTCTGACCTGTAACTGCTCCAAAGCCTGGTTAATTTTTTTAATGCTTTTGAAATTTTTGGTCCCATTTGCAGAGAACAGGAGGGTGCTGGCTATTTTTTTTCAGGTGCAGTGTATTTTTACTGGGGGCGGGACTGGCTTTAGTTTTACCTTCCCAGCATCAGCTGCACTGATGCTGGGAAGTTACTCTCTCTTATTCCAGTTACTCTCCAGGCTGGTACGTGCAACCCCAGTGGCAGCAGTGGTAGATTGAACTGTGCCTGGGCTGGGTTGGGAGGGGAATAATCCTACTGCATCCATGATTTTCCCTCCTGGGCACCTGCAGCAGGCAGAGCTGTGCCCTCCCACTGAGGCTGCCTCAGCCAGGAATGCTTGCAAAATCCCCGTGCTCCTTTTGCACAGTTCTGTTTTTTCCCTGGCAGAAGCAGGGCTGGTATCTCCAGACCAGGGGACATGGTGACACTGGGTGTTGCCATGGAACGTGGTGACGCTGGGTGTTGCCATGGGACAGGTGAGTCCTTGAAGGCACACACTTGTCCCACTGAGCTTGGGGCCCCTATTTGGAGATCAGCTGCAGACGACTGGAAAAAAGAATGTGGCATCTCCCAGTTCAAACAAACAAACCAGAAAACTTTATTTTGAGGGATGAGGGGGCCAAACAACAGGGGTGGGTGCTCGTCTGGTCCTGCCCTGGTTTTCCGGCCGACTGTAGGGCTTTTTATCTCGCAGCTGCCGCCGCAAGACGTGCCTCACACGAATTGGCCCGGATTGGGAGCGGGGCAAGATCCAGGGGGGTATGTATGGGGCTGTTTGTTTCCTGGATGACTGAGATTCCTGGGACAGCCTCAATGCCACCTGGCTGGTGGTACCAGCACTCTGGGCTGGACCATCCTCCAACCTGCGGCGCTTTGCCAGTGGGCTCTTGGGTGCCTGAGGATCCGTGTCTCCCCGTGGGTGGCCTCGCTTCAGGCCCTGCTTTCGGCAGGGCAAGCTGCTGCTGGTGACCAGCCCCATGGCCTGGGACCACCCTGACACCTCCTGAGGGGCTGGACCATCCTCCAACCTGCGGCGCTTTGCCAGTGGGCTCTTGGGTGCCTGAGGCTCCGTGTCTCCCCGTGGGTGGCCTCGCTTCAGGCCCTGCTTTCGGCAGGGCAAGCTGCTGCTGCTGCTGGTGACCAGCCCCACGGCCTGGGACTGCCCTGACACCACCTGAGGGGCGGTGCTGGGGCTGCTGGTCTCAGCACGCAGCAGTGGCACGCGGTTGAGCCGGATGTGTTTTCCTTTCTGGCTGCCCGAGTCTTGTGCTTGCTGTCTCCATGAACGGCGACGAGCCTGGTCCGGCCTGGCATGTCCGGAGAGGCAGCTGCCGCTCTCTGCGTCTGCCTCTGCCCGGTGACACGGTGTGCATTGGGGAGAGAGAGAGAGGGCAGGGGGAGTGAGCACCTTGTAGAGCTCAGGAAATGTCCCTGCAGCATTGTCCCCAAGGCCCTGCTGGCTGGCTAAAGGGCAGGGGAAGTGCCGGTGCCCACAGCCCAGCCTGGCTCCTCTGGCCCATGAGAGGAGGGCCTCTACTCTGGGGTGATTCTGTGGATCTCCTGTTTCCCCTTTCTGCTGCTCTTGGCCGCTCCCCCTCTGCCATCTGTGGGGAGGGAGACTTGGCTCTCACCTCGCTCCTTGCCAGGGGGACGCCTCTTAGCAGCGTTCTGCTGCACCATTGTGGGTACAGAGGAATGTCTGGACGGTCTGTGCCACAGCACTGCCGGCCTTTCTCCTCCTGACAAAGCCTTCCAATCCTCCTTGAGTGAAGAGAGATGTCTCAGAGACACCAAAACTCGCTCAGCAGCCTTGGGCAAGCTCCCTCTCGGGATCCTGTCCTCAGCTCTGAGTGCAATGTTGATGTACAGCAACGGTTATACCTCAGGCCTCCCTGGAGATGTGCCCGTGACCTCACAATCGGTGAGTTCTGCGAGCCCCACTCCCCTCACTTGGGGACGGTGTCCTTGTGGGTGCTGTTAAATAAAAATTAAAACTGGCCAAGGGTCAGAATGTATTTCTGAATTTCTGGTTTTCTGCTTGAACTTGCACTAAACAATGCTACTTTTTTGCCCCCACAATTTCCCACAAAGTGAAGGTGGAGAAATTACTAACTTTTACCAAGATTTGGAAGTGGCTGTAGTAACAGAGATCATATAAAAAGCTAGAGACACAGAAAGCTAGTATATAAAATCAGCTGAATAGCAAGAGGGAATTGGCATACATCTAGTCTCTTCTCAGGGCTCTTTCTGAATGCTGACTTTGAACGTCACTTGCTTTGTCATAATTCATGGGTAAAGAAAAAGAATATCTGTTTGAAATTGGAAAAGGACAGAACTTGTTCTTTGGTTTTTTTTTGTTTTGTGGATTTTTTTGTTTTTTAATGTGGGCCACCAAAAGACACTAGAAAATAAAATTTTCGAACTATTGCCAGCTGAAGCAAAGTTCTGAATCAGTTAAATAAATACCCTGTAACCTATTTGCAGAAGTTCCTCTAGCATCCAAGCTGTGTAGTAATCTCCTCAGATTCTCATGTAGATTTCACAAAAATTGTCTTGACAACGTTCTCCCCAGACAGCCTTTGACAAGATCAAAAAAAGTTGACAGGCAGCAGATTCAAAACAAACTGAATCAGGTATTTCTCCACACAGTGAGAAATTTAATCTCTGCAGCTTATAGTTAGAAGATGATATGGATTCCAGGAGTTTACATGGCTTCAATAATGCAACTGTGAAAGAAAATCTCTCTCAGAGCTATTAAAATCTGACTTCAGAACTGATTCCACCTGGTTTATGTGTGGTCTTGAAGAAGATGTAAGAATTCCTTCTTGAGCACTCAATGGAGGATTCTTTGTTATAGGAGTCTTTCCTATTTTTAGGCTGTGCTTTAAGAGGTATAAATTAGAAATCTGCATTATTTACTGCCCTGTACTGTCAGCAGACTTGGTAGGAATTAATGCCAAGACAGCATGCTCTCTTAAGCTCCATGGAGCAATTTTCTTTTTGTTTTGAGACCAGTAACAGTTGTTTGGCCTCTCCGTGTTGGGTCTCTGGAAGATCACTACCAAGTTTTGGTAGTGATGGTAAACCAGGGGCTTCCAGAAGCTCCTCTGCCATGAAATTTGTTGCAGGTGACCTACACAGAGTAGTTAAAGGCATATTTCCTTAATTCTTCACAGGTCCAGTGTTCGCTAAGTGATATTTATATAAACATTAAGAATTAAAAAAAAAAACCCCCAAATGGTGCGGAACAAATATTTATGCTATCAGATGAAATCTTGGACTTCCCAGATTGAAGAAATTTACAAGCGCTGAGTATTAAAAAGCAAGATTAGAAGAACACTGGGTGTTGGTGTGTTTCCTATAAAACAATTACATTCCTAAAATAGGTATATTCTCTGTCTTGTTCACACTTCTCTTGTTGCTGTTGAAGGACACAGAGATTTGCTTTAGCACCTGACATTGCTTTTCACGCATGGCTTGCAGCCCCAGCTAGCTGAACAAACCAGCCTGCTGTCCAAGAATTTTGCTTACTCCTCATTTCCCTCTTCAAATTGAATTAGATCCAAAGAGTGCTAGGCTTGGAAACAAAAACAGCAACTTGTTTTGAGAAGGAGTAGAACATTTGGCCCCTCTCTGCCTTGTCCTGTGTCCAGGTTTCCCCTCAGCCAGGGCTGGCAGTGAAACCATCGGTGGCCGTCCTCAGGCAGCCCTTTGGCTGGCACTGTCCTGCTGGTCATGGCACACAGGTTGTTTTTGTGCCACCTGCACACGTGCTGCGGGAGCTGCCTCTCCTGGGGCTCAGCCTTGGAGAGCTGCCTCGCAAGGAGACTTTAGATTTCCTCTCCCAACCAACTGCATTTGCCTCCGGCTGTGAGGTTTGGGGATTAGTTCTTGCTGAGTTCAAGGGAGGTGGAGTGGAAAATGGAGGCACTTTTGTGCCTCTCCATATTTTATGTTGGTTGGGGTCCTGCCTAGAACTTGATTTAGGCTAGATTCCTAGGTTTCCTCTAATTTATATGAAACAGTATGTTTTTCCAAGTGGTTATCAGTGAGGCACGAGCCACTGCACTCCTGAGCATTTGCAGCTTCCTGGGATGCCGCTGCATCCTGAAACTGAGTCTGCATTGAGGCTGGGAAGCAGAAGGGACATACATAGCACCTGTCTGTGCTGCTTACCTATATTTTCATAGCTATTGGTGTTCCTTGATAGGCCTTCATTCTGATTTTGAGTATCATGTGTTGTGAATGAAACTTTCACTGTTGACTTCTGCCTCCTTTCCTGCCACTGTTTTGTTCTTTTCCCATTTATAAGGACACAGGTGAACTAGAAATGTTGTGGTCAGGTGTGCTCTGTGGCTGCTCTGTGCTCAGAGGAGCTCTCCTGGATGTACAGCTTAGCATCTCCCTCTTTAAAGGGCTGCCCGGCTTCCTCCTGTCCCATCTCGTGGGTCCATCTTTTCATTCCCTTTTAATTTAAAATACTTCCACAATTTAATATTAAATGCTAGGTAAAAAAATCCAGTGGCACTCCCAGATAGAAAAAAATATGTTGTGTGTAACCCAGAGGAGGAATTCTGCTGGCAAAGTGATGGCTTTCCACTGAAGTGGATCAAACAGGTGCTCAGTTGGATGCTGGTGCTGAAGTACTTTTCTTGTGGCTTGAGTGTCTCATGGCAACAGCCTGAGATTTTAATAGCAGAAAGAAGGGATTTCCTGCTAATTTTCCTCTGAGAACTGTCACCTGTACAATCTTTTCCAGCCTCATGTAGTCTGACCTGTAACTGCTCCAAAGCCTGGTTAATTTTTTTAATGCTTTTGAAATTTTTGGTCCCATTTGCAGAGAACAGGAGGGTGCTGGCTATTTTTTTTCAGGTGCAGTGTATTTTTACTGGGGGCGGGACTGGCTTTAGTTTTACCTTCCCAGCATCAGCTGCACTGATGCTGGGAAGTTACTCTCTCTTATTCCAGTTACTCTCCAGGCTGGTACGTGCAACCCCAGTGGCAGCAGTGGTAGATTGAACTGTGCCTGGGCTGGGTTGGGAGGGGAATAATCCTACTGCATCCATGATTTTCCCTCCTGGGCACCTGCAGCAGGCAGAGCTGTGCCCTCCCACTGAGGCTGCCTCAGCCAGGAATGCTTGCAAAATCCCCGTGCTCCTTTGGTATCTCCAGACCAGGGGACATGGTGACGCTGGGTGTTGCCATGGGACAGGTGAGTCCTTGAAGGCACACACTTGTCCCACTGAGCTTGGGGCCCCTATTTGGAGATCAGCTGCAGACGACTGGAAACAAGAATGTGGCATCTCCCAGTTCAAACAAACAAACCAGAAAACTTTATTTTGAGGGATGAGGGGGCCAAACAACAGGGGTGGGTGCTCGTCTGGTCCTGCCCTGGTTTTCAGGCCGACTGTAGGGCTTTTTATCTCGCAGCTGCCGCCGCAAGACGTGCCTCACACGAATTGGCCCGGATTGGGAGCGGGGCAAGATCCAGGGGGGTATGTATGGGGCTGTTTGTTTCCTGGATGACTGAGATTCCTGGGACAGCCTCAATGCCACCTGGCTGGTGGTACCAGCACTCTGGGCTGGACCATCCTCCAACCTGCGGCGCTTTGCCAGTGGGCTCTTGGGTGCCTGAGGATCCGTGTCTCCCCGTGGGTGGCCTCGCTTCAGGCCCTGCTTTCGGCAGGGCAAGCTGCTGCTGGTGACCAGCCCCATGGCCTGGGACCACCCTGACACCTCCTGAGGGGCTGGACCATCCTCCAACCTGCGGCGCTTTGCCAGTGGGCTCTTGGGTGCCTGAGGCTCCGTGTCTCCCCGTGGGTGGCCTCGCTTCAGGCCCTGCTTTCGGCAGGGCAAGCTGCTGCTGCTGCTGGTGACCAGCCCCACGGCCTGGGACTGCCCTGACACCGCCTGAGGGGCGGTGCTGGGGCTGCTGGTCTCAGCACGCAGCAGTGGCACGCGGTTGAGCCGGATGCGTTTTCCTTTCTGGCTGCCCGAGTCTTGTGCTTGCTGTCTCCATGAACGGCGACGAGCTTGGTCCGGCCTGGCATGTCCGGAGAGGCAGCTGCCGCTCTCTGCGTCTGCCTCTGCCCGGTGACACGGTGTGCATTGGGGAGAGAGAGAGGGGGCAGGGGGAGTGAGCACCTTGTAGAGCTCAGGAAATGTCCCTGCAGCATTGTCCCCAAGGCCCTGCTGGCTGGCTAAAGGGCAGGGGTAGTGCCGGTGCCCACAGCCCAGCCTGGCTCCTCTGGCCCATGAGAGGAGGGCCTCTACTCTGGGGTGATTCTGTGGATCTCCTGTTTCCCCTTTCTGCTGCTCTTGGCCGCTCCCCCTCTGCCATCTGTGGGGAGGGAGACTTGGCTCTCACCTCGCTCCTTGCCAGGGGGACGCTTCTTAGCAGCGTTCTGCTGCACCATTGTGGGTACGGAGGAATGCCTGGACGGTCTGTGCCACAGCACTGCCGGCCTTTCTCCTCCTGACAAAGCCTTCCAATCCTTCCTTGAGTGAAGAGAGATGTCTCAGAGACACCAAAACTCGCTCAGCAGCCTTGGGCAAGCTCCCTCTCGGGATCCTGTCCTCAGCTCTGAGTGCAATGTTGATGTACAGCAACGGTTATACCTCAGGCCTCCCTGGAGATGTGCCCGTGACCTCACAATCGGTGAGTTCTGCGAGCCCCACTCCCCTCACTTGGGGACGGTGTCCTTGTGGGTGCTGTTAAATAAAAATTAAAACTGGCCAAGGGTCAGAATGTATTTCTGAATTTCTGGTTTTCTGCTTGAACTTGCACTAAACAATGCTACTTTTTTGCCCCCACAATTTCCCACAAAGTGAAGGTGGAGAAATTACTAACTTTTACCAAGATTTGGAAGTGGCTGTAGTAACAGAGATCATATAAAAAGCTAGAGACACAGAAAGCTAGTATATAAAATCAGCTGAATAGCAAGAGGGAATTGGCATACATCTAGTCTCTTCTCAGGGCTCTTTCTGAATGCTGACTTTGAACGTCACTTGCTTTGTCATAATTCATGGGTAAAGAAAAAGAATATCTGTTTGAAATTGGAAAAGGACAGAACTTGTTCTTTGGTTTTTTTTTGTTTTGTGGATTTTTTTGTTTTTTAATGTGGGCCACCAAAAGACACTAGAAAATAAAATTTTCGAACTATTGCCAGCTGAAGCAAAGTTCTGAATCAGTTAAATAAATACCCTGTAACCTATTTGCAGAAGTTCCTCTAGCATCCAAGCTGTGTAGTAATCTCCTCAGATTCTCATGTAGATTTCACAAAAATTGTCTTGACAACGTTCTCCCCAGACAGCCTTTGACAAGATCAAAAAAAGTTGACAGGCAGCAGATTCAAAACAAACTGAATCAGGTATTTCTCCACACAGTGAGAAATTTAATCTCTGCAGCTTATAGTTAGAAGATGATATGGATTCCAGGAGTTTACATGGCTTCAATAATGCAACTGTGAAAGAAAATCTCTCTCAGAGCTATTAAAATCTGACTTCAGAACTGATTCCACCTGGTTTATGTGTGGTCTTGAAGAAGATGTAAGAATTCCTTCTTGAGCACTCAATGGAGGATTCTTTGTTATAGGAGTCTTTCCTATTTTTAGGCTGTGCTTTAAGAGGTATAAATTAGAAATCTGCATTATTTACTGCCCTGTACTGTCAGCAGACTTGGTAGGAATTAATGCCAAGACAGCATGCTCTCTTAAGCTCCATGGAGCAATTTTCTTTTTGTTTTGAGACCAGTAACAGTTGTTTGGCCTCTCCGTGTTGGGTCTCTGGAAGATCACTACCAAGTTTTGGTAGTGATGGTAAACCAGGGGCTTCCAGAAGCTCCTCTGCCATGAAATTTGTTGCAGATGACCTACACAGAGTAGTTAAAGGCATATTTCCTTAATTCTTCACAGGTCCAGTGTTCGCTAAGTGATATTTATATAAACATTAAGAATTAAAAAAAAAAACCCCCAAATGGTGCGGAACAAATATTTATGCTATCAGATGAAATCTTGGACTTCCCAGATTGAAGAAATTTACAAGCGCTGAGTATTAAAAAGCAAGATTAGAAGAACACTGGGTGTTGGTGTGTTTCCTATAAAACAATTACATTCCTAAAATAGGTATATTCTCTGTCTTGTTCACACTTCTCTTGTTGCTGTTGAAGGACACAGAGATTTGCTTTAGCACCTGACATTGCTTTTCACGCATGGCTTGCAGCCCCAGCTAGCTGAACAAACCAGCCTGCTGTCCAAGAATTTTGCTTACTCCTCATTTCCCTCTTCAAATTGAATTAGATCCAAAGAGTGCTAGGCTTGGAAACAAAAACAGCAACTTGTTTTGAGAAGGAGTAGAACATTTGGCCCCTCTCTGCCTTGTCCTGTGTCCAGGTTTCCCCTCAGCCAGGGCTGGCAGTGAAACCATCGGTGGCCGTCCTCAGGCAGCCCTTTGGCTGGCACTGTCCTGCTGGTCATGGCACACAGGTTGTTTTTGTGCCACCTGCACACGTGCTGCGGGAGCTGCCTCTCCTGGGGCTCAGCCTTGGAGAGCTGCCTCGCAAGGAGACTTTAGATTTCCTCTCCCAACCAACTGCATTTGCCTCCGGCTGTGAGGTTTGGGGATTAGTTCTTGCTGAGTTCAAGGGAGGTGGAGTGGAAAATGGAGGCACTTTTGTGCCTCTCCATATTTTATGTTGGTTGGGGTCCTGCCTAGAACTTGATTTAGGCTAGATTCCTAGGTTTCCTCTAATTTATATGAAACAGTATGTTTTTCCAAGTGGTTATCAGTGAGGCACGAGCCACTGCACTCCTGAGCATTTGCAGCTTCCTGGGATGCCGCTGCATCCTGAAACTGAGTCTGCATTGAGGCTGGGAAGCAGAAGGGACATACATAGCACCTGTCTGTGCTGCTTACCTATATTTTCATAGCTATTGGTGTTCCTTGATAGGCCTTCATTCTGATTTTGAGTATCATGTGTTGTGAATGAAACTTTCACTGTTGACTTCTGCCTCCTTTCCTGCCACTGTTTTGTTCTTTTCCCATTTATAAGGACACAGGTGAACTAGAAATGTTGTGGTCAGGTGTGCTCTGTGGCTGCTCTGTGCTCAGAGGAGCTCTCCTGGATGTACAGCTTAGCATCTCCCTCTTTAAAGGGCTGCCCGGCTTCCTCCTGTCCCATCTCGTGGGTCCATCTTTTCATTCCCTTTTAATTTAAAATACTTCCACAATTTAATATTAAATGCTAGGTAAAAAAATCCAGTGGCACTCCCAGATAGAAAAAAATATGTTGTGTGTAACCCAGAGGAGGAATTCTGCTGGCAAAGTGATGGCTTTCCACTGAAGTGGATCAAACAGGTGCTCAGTTGGATGCTGGTGCTGAAGTACTTTTCTTGTGGCTTGAGTGTCTCATGGCAACAGCCTGAGATTTTAATAGCAGAAAGAAGGGATTTCCTGCTAATTTTCCTCTGAGAACTGTCACCTGTACAATCTTTTCCAGCCTCATGTAGTCTGACCTGTAACTGCTCCAAAGCCTGGTTAATTTTTTTAATGCTTTTGAAATTTTTGGTCCCATTTGCAGAGAACAGGAGGGTGCTGGCTATTTTTTTTCAGGTGCAGTGTATTTTTACTGGGGGCGGGACTGGCTTTAGTTTTACCTTCCCAGCATCAGCTGCACTGATGCTGGGAAGTTACTCTCTCTTATTCCAGTTACTCTCCAGGCTGGTACGTGCAACCCCAGTGGCAGCAGTGGTAGATTGAACTGTGCCTGGGCTGGGTTGGGAGGGGAATAATCCTACTTCATCCATGATTTTCCCTCCTGGGCACCTGCAGCAGGCAGAGCTGTGCCCTCCCACTGAGGCTGCCTCAGCCAGGAATGCTTGCAAAATCCCCGTGCTCCTTTGGTATCTCCAGACCAGGGGACATGGTGACGCTGGGTGTTGCCATGGGACAGGTGAGTCCTTGAAGGCACACACTTGTCCCACTGAGCTTGGGGCCCCTATTTGGAGATCAGCTGCAGACGACTGGAAACAAGAATGTGGCATCTCCCAGTTCAAACAAACAAACCAGAAAACTTTATTTTGAGGGATGAGGGGGCCAAACAACAGGGGTGGGTGCTCGTCTGGTCCTGCCCTGGTTTTCAGGCCGACTGTAGGGCTTTTTATCTCGCAGCTGCCGCCGCAAGACGTGCCTCACACGAATTGGCCTGGATTGGGAGCGGGGCAAGATCCAGGGGGGTATGTATGGGGCTGTTTGTTTCCTGGATGACTGAGATTCCTGGGACAGCCTCAATGCCACCTGGCTGGTGGTACCAGCACTCTGGGCTGGACCATCCTCCAACCTGCGGCGCTTTGCCAGTGGGCTCTTGGGTGCCTGAGGATCTGTGTCTCCCCGTGGGTGGCCTCGCTTCAGGCCCTGCTTTCGGCAGGGCAAGCTGCTGCTGGTGACCAGCCCCACGGCCTGGGACCACCCTGACACCTCCTGAGGGGCTGGACCATCCTCCAACCTGCGGCGCTTTGCCAGTGGGCTCTTGGGTGCCTGAGGATCCGTGTCTCCCCATGGGTGGCCTCGCTTCAGGCCCTGCTTTCGGCAGGGCAAGCTGCTGCTGGTGACCAGCCCCACGGCCTGGGACCACCCTGACACCTCCTGAGGGGCTGGACCATCCTCCAACCTGCGGCGCTTTGCCAGTGGGCTCTTGGGTGCCTGAGGATCCGTGTCTCCCCGTGGGTGGCCTCGCTTCAGGCCCTGCTTTCGGCAGGGCAAGCTGCTGCTGCTGCTGGTGACCAGCCCCACGGCCTGGGACTGCCCTGACACCGCCTGAGGGGCGGTGCTGGGGCTGCTGGTCTCAGCACGCAGCAGTGGCATGCGGTTGAGCTGGATGCGTTTTCCTTTCTGGCTGCCCGAGTCTTGTGCTTGCTGTCTCCATGAACGGCGACGAGCTTGGTCCGGCCTGGCATGTCCGGAGAGGCAGCTGCCGCTCTCTGCGTCTGCCTCTGCCCGGTGACACGGTGTGCATTGGGGAGAGAGAGAGAGGGCAGGGGGAGTGAGCACCTTGTAGAGCTCAGGAAATGTCCCTGCAGCATTGTCCCCAAGGCCCTGCTGGCTGGCTAAAGGGCAGGGGAAGTGCCGGTGCCCACAGCCCAGCCTGGCTCCTCTGGCCCATGAGAGGAGGGCCTCTACTCTGGGGTGATTCTGTGGATCTCCTGTTTCCCCTTTCTGCTGCTCTTGGCCGCTCCCCCTCTGCCATCTGTGGGGAGGGAGACTTGGCTCTCACCTCGTTCCTTGCCAGGGGGACGCCTCTTAGCAGCGTTCTGCTGCACCATTGTGGGTACGGAGGAATGTCTGGACGGTCTGTGCCACAGCACTGCCGGCCTTTCTCCTCCTGACAAAGCCTTCCAATCCTCCTTGAGTGAAGAGAGATGTCTCAGAGACACCAAAACTCGCTCAGCAGCCTTGGGCAAGCTCCCTCTCGGGATCCTGTCCTCAGCTCTGAGTGCAATGTTGATGTACAGCAACGGTTATACCTCAGGCCTCCCTGGAGATGTGCCCGTGACCTCACAATCGGTGAGTTCTGCGTGCCCCACTCCCCTCACTTGGGGACGGTGTCCTTGTGGGTGCTGGCTGGGACTTTGTCCATGTCAGGCATGGCTGTGGTGGGAAGAGGAGAAATGGGAACAGGTCCATCAACAGGTTTATGGGCTTGAGTAGGCTCAGGTCTTACTACAGGTCATCAGTGATGATTGTTCCCCCCACCACAGCACCCAGGGGACCTTGTAAAATCTGAAGACTTTGCTTATTTTTAGGCCTCTCATGTTAAAAGAATTCCATGCTGGGCCTGTGTTACATAATTTTCTCAAAAAAATTGTCCAGTTAGACCAAGCTGAAAAGTAGTTCTTTTGCTGTGGTAGGTTTAGGAAGGAACACAGATGTCGACTAAAAATCAGTCATTCCTAAGAAAGCGTAACTGTCATTATCAAAGAATTGTGGATGTTGAATAGCTTAAATGTACAAAATAACATGAAACTAAAGTTGAAGCAGGTTATTACTTACAGTCTAATTCAGAGCCCCTTGAAGTATGTCAAAAAGAAGCTTTGACTTCAGTGCACTTTGCATCTGACTTAATTCCACAAATTGGAAACAATGTTTTGGTCAAGCTTTTTTTAATTTTTTTTAACAATTTAATATGTGTCAAAAACTCCTAAGGTTCACTACATTTGCCTATGGAGTATTTTTGATTTCCAGTGTTTTCTTATTCCCATGTTGGGTTGTTGTTGCTGGGTTTTTTGCCTTTTTTTAAATTTTATTTTCCAGTCTAAAATAAAAATCTGCTGTATTTAAGTTTTTGATCCTGTATGATAATGAAGACTAAACTATCCCATTTCAGTTACTTTTCAAAATAAATATGTGGATGAAAGTAGGTAAAATCTACTTAACAATATGATTATATTCACATGAGGGTCTGAAAAAAATAAGTACTTTTTTCTTATCTGTTAGCTCACATAATTAGTTGTTAGAGCACTCTTGGAAAAAGAGCTATGGGAGTAAAAGCAGTGGAGCTAAAAAAGTGCAGCTAATGTAAGGCAATGGTTGTAGTGCAAAGATGCCAGAGAATATAATAAAAAATATCTGTTGTGATCTAAATTTAGCATTATTAGAGTCTGGGGAAAACTATGGCTGAGAAGTCATTAGGGCAAGAACAAAGGTTAGTGCTGCAGAGAAGAGAGCTGATGCCAAGCTGAAGACACTGTTATTTACAGATGATTCAGATCTGCCTATCAGTTCAGAAAATTGCCCTCTAAAAATGGAAACCATCATCATATTAAACTTCACATGGAAACAAGAACCACAGCATGTGGACTGGCCTTTCTCCTCGTGTTGTCTATGTATAAATATCTATTTAGCAGTGGGCAACTGGGCTGCCTCTGTGTGGTGGGGATGATGGGGTAGTAGTTTGTGGAAGGTAGCTGGGACAAACTTTAGGAGAGGTAAAGGACAAGTACCCACAGCCAAAGAATATGGTCAATGAAACACTTGTGGTTTTGTCATGAAGAGTAAATTTTAAGGAATTAAACACTTGTGGTTTTACCATGAAGAGTAAATTTTCTTAGTGTAAAGTCATCTTTTTATCATAGACTGTTGAATTTTAAGCAGTGTATGTGGCTGTAATGCAGCTCTCAACGTCAAAATTTTGGAAAATTTCAGAGTATGGTATGTCTTTAGGTCCATGGTTTTCATGTGCCTTCACTTGCTATGAGGGGTTTATCCAAACCCCAGGTTCAGATAGTATCCAGCTTGTTCCAGATGTCCTGCACTTTTGTTTCATGGGCACATAGATAATAAAAAAGTTATCAGTTTCTTTATGCCTTTTAACTGTTGTTGTTAGCCAAGGACATGGTGTACATTTTTGTGAAAGCATTTTAAAACCAGATGAAATTGTTTTTAATTCAGAGGTTTTTCAGAAATATTTTCAATGATACACATTATAGCACACAATCAGTGCACTGGAATTTGGATTAACTTAAATAAGATCAAGTGAATATATCAGCAATCTTCCACAAAATAATTAAGAAGTAACTGTGTACTGCATATGACTTTTAAATATCTTTAAATATCTGATGACTATTGCAATTGTGTTGTGGTGCAGGGTTCATTTGGTTTCTTCCGTTTCCCCCTAAAGTTATAACGGTTCGGTCCTAGGGTTCCCCCCCCCCACCCGCCCTGGCAGCCCCTCCTTTTGAGAGTGTCAGTTTTTTGTCTCCACCCCTGTTCCCCTGGTTACCCTCTGTCAATCCCTCCCTGAGTTCCTGTCCATCAGCCACTGTCCCCTTCCCTATTTCCAGAAAGTTCTCCCCTCCTCGGTGGGTGACTGGATCGGGAACAAGGGTCCCTCCCTGTCGCATTCCCTATTGGCGAGCCGGCATATTTGTCACGAGTTTGTTCCCTCCCAAGTTCTCTCTCATTGGTTGAAATGTTCTATGTTCCGTCCCTTTCTAATCGGCTGTACCCCTGCCTCATGGTCCCGACTCGGCTGGCGTTCCCTGGAGACATTAAAGCACTCTGGACTTTGCCCTGATTCGGGTCCCTCTTTTCTACTTCGCCTTCTTGCTGATCACTGCTGCCTCCTGCTGAGGCGCTGCCCGGACGCCCCCGGCGCATCTGGGCAGTGCCCCCCCGGCTGTCAGTTGCTGTGCCACAGCTCGGCCGGTGCAGCCTCCTCCCCCGCCTGGGGGAGTAGAGAAAAAACCTCGGACAGCAACTCGGCACAATTGTACTTCAACTCGGATGAAACTTTGACAGATTTCAGTGCATGTTTTGCTTTTTTTTTTGATCTGGGCCAGAACTGTAGAGAAATGGAAGTCTGACCATGTGTGCACTTTATGTGGAATGTATTGAGTGGTTGCAAACTTGTTTGAAGTCATTGTTTTGGGGAACTAAATATATTTTTTTCCGTGTGTGTGAAAGTTACAGAAGAGTTACTGTCTAACATATAAAAATTCAAAGCTAGCCCTATAAATGGGTAAGAAATCACATGTCTCTCACAGCTTTCAAGAAGTGAACCTTTCTTTGGAAAAAGAGAACCAACAATAAGCTGTGCTTTTTATTAAAATTTCTTTTTATTTAATATCTCTCTCCATGTTTGTATACAATGTGTATAATTTAGTGGATTTTGTAGTCAAAACAATTGATATTGCCCCTATTTTCCTGCAGGTTTCTCTAAATATATATCCTCTTCAATGATTTTTTCCCTTTTAATAATCTTTATTTATGGTTCACATGAAAAACCAGCCACTGGGGAGTTGGGAACATGGTTTTTATTGTCTGGATGTTGTCAGTGATGGTGCACGGAAGCATAAAGGATCTTGAATTTTGTAAACCAAGGTAATTGTGCAGGAATCTTGATAACAAATTCTTGTTTTGACTAGTAAAGGATAGGTTATTAAATTCATCGTTGTAGTATCTAAAGCTTGCTCCAAAATGGGGTAATTTTTCATCTAAGGACCACTTTGAAGTACACTCTGCATGTTTTTTTTGAAGCATCCCTTAACAACAGAAAGTTACAGCTGGGATGATGTTTCACTGCTTTTTAAATAGATCCTCTATGCAAAACCTGAGGGCTGTAGTTGAGCTGAGCCCTGTTTTGCTTGGAACTTTTTTGCCCCCACAATTTCCCACAAAGTGAAGGTGGAGAAATTATTAACTTTTACTAAGAAAGATAATAGGTCTAATGGGCTCTTGTATATTATGGATTGATCAGTATATTCAAGCTGTAAAATTTTTGTATGAAAAATTAACAAGCACAGAACCTGTAGTCTGGACTCTGGAGGATACCGAACGGTTCCAAGACTTAAAGGCTCGATTGACGAAAACCCCAGTTTTGAGTCTGCCTAATTGAAGAAAACCATTTGATCTGTTTGTTAATGTTAATGAATGGATAGCATATGGAGTGATAACCCAAGGCTGGGGGGGAAGCAGGAAGCTGGTGGCTTATCTGTCAAAATTATTGGATGTGGTTGCAAGAGGGTGGCCAGCCTCTATTCAAGCTGTGGCAGCCACAGCTACCTTATTAGAAGACACTCCAAATCCTACATTAAATGGAAGGATTTCAGTACACACATCCCATTATTTGAGGACAGTGTTAAGCCAAAAACTCCCCAGTGGCTAACACACAGCTGAATCCTGAGGTATGAAACAACCCTGATGAATGTCAAGAATCTAGAGACTGTCACCTCAAAAGGTTGAAATCCTGCTCAATTCTTAACCGGGGAACCAAAAATGGAAAATTTAGAGCATAATTGTATAGAGCTAATTGAGATGCAAACAAATGTAAGAGAAGAGCTAGAAGAAGACCCCTTACCACATGGAAGGACCCAGTATATAGATGGATCCTCCCAAACAGTAATGGGAAAATGGGCATCAGGATACGCCATTATTGAAGCAGAGGAAAACAAAGAAAAAGGGAAATTACCCTCAAATTGCTCTGCACAAACTGCGAGGTATATGCCCTAAAGAGAGTTTTTGATTTATTAGATGATATAGGTACAATCTACGTGGATTCTCAATATGCCTTTGGGATAGCTCATACCTTTGGAAAAATCTGGCCAGAGAGGGCATACCTTAACTCAAAGGGGAAAAATCTGGCACATGAAAGTCTGATAGGGAAGCACTTGAATCCCTCAGAGGACCAAAAGAAATTGCCACAGTCCATATTAAAGGCTACTAAAAAGGGGATACCCCTGAAATCCAAGGAAACAAATTAGCAGACCGGGCAGCCAAAAAAGCAGCCTTTGAAATGCTGGACTCAGTCATAGTCCTAAGGGTAAAAAAAGACCAGGGGAAAATAAAGGAAGAGGGGGTTCCAGTTTTCAAGGACAAGGAGCTAAAAGAAATAGAGCAAATGGGAGCAGTAAAAACAGGGGATGGAAAGTGCTGGACCCCAGATGGATGATAAATATTCAACTGAATAATAACCAGGAAAGTGATGGAAGAGATATACCAATTAACTCACTGGGGAACACAATGAATATATGATCATTTCCTGAAATATTGCATGGGGACAGGAATATATGAAATGGCCAGATCCATCACAGGAGAATGTCTAACCTGCCAAAAAGTCAACAAAAAGGTAATGTGAAAAACAACTCCAGGAGGGAGGAAATTAGCCATAAGACCTTTCCAGAGTATTCAGGTTGATTTTACTGAATTAACTCCAGCCCCAGGGTATAAACACCTATTGGTCATAGTTAACCACCTAACCCACTGGGCTGAAGTGTTCCCCACAAGAAACTCAAACTGTGACAAAAGTTCTCTTGGAAGAAATTCTTCTGAGATATGGGCTAGTAAATCTTATTGATTTGGACTGTGGCCCCCACTTTACATCCAGTGTTCTGCAACAAGTCATCAGGGCCCTGGGAATAAAGTGGGAGTTACACACCCCTTGGCACTCTCAGAGTTCTGGGAAGGGCGAGAGGGTGAATCAAACCTTAAAGCATATCTTAACAAAATTGGTCTTAGAAACCCAATAGAACTGGGTCAAATGTTTACATCTAGCCCTATTACAAATAAGAACAAGAGCCAGAACAGATCTAGGGGTCTCTCCTTATGAAATGCTGCTTGGGCTGCCTTTCTTGCTTACCCTGTACAGTACCAGGGAACATCTAGAAGGGGGCATGACAATGCAAAAATACTTAGAAACAGTAACAGCAACCCTGGAAGAACTAAGGGAAAAGGGACACCTTCCCCAAACTTCCCCACTGAACTGTAAAATACGTAGTATTAACCCAGGAGACTGGGTATTGATTAAATCCTGGAAAACCTCTCCACTCACTGCTCGCTTTGAGGGCCCCTTCCAGGTGCTGCTTACAACAAACACCGCAGGAAGAACAAAGGAGCGGGGGTGGACACATGCAAGTCCAGTGAAGGGTCCAGTACAACCCCCAAATGAGGCAAGCAAATGGGCTATAGGCAGCAGAGACAATAAAGACTTGAAATTGGTCCTGAGGAAAACAGCAAAAGAAGCGCAACCCTGAACACAACCCCCCACGGGAAGCATCTACATTGTTATCCTTAAATCCTTAAAGCTTGTTAATGTTTGTTATAGTACAAGGTCAAGTTTTGTTCAGCTAAGAATGACAATCAAAATAAGATCTCAGTTTCTGGTACTGTTCCATAGAGCACTCTCCTTGCAACCCTAATTGGGACCAAATTGAAGAAAGGGAGTCGGTACAATAAAGGTCATGGCAGAATGTCTCCAGAAGAAGGGAAAACCAGAAGTGGGAGGCAAGACTGGATTGGGAATTACCTCCAGGAAATACTCTCTGGGCACCGAGAAAACCCCTGTGGTTCGAGAGGTGAGGAGGCCAGCCCGTACCAGACTCCCACTCGTAGCAATGCTACTACTCACCCACTTTGGAGGAAGTGGAGGAAACACTTGTGAGAAGTGTTACTATCCCTTGTATAGAGGAGATACAGTACGTGTACTCATCAGAGTACACACAGACATGAATCCCAAATGCATCGATCACTCCCAGTTAACAACCTGTAAAGAAGAAAATAAATTATATGGGCTGGCTAAAAATATTGCAAACCCAAGCCAGAGGATGTCAGGAGAGTGCCCTGTGAAAGAAAGATGGGTATGCTTTGAACAAGGAAGTGAAACCACAAGGAAAGTGATACATTCAAAGAGAAAGAAGTGCAATTGAAAAGACAAAGGGATAGAGAGGGACAAATATACAGAAAGAATCTTTTTTATCAATATGGTACAAAAGAATTTAATTTGACTCATTGTTGAGTGTGCAGGGGGACACACTTAAGTGAAATTTGGCCATGGGACAGTATCAGTTTAGGTCCCCTAGACATTTTTAAATGGATTACATCAAGAAAAAGCACAGTGGTACCCAAAAGAAGGGAAGGTGAGTGGAAGCTTAAATCAACAACAACAGAGGAAGAGTTCAATAACATTAAAAAGTGTGTGCTGGATTGGCACGGCTAACAAATCAGCCATGGCATTGCCTTCTGCTAAAAAATCTGGAAGAGAAGAATGTGAACGAATGTGCATTACAAAGTAAAGTTCTTGTTGAATGGAAAGAAGTAGGATTAACTTTTTAAGCAAACCGTATAACTGATCATCAGAAACTTCTTTCAGCAGAGATCCTTCTGCTATTTCCACCACACCTGCAACCACCACCACCACACCTGTAAATTGAATCCGTTACTAAATTAAAAGGAAATGTGAATTTTGAAAAGACCCGTACAACTGCTGCTAACTCTGTAATCTGTGCAGAACCATCTACTTCCTCGGTATCTGATTCCCATTTTTTTGTCTCTGAATTTTGCCAAGCAATCACAGACCTTTTAGACTTCCCAGAACCGTCTGTAAAAAATGTGATTGCCTCGAGGGGTGCATTATTTCTTAAAGGCTTATGAATTAATTTTAAAGATGAACTTAATAGCTCATGTTTGGGACAATTGACTGAAATTTTTCCTGCAAAATTTTCCAAAGCAAATTGCATGACTTCTGAATTTTGAATTAACCATTCTAAATAGATGGATGTGACAGGCAGAAAGATTTCTGCAAAATCTTTTCCTGCAAGTGAAAGCATTCGAGATCTAGCCTTGATAATCAATTGTGAAATAATTTCAGGGCAAGTTGTTATAGTTTTACCCAATTGACGAGACAGGAAAACCCACTCTAAGATTATCAGATGGTCCTTCTTCTCTAGATCCCACTGGAATATTAAACCATGAAGCTATGGACTCTCTCCTAGAACTGCAAACAAAAAAGACAGGTTAGGATTATACCGATGAGCCTGGCACATCTGGATGGCTCTCATCACTTTGTCCAAAGCATTTTGAGTTTCTTTGTTGAATTCTCGCGGTGAGTTTAAAGCTGTGTCTCCTCTCAACAAGTCTGCCAGAGGAGCCAAGTCCTGATTTGAAAGGCCTAGTAGTGGACGAAGCCAGTTCAGAGTCCCCACGAGCTGCTGCACTTCATTCCATGTCTTTGGATTTGTCCTTAGCTGGAGTGGCTGCGGGGTTACCGTTTGTTCTGTCATCCTCTATCCTAAATATTTCCAGGGAGGAAGTGTCTGTATTTTTTCCTTTGCTACAGCGAGTCCTGCTTTCTCCACTGCTGAGATGACCTGATCTGTTGTCTCTTGCATTGATGCTTGGTCCTTGGCTGCTACTAAAATATCTTCCATGTAATGTAATATGAGAGAATTTGGATATTGTGCACGAACTGAGGAAAGTATTTTTGCAACATACCCCTGGCATATACTCGGGGAATTTCTCATTCCTTCTGGTAGAGAAAGCCAATGATATCTTTTCAAGGGTGCTTGCTGATTTATGGATGGGATGGAAAATGCAAATCTTGGTGCATCATCTGGATGCAAGGGAATATTGAAAAAACAGTCTTTTAAATCAATAACACTTAACTTCCAATCTTTTGGAATCATAACAGGAGAGGGTAAACCTGGTTGTAAAGAACCCATTTCTTGAATCACTTCATTAACTTTTCTGAGATCCTGCAACAACCTCCACTTCCCACTGTTTGGCTTTTTGATTACAAAACCTGGGGTGTTCCAGGGACTAGTAGTTGGAGTTAAGTGACCTTTGTTTAACTGTTCCTGTACCAACTGCTCTAAAGCAGCAAGTTTCTCTTTGGGTAAGGGCCACTGGCTGACCCAGACGGGTGTATTAGATGTCCATGTCAGTTTTAAAGTGTTATGTCCATCAACAGCTTTTGTTAAAATCCAGTTTCTAACCTCACACCCCATTGCGACAAAATGTCCCGGCCCCAAAGAACAAAATCAGCTCCTACAACGAATGGTCTTGTGGTGGCAACACGACCTGCAGGCCCCTCAAATGTGCCTGAGTGGGAGCTTCGAAAGCTCTCACAGTGACCACCAATAGCTGCCAGCTGAGCCAGCGCAGGCACCGTGGCCCAGTCCTGTGGCCATTCCGGTGCCAGATGCCGTCTGCTCCGGGATCTGTCAGGCCACTGAGGGTGATGGCTGCCCGAGGGGCTGCAGCACACAGGTGAGCTGAGGCCGCCCGCGGCTGATGAGCCTGGTCCAGGCCATGGCAGCTGTGCTGTTCTGGGACTCTGGTAGGAGGAAAGCTTGTGCTGTGGTCAGTCCTTTGGGTAAAAAGCATGGAGGGCCTGGACACAAAGCTAAGACTGTAATTTCCTGTGAACAGGTGACAGAGAGCACAGCTGGAATGACATAAAAACCTTCTGCATGGGATCTGCTCACTCCCACGATGAGGAACTGACGTGGTTGTGGTTCAGGCCCCAGCTGTCCTGTGGGCGCTGTGTGAGCAATGGCATTGGTCAGCACCACTGGCTGGGCTGGGGACAGCTCCAGTCTGGCACCTGGGGACATTGTGGTCGGCAGTCCTGCACAGACGTGCTGCAGCTCTGACCGTGGTGGCCTGTGGTGCTCTCTGCCCCTGGTGCAGGGTTCCTGTGTCATGGCAGCCACTGCCCCGTGCCGGGCTGCACGTTTCCCGGCAGATGGCACGGACAGCCCTGTGCTGAGTGACAGCTGTTAGCACGTGACAGAAACCTCTGCACCCACTGTTTCTGGGCAGTGGCCTTCTGCGGGCCCCAGGACATCCCCTTTGAAATGACCTCTCTGGCCACACGAATGGCACGTGTCCCTTGGAGTCTGCTGGTTTTCAATTGCACCTCTGAATGCTCTTAGAGCCTCTGCTAGGGCTTGTGTTTGCATTTCTGCTGCGTTTTCCTGCTGCTTTGGGGTGTTTTCCTGAGCTGCTGTGATGGCACTGGCCAGCACCTCTGCCTGCATGGCTGCTGCAGGCTCAGGGGTGCCCAGGCGGTTCAAGCATCCACGAGCTGGGTCAGGCTGGGCTCAGGACCCTGTGGCAATGCACCTAACACTTTTTTGCAGCTCGGGTTTGCATTAGAAATTGCGAGCCATTTTAATAACTCTTGTCTGGCTCCGTCTATTGGAATCTGCTTTTCCAATGCTATTTTCAAACGGTCCAAAAACTTAATATAAGGCTCATCTATTCTGTGTTTTATTTCTGTGAAATCTAGTTCTGGTTTGTTGCCATCAGGAACCTGTAACAAAGCTGTTTTTGCTGCTTCTTTGATATCCTGTAATACTTGTTTATTGAGAGTCCGGGCTTGTGTTTGAGGATCTGTATGAGCTCCTCCACCTGAGCTGATATATAGTCAAATTTGCAGTGGCTGGAGTTCCTGCATAACCTCCTAAAAGGTCATTTAACAAATGTTTCCATGCCAGTTCCCACAGAGAAAATTCTCTTGGGGACAGCAGGGATGTGCAAAGCTGCTTTAAATTGTGTGGAGTAAATACATTTGCTGTAAAGGTGGCTTGTAAAAGACTTCTGAAATATGCAAAATCGCTACCATACAAACGAGAGGCTCTGCAAATCTCTTTTAACTCAGCAAAACTGATCTGCTGCCAGCTCCCTCTCGGTGCAGGACCTGCTGTGCACCTCACAGGAAAAACTTTTAACTTTGATGCAATTCCCCACTCTCCTTCCTGAACTGCATCCTTTCTTATCCTCTGCCAGGTATCTGTGAGTCCTCGTGTGTTAAACTCTTCCTTAGATTATTTGGAATTACATTGTGGAGCATAGGAATAATTCATTTTTTGTTCTGGCAAGGTGTCTGACATGGGCGCCGCCATCTTGGACAGAGTGACTTCCGGGCATCACATCCGGTTCCCACGCTCGGCAGGGAGGGGGCGTGCCCTCCCGGGCTGTGGGCGGGGAGCAGGGGCGGGGACACTGCCTGGCCTCCGCCCACAAAAGGGGCGTGTCCCTGCTCTGATGGGCAGGAGCTCAGGGAGGAGCCACCCAGGGACTGCTGGGAGCCCGGGGAGGAGGGCGAGCCACGCCCACGAAGGGCGGGGCTGGGCCGGGGCCATCATGGCGTCTGCCATGAGCTCCTCTGTTCTCAGAGTGGGCACAATCGGCTCGGCTTTTTTCCATTGTACTGCCAAAATTCACCGATTTTGAGCACCAAAGGGAGCTTTTCAGAGGGAATACAGAGGACTTAGGTATGGCAGGGATTGTGAAAGATGTGGTTTGCAGAGGAGCCTGGCCAGGGCTGGTCTGCTCCCCTCTCTCCCGGGACGGGGGTGGGGAAGGGGGAGGGCGGCTAGCCTGGCCACCTCCCGGCCACTCCTCTGGGGTTTCTGGTTCTCAAGTGGAATAAGGGAAGGCTTCTGGGTCCCCTCAGAACTCCTCTTTCTCCTCTCCTCCCGGTCCTGCTGTTGCTGCCTGCATTCTGCCCTGTCCCTGATCTTTGCTTGCTTGTGTGCATTCTTTGCTTGCTTTGCACTTTCCATTGTTACAAATTTTAAGACCGTCCTGAATATTGGACGCAGCTTTAAGTTGGACTTCTTATTCTTTTCCATGTTATGTAATTTCAGTCCAACCGAATCCCGGAATTCTGGATCGAGTTTCTGAGACATGTCTGAGTTTGGGAACTCTGTTAAGACCCATTTTACAAGCTTTTTAAACTGTTTGTTGTCAAACTGAATATCTTGAATTTCTAACTTATAATTGAAATATGAAAAAAAATCCTGCTCAGCTAAAGACAACCGATTTCCCATGGTGGCACTCACCAGAGTTTTCCAGTTGTGCTTCTTGGTATGAAATTCCTCCCCGGTCCTGGGTCACAACAGTGACAAATCAGCTGAGCTGAGCGGCAGAGTCCTCTGAGGCTGCGGTGCTGCTCCAGTCCCGTCTCTGATTACAGCCTCCTCTTCACCAGTATGAGGCTTTGATTCCAGATTCCCTCTCAATCTCAAATGCCTTCTTCTGGGTTTTCTATTTTAAAGCGACAAAAAACTCAGGTGCAGGCCTGCTCCCCCAAAACACGCAAATATCAAGTAAAAATGTCCTATTTTGATGGAGGTAATCAAAAAACCCCTAGACCATCTTCCTCAATAGGAGAAATACTGTACGGGCGCCACGTGCTGGGTTCTTTTTTCTCGGGCCGGGTGTTATAAACCTTCAAAAAGGGAACCCAGCACACCCAAGGATAGCTCAGCTATTACCTTTGGAGGCAAATAATGAGCAGGATGGCTTCTGCTGCAGTGTTAGAAACAAAAAGGTTTAATAAAAGGCAAAATGACAAACAGAAAATCCGATCCAGGTACAGCAGTCTGCCACTGGTATAAACACCTTCACAAAAGCCTCGTGGTCCTTTTGTCCTCCTCTTTTCTACTTGATGGGCCAGGCAGGACCTTTTCGCTTCTATCCAATTAGGTGACCCCAAGGTTTTAGTGAAGCCTCTGGGGTCTTATGAGGTGGCTTTTCACCTGATAGTTGGGAGAAACTTCTGGGCTTTTTTACTTTTTTGGGGGACAAAGGCTAGCTTTGCCACTCTGTCATTAGGGGGGCACTCTCCTACCCCTCCCCACTGGGGAACAGCTCCATCTGATCCAGCTGTCCCTCTTCCTTTCTCCAGAAATGAAAGGAGAGCCTGTGCAGAAGGAAGCATTTCCCAGAGGAAGCAGTGCTTCCATGCCAGCCTCTGCTGCAGGAAGGGAGGCGATGCCAGGCACAGGCACAGGAGGTAATTGCTGTGCCTCTGGGCCTGAGCCCTGCTGAGGCTTGAGCTGCCCTCTCTGCTGCTTGGCAGTGCGGGCACACAGCATTACCTGACCCCCTTGCAGTGCTCGGTTCCCTATACAAGGGGATCCCAGCACACCATGGAACGCTTCCCATCTGTGCTCCTTTCTAGATTGGGATCGTGACTTGCATCATTTGGAAATGCTGGTAAACCATGGTTTAAGGATCTTGGAGCTTGATGATGGTAGGTTGTCAGCAACCCTTTCCTAACAGAGTAATCACTGTCCAAGTGTAATCGTTGTCCAGAGGAATATTCCTCTGTCATTTCCCTTGAGATCCTCTGAAGTTTGATGGATTCTGGAAATCCTGGCCTCAAAGTTTCTACTATTGTGCCCAACAGTGATCACGCAGGATCGCTGTCAGTGAGAGAAGGGAGCATTTAGCTTTCAGCCTTCCTCCTGTGTGCAATGCCAGTGTGTCCTTCCATGTGCTCTGTGCAGCCAGGGAGAAGGGCAGAGAGGGAAGGGGCCGGGCCCAGGGCTGTGCCCCGGGGCTGAGCCTTTGGCAGCTCCTTTGCCAGCCCCAGGGAGCCCGAGCTGCTCCTGTTGCCACTGCCAAGCCCTGGCCCTGCCCGCGGCTGGCTTTAGAGCTGCTGGCAGCTCCAGGGAGTCCTTTCTGCCCCGACTGCCCTGCAAGGGGCTCCTTCCATCCCAGTGTGGGGCCACTGCAGGCACGAGGTCCCCCTGCCCCTGCTCCTGAGTGGGAGGCAGAGCTGAGGGAGTGCCTTGGAGGGCAGCAAACACCCAGGTGCCCTCACTGCCACTCGGGCCTGAAGGAGAATCTTCATCAGGGTCACAGGAGCTGTTGTGTCCTGGCTTTCTTTGCAGCTGAAGTTGATGAAGATGATGCTGTTGATGAAGATGATCGGGATTCCCAGCCCATACCCATTACTGAGCCTCTGGGAGATGCTGAGGGTAGGTAAAGACTTTCCTCCGTGGGAGAGCTGACAGCTCAGAGCCCAAAGCTGGGCCAGGGAGGCAGCGCTGCAGGTGCCAGCACAGAACCAGGCACGTGTGTGCCCTCACCCTGCACGATCCCCTCACCGCTCCTGCGGCTCAGTGGTGCCCGTGCAGATCAGCAGAGATGGCAGAAGCTTCTGTGGCTGTTGAGTTACAGGTGTGTCTGCAGGGAGGACTTCTCCTGCTCCTTTGCTGATCCCTACACAGAAGCCTGGCTCCCATCGCAGAGGTGAGTAGTGTGTCCCTGCTGACCCCACAGGCTGAGCACTGGTTTTGTGGGATCCATTCCTGGGAAATGGAACTATTTCACTTCAGGTCCCCTGAGAATGGAGAACAAACTTAGAGGAGACACTAAGTCCTGGAGGCATCCAAACACATGGAGGAGATGCCGAGTGATCTGGAGAGACGCCATGGTGGGTGCATTTCCCTCATGCTTCCCCTGGGACTCAGCAGCCGGGGCCTTTGGCTGCACATCTGGACACGCCGTGCCCGGAACAGCGGGAAGGGATCCATGGCAGCCTCGCTGCCCCGCTGCTGCTGCTGCTGCTGCTTTGACACCCTGCAGGGCTGTTTCCCAACCTGGCCTGGCTGTAGCCTTTTCCCAGCCCCTGCAGGAAGGCATTGGGCATTAGCTGACAGGCAGCCCAAACTGCACCATGTGCCTGAGATCCCCTGAAATTTCATAGTCTCCAGGATGATCACTAAGGGTGGGTATTATGATGAAGATGGGCCCTGGTCTACCCAGAAAATTCTGTGGATTCCTGATCCTTAACCATGACTTTCACAAGTACTGGCTGCTGAAGATGCCACCTCCCCAGTGGGGAACAGCCCCACCTGATCCAGCCGTCCCTCTTCCTTTCTCCAGAAGTGGATGGAGAGGCAGGGCAGAAGGAAGAATTTCCCAGGAGAAGCAGTGGCTCCATGCTAGCCTCTGCTGCAGGAAGGGAGGCCATGCCAGGCACAGGCCCAGGAGGTAATTGCTGTGCCTCTGGGCCTGAGCCCTGCTGAGGCTTGAGCTGCCCTCTCTGCTGCTTGGCAGTGCAGGCACAGCCTGGACTAGAGCGGCACAGCCCAGGGGAATTATCCCGAGCAGGCTCAGGGCACTGAGCAGTCCTGCTGGGGTCCCTCCATGGGAGACATGTCCTGAAACCTGGCAGCGACTGCACGGGGTGCTCACGGTGGGGAAAGGACAGAGGGGGAGAGCAAGGCTCCAGTGTGTCCTGAGAGGGCCTGGCTGTTTGCCCTTGGGATCTGGGAGCTGTCCCAGCAGAAGGAGGGCAGGAGGGACAGAGGGAGGGAGGGATGGATAGCTGTGGCACTGCCTGCTGCAGTTTTCCCCCATGCTTTAGGGAGGATTTCTTCTGTGTGTGAGGGAGAGAGCCACAGGGCCCTACACTGCTCCAGCCACCCCAACAAGGAATGTTGCTGAGGGCAGGGAAAGAGTGTGGAGAGTGATCAGGAGCCAGCCCAGAGCTCCCCAGGCCCCTGTGCAGCTTTGGCCATGTCTATTCACATCTGGCTCCCACGGCCTTACCCAACCCCCTTGCAGTGCCCAGTTCCCTGTGGCAGAAGGGGATCCCAGCACACCCTGGAAAATGTTCTCATCTGTGCTCCATTCTAGATGAGGTGTCTGGGAAGGCTTCTCCATCAGCTTGGATGAATAAAGTTTTGAAGCCCTTGGAGCCTCCTGCAGGTATGTTCTCAGTGTGCCACCAAGGAAGAATTGTAGACAAGCGGGCAGGCACCAGGTGACAGAAGCTTCTGTGGCTGTTGTGTTACAGATGTGTCTACAGGGAAGACTTCTCCAGCTTCTCCAGCTGCTACCTTGGATGCTGCACTCAAGCCCAGCTCCCGTCACAGGGGTGAGTAGTGTGTCCCTGCTGACCCCACAGGCTGAACCCTACTTTTCTGGGATCCATTCCTGGGAAATGGAAATATTTTTCTCTAAGGTGCTCCAACAGGGAAAATCCAAGATACAACAGATAAGATATCCCTGGAACCATCCAAACAGATGAGGCAAGAGCTGAAGGAACTCCTGCAGACAAGAGAAGGTGGGTGCATTTCCCTCATGCTTCCCCTGGGACTCAGCAGCTGGGAGCTTTGGCTGCACATCTGGACACGCCGTGCCCGGCACAGCAGGAAGGGATCCCTGGCAGCCTTGCTGCCCCGCTGCTGCTTTCACGCCCTGCAGGGCTGTTTCCCAGCCTGGCCTGGCTGCAGCTTCTGCCCAGGCTCTGTATGAAGTTATTTGGCATCAGCTGACAGGCATCCCAAACTGTAACACACCCTGAGATCCCCCACAATATCCAGCCCTGCAGATTAGGAATAGGGTGTCTGTTTGGAGGTAGAAGTGCTCTCATCATGCCACTGTAACCTGGCCATTTTCCTGCTCCATAAATTTCACAAATATTACCTCTGATGCCACCACCCAATTGGGAACAGCTCCATCTGATGCAGCTGTCTCCCTTCCTTTGTCAAGAGATGGACATAGTGCTTCAGTGGAAGGTGGCATTTCTTGAAGGAAGCACTCCATCTTCGGTGCCAGCCCCTGCTGCCGGAAAGAAGGCAAAGCCAGACACGGGCACAGGCACAGCAGGTAATTGCTGTGCCGGGCTCAGCCCTGGCCGGGGCTGTGTGGCAGCAGCTCTTCCCCCAGGGCCTGCCCTTGCCCAGCCCGGCAGCAGCCAAAGCTGGAGGCGCCTCGGCTTCCAGGCCTCTGGAGCTGGTTCAGAGCCCCGGGGAAACGGGACTGGTGCAGCAACGTCCCTGGCGCTGCAGCTGCTGCGGAGCTGGCCCTGAGTGCCCAGAGGCCCAAGGCACAGGAGCAGCCCCGAGCGGGAGCCCTGCCGCCAGCCCAGGGCCAGAGCCAGCCCTGGCTCTCGACTGGGCAGGGGCTGCGCTGGGTCCTGACAGGGCCTGACCCTGTCCCCTGGGGCTGGAGGAGCTGTCACGGGGCAGGGAGGGCCAGGGGTGGCATTGGCTGCTCAGGGATGGCTTTGGCCCGTGTCCCTGGCAGCAGCCACTGCCCAAGCAGCTGCGCTGCCCCCGGGCTCTCCTCCCGGCCTGCTGGGCTTTGTTGGCTGGCACAGCCTGTGCCAAGGGCCGGCAAGGTGCCTGCAGGCCCCAGCTCTGGGGGAAACAGAGAACGTCCTGCCCGTATCCAACGTGCTGCCAGCTCAGCAGTGCAGCACAGCACGGGCTCACACTGCCCATTGCTCCCACAGATGCAGCCGGCACCACAAGACCTGTTCCCAATGCCCAGGGTGGCCTCGGAAGGGGTTTCTGTCAGGGAGCAAGCTGCTGGCCAAGGTTAATGGCAGGCCTGCTTCTTTCGGAGATTATCATTATTTTATGCTGTGTCTGAATTTGGAGTTACTGGATGAGAAAATAGTGTTTTCGACACCTTTCCCAGGAATAGGTTCTTATGAAAACCTAATGCAGAGAGGAAACATTCCCAGAGAGCCTGGGGTCGAGTTGTTGCCAGTCCATGATTGTCCAAATAACTCTGCTGAGGGTTCTGCTGCTGCTGATTTCATTCGTTGGCCTCTCAATTGCGGGGCTGGCTCCCACTGAGGCTGCCTGGCCAAGAGCAGCCCCAGGGGCACAGGGCAGAGGCAGAGGGAGGTGGGGAGGAGAAAGAGCAGGGCCGAGGTTGCCTTTGAAAGGCAGAGGCGCTCTGGGGCCCGCTCCTGGCCAGGGACCCTGCCCAGAGC
This sequence comes from Passer domesticus, assembly GCF_036417665.1. Lineage (NCBI taxonomy): Eukaryota > Metazoa > Chordata > Aves > Passeriformes > Passeridae > Passer > Passer domesticus. The sequence goes on along the minus strand of NC_087482.1, from coordinate 4,303,050 downwards.
CGTGCCCTGCTGGCCGGGGCCTTGAGGGGCAGCTGTCCAGCTGGGCCCAGCTGTGCCAGCAGCTCCAGCCGTGCTGGGGAGCCTTGCCAGCTCTGGGCCCTGCTGTGCACGAGGGTCCCTGTGTGCCACTGGCAGCTGGGGCCTCAGCCACCTCCTCTCTTCACAGGAGCACCTCTGGACAGGAGTCGGAAGACGGTGGCTGCACCTCACACCCAGACAGCGTGAGCTGCTCCTCCCACAGTAATAACGGCCTGGACAGCCCTCTCAACTGTTCTGTGAAGGGAACCCAAGAACAGCCATCTACAAGGAAACCTCCTACTACCCTGTAGATCCCACTGCCGCCTGCTCTCCCCATGGGTCTCCCCAAGATGCCTTCATCCCTTTTTTGATCTCCCTGCATCCCATCCCAGCCAATTCTCAAGGTCTTCTGGAGACCCCAGGCCCAGCCGAGCACCCTCCAGCCCATCCTGAGACCAACACATCCCTGCCTCTGCCCCTGAGCTCCCTGGCCTTGCCCTCTAAACAACACTGGAGTTAAGCCCTGCTGCCCCACCAGGGTAGGCGATGGCCCCTTCTTCTGTTGCACTACAGAGATGGAGCTGCCACCCCAGTGTCTGGGTGGTAGCAGCAGCAAAGCCCACCCGGCACCAGCACTGGCTGAGCTCCGTGCCCAGGGGCAGCTGGGGATGGCCACGGTGTGGGCAGGCAGGAGCCAGGCAGGGGCGGCTGTGCCCAGCGGCAGTGTCTCGATGGGCTGGGGGAGCCCGGGGGCAGGCAGCAGTGTGGGGCTCCTGAGAACAAGCGACCCTATTTTGTCTTTGTTTTTCATTTTTAGAAATTTGTCTTTAAAAAAATATTTTAAATATTTTTTTTACTGTAGAGAGACATCCCTAAATATTTATTCCCGTGTAGTGCAGTAGTTAAGGACTTTACAAAGTAATTTTAGAATCCCGAAAAGGCAACCGTATTTTTTCTGGACTTCTAATTTTTAGAAATATTTAGAAATATTTCTTGCTGAGACAATTCAGCACATAGTTCGTCCCTTTTTCTAGAATACATTTCTATGTTGGAAAGTAGTTTTGCAGAAAATAATTTACCAATATACAATAAAATATAAAGTGGCATTTCAGTGGTACTCTTTACTCTGTGAAGAACTAAGACACGCTAAGACAGCCAGCCTGCTGCAGAGGCAAAGATCTTTTCCCACGGGAACTTTATATCTAGTCACAACCAAGGCACATAAAACCTTTTCCCAGATATTTCCTGGGATTCTTGACCAGCTCACCTCTTAGTTTTCAGAGGCAAACTTTGAGCACAGTGGGAATCTCTTCAAGTCACCATCTTTGCTTCTGCAAGAACTGCCTAAGTTCGAGAGCAGGGGCTTCTCTCAGCTTCCTGCTGCCCCCGGGCTCTCCTCCCGGCCTGCTGGGCTTTGCTGGCTGGCACAGCCTGTGCCAAGGGCCGGCAAGGTGCCTGCAGGCCCCAGCTCTGGGGGAAACAGAGAACGTCCTGCCCGTATCCACCGTGCTGCCAGCTCAGCAGTGCAGCACAGCACGGGCTCACGCTCCCCATTGCTCCCACAGATGCAGGTGGCAAAACAACACGTCTTCCCGATTCCCAGAAGGGAATTGGTTTCTGCCAGGGAACACACTGCTGGCTAGAGTTAATGACAAGCCTGGCTTTTCTATGGCATGCAGGGCATTGGGGGACCCCTGTAAGGATGGCACTTGGCCAGGGTCCCTCATGAGGCACATGAGCTGGAGGGGGGGTTTTGTAGGTGTTGGGTTTTGCAGGAAGGCATGCAGGGCTTTGCGTCCTTTGTAGAGTGGTGCACGGGGCTGGGGTTCCTCGTGAGGTTCTCAGGGGATTTGAGATCTCTTCTGTGGCGTACAGGGGACTGGAGACATCTGTAAGGCTGGCAGGGGCTTGAGTTCCTCGTGATTAACATGGCGGTTTAGTGCTTGCCGTCAAGGCCTGGAGAGGAGCTGAGTCCTTCCTAAGGTGGGCAGGAGGCTGGGCTCATTTGTGAGGCACACGAGGCTGCCCTGGGGTCTCTGCATTGGTGTGCATGGATTCTCTGTGAGGCACACAGGGATATTTTGGGGTCTCTGCTGAGGGGTGCAGGGATCCCTCAGGAGGCAGAAAGGAGTCTTGATGGTCTCTACTAAGGTGTGCAGGGATCCCTCATGAGATGTGCAGTGGGGTTTTTCATCTCCTCAGCGCAGGAAAGGGCCACTCTGGGTGGAGGCTGTGCAAAGTGGGCAGAAAGCTTCCTGCCAAGCCTTGCGGCTGGCAGGCTGGCGGAGCCCATCCTTGGGGGTCGGGCGGGGCCTCTGGAGCCGCCGCGCCCTTGTCGGGCAGGTCCCGGCCCCGGCGGGGAAGGGCCGCGGCCCCGGGCTCCGGCGGCGCTGCCGAGCAGCGGCGGAGGCACAACAAGGGCCCCGCTCCGGCCTGGCCCTGTGCTGCAGCCGAGCACAGGGACAGCCACGGCCGCTCCCTGCGCCACAGGCGGCACCGGGGCTGCAGCTGAGGCCGTGCCTGCTGCCACTGAGGAAGGAGCTCCCTGCAATGCCGAGTTCCTAAAGCACGTGGGCAATCCAGCACGGCATGGAAACGCTTCTGAACTGTGCTCCCATGGGTACTGGGATCGAGAGATGGATTGACTGGAAGTCCTTGCCAGTCACAGTGTGAAGATCATGCTGCATGCTGGAGGCAGCTTCTCCATGTCCCTTTCCTGAGAGAACAATCACGCATTAGCAATTGTGGCCAAGAGCAGCCCCAGGGGCACGGGGCAGAGGCAGAGGGAGGTGGGGAGGAGAAAGAGCAGGGCCGAGGTTGCCCTTGAAAGGCAGAGGCGCTCTGGGGCCCGCTCCTGGCCAGGGACCCTGCCCAGAGCCGTGCCCTGCTGGCCGGGGCCTTGAGGGGCAGCTGTCCAGCTGGGCCCAGCTGTGCCAGCAGCTCCAGCCGTGCTGGGGAGCCTTGCCAGCTCTGGGCCCTGCTGTGCACGAGGGTCCCTGTGTGCCACTGGCAGCTGGGGCCTCAGCCACCTCCTCTCTCCACAGGAGCATCTCTGCAGCTTCACAAGATCGGCCAAAGATTTCCATCAGGGAGACCTGTACCTGTACCTGCGCCTCTCATCAGCCATCCCCAAGCCATGTCCAACATCCCTGCCACAGCTGCATTTTCAGCTTGTTGCTAGGGACATACTGCCACCACCCTGAACAGGAGCCTCTGTCCCCAAAGTGCTGGCCCTGGTGTCTTTTGCAGTGAGTAAGGGAGTGAGGGAAGCCATGACAAACATTAGCAATGTCCGTTGCTTTTACTGTGGCCAACTTGGACATTTCCAGAAAGACTGTCCTCACCTTCCTGTTGGGCAATTTATTAACTATGTTCCACCTCCTAGGCCTCCTCCTTTCCAACAGCCCTATCAGCCCACATACAACTTTCAGCAGCAATATTATCAGCCAATCCAGGGAAACGCTTGGCAGAGCGCGGGGCCACGCCGCGGGACAACAGCAAATTACCGGCCTTGCCTGCAAAGCCCACCTCAGCTGCCAGCCATCCAGGAGTCCCCCGCCCCAACAGGCTCCTCGCAGAGGACCGCAGTCATGCGGACGGACTCCGGTTCTTCCGCAGAACCCGGAACTTTCCCCCAAGCCTCCGACCAGTGTTAGTAAGTTCTGTCCATCTACTTTTCCCTGACGAAGATCTAGTTTGAGTTCCAGCTGGGTACCTTGAGCCCCCTTTCCACCCTCAACCAACTACAGTCCTGCTGTTTGGGGACAGTGAACACACTCCAGATCAGGTAAGTATATTACCAGAAGGTGTGACTGTAAATCCAGGCAATGAAATTACTGTGTCAGTTGTTTGTTACAATCCACCATTTACATTGTTAAAATTTTCACCTTTTGCACAAATGTTAATTTTAACCCGCCAGGATTCAGAGGTTGAACCTGATTCAAATTTTGATGCGTTTGCATGTCACTAGATTTGTAAAGACAAACCCCTGATTGATTCTTGTATTTCCAAAAATGGGAAATCCATTGAACTTCATCTCATGGCTGAGACAGGAGTGGACGTTACTATCCTCCCCAGGGCAAAGTGGCCCCGCGACTGGGCGCTGGTGTCCCCTTGTGGCACAATCTCCGGTGTTGGTGGAGCTGTCAATTCCATGCAAAGTCCTCATCTGGTAAGTGTAGAGGGGCCCGAGGGGCAAGTCTCCACCATCCGACCATTTGTCGTGTCATCCAATATCTCCCTATTAGGCAGGGATGTTTTATCCCAGTGAGGTGCCCGCCTTGATATCCCTGACCCCAAGTGGGATTTTTAGCATGGGCCACTGCAGAGTGAACTTCCCCACCATTGAATTGGAAAACCAATGTTCCGGTGTGGGTGGATCAGTGGCCCCTCCCATCAGACAAATTAAATGTGCTCATCGAATCAGTCGAGGAGCAAGAACAACTCGGGCAATTAGATCCATCAACTAGCCCATGGAATACCTCAGTTATTGTCATCCCAAAGCATGGCAAAGACAGTTGGCGTCTGCTCCAAGACCTTCAAAAAATTAATGAGGTTATTGAGGATATGGCCCCCTTCAGCCTGGCCTCCCCTCCCCTTCTATGCTTCCCCAAGATTGGCAGCTTGCTGTCCTTGATATCAAGGACTGCTTCTTTGACATCCCACTCTACCCAGGAGATGCCCCCAGATTTGTATTTTCAGTACCATCTCTGAACAGAAGTGAGACTTTTAAAAGGTATCAATGGGTATCAGTCCTCAAGATTGAGAATTTCCCCTGTGTTATGCCAAATGTATGTCACTCAGATTTTATCACCTGTCAGGAAACAGTTTCCTGACGCAATTATACTCCATTACATGGATGACATACTTATTTGTGCTGCCACCAGAAGTTACCTTAGTGCCCCTCTCGAAAAGACTGTTTCTACTATTGAGAAAGCAGGTTTTGTAATTGCTCAGGACAAAATACAAATGTCAGCACTGTGGAGATACCTTGGGTATCTCATCACTGGGAGAACTGTAACACCACAGATTTTTTCTATTAATGAACAGTCACAGACCCTAGAGGACATTCAACGCATTTGTGGGATCATCACTTGGGTCTGGCCTTTGCTCGGCTTGACAAGGCAAGAGCTGGCTCCACTGTTCTCCTTGCTGAAGAAAGACACCGACCCCACAGCCCCACGGACCCTGACACCAGAGGCAGAGGAAACATTGCAGAAAGTAGCAGAGGCAATGAGGACACAACAGGCTCATCGAGTCAGAAAAAACCTTACGATTGAATTTGTCATCCTAGGTAAGTGCCCACACTTTCATGGGCTCCTGTTTCAGTGAGACACGACACAGAAAGACTCACTCATCATACTCAAGTGGTTGTTTCTCCCACATCAGCCTGTGAAAACAGTGTCCACACCATCAGATTTGCTGGCAAAATTAATTGTCAAAAGTCGCCATCTCCTCCGAAGCCTCTCAGGCTGTGATCACTCATGCATTTACCTGCCTTTGAAGTTAGATCAATTGGACTCCTTGTTACAAACAAATGAAAACATCCAAATTGCTTTAGATAGCTATCCCGGGAAAGTCTCAATTCACTACCCAAAGCACAAATTATTCAATGATTCGTTCCATTCAGTTCCAAAAATTTTCAAAAGTCATCTTTCTATTAAAGGCACTGTCACAGTGTTCACTGATGGGTCTGGCAGGTCCCACAAATTGGTATTTACCTGGAAAGACCTGAACACTCAAAAGTGGGAATCTGATGTTCAGACCATTGATGGTTCTCCCCAGATTGCGGAGCTTTTTACAGTTGTGAGGGTCTTCAGGAAATTCCAGCAACCATTTAACTTAGTGACTGATTCATCTTGTGTTGCCGGGATAGCTGATGGAGCAGAGCATGCTCTGCTCAAAGACGTGCAAAACAAACAGCTGTTTTCCTTGCTTTCAGAATTCATCTGGCTCATCTCTCATCGAGAGCAACCCTATCATATTCTACATGTAAGATCCCACACTGACATGCCTGGCTTCCTTACTGAGGGGAACCAGAGGGCAGATGCATTGGCAATGACAGTCACCACCACAATTACTTCACCAACTTTACCTGACATTTTTAAACAAGCACAATTGAGCCACGTTTTACCACCAAAATGTGCCAGCCCTGGCACGTCAGTTGAAATTGTCACAAGAACAAGCCCGTGCCATTGTAGCCACATGTCCAAATTGCCAATCCCATGCCCTTCCAACAGTATTAACAGGTGTCAATCCTAGGGGACTGAATGCATTTGACCTGTGGCAGTCAGACATTACTCATTACCCTCCTTTTAGGAAATTAAAATATATTCACGTATCTATAGATACATTTTCTGACGCAATCTTTGCATCTCTGCATGCAGGAGAGAAAGCCAAAGATGTCACCAAGCACTTTAACATGGCCATTGCTACCCTAGGAGTTCCAAAAGAGATTAAGACAGATAATGAACCAAGTTACACCTCCAAAGCATTTCAAAATTTTCTCTCAGCTTGGGGAAATCCCCATCACAACGGCATTCCTCACAACCCTCAGGGACAATCAATAATAGAACGCAGACACAAAGAAATTAAGAAACTACTAGATTTACAAAAAGATTCTGCCCTTTTAATGACACCTCAAGAAAGACTCAGCAAAGCACTATATGTGCTCACTTTTCTTAATGCCATTCAAAAGAGCCAAATCCTCCAATCCTTTGGCATTTGCATAACAACACATTTGCCCATCTCAAAGAATGCCCACCTGTGCTCATCAGAGACCCTGAGTCCCACCAAATTAAATGTCCTTTTTCACTAATAACTTGGGGCCAAGGGTACGCGTGTGTTTCAACAGAAACAGGGCCGAAGTGGATTCCAGGGCACTTTGTCAAACCCTACCTGAATGCAAATCAGCCTGCTGACCCGCCCAGGAAAAGCCAAGCTGCATCTGATCAGCCAGACACCGCAGCAGATGCAGTCGTTTGGAAGCGTCGGAAGAAGAAGACCAGAATTCCCAACATTGTAGCACGAACTCTCATCCCAAAAAGATATTTTCCCCTGTCATATCTTGCTGCAGAACCCCTCCTTTCCTCCCCAACTATCCCTATCCCTATCCCTTTTCCCACATACCTTTCTCTCAACTTATCCCAGTAGTCCCCACACATCCCTTTCCTGCTTGTGTCCTATTATTATTAGAAAAGGGGGAGGGTGAGGAGAGTGACTGAAAGAGTGTACATAAATTTAATGTCATATGTTTCTCTTGCTATTTGCTGCAGCAAAATCACGCTGGAAGGCCACCCTGGAAAGAATGAAATTCAGTCGAGTGCTTTTCACTGCAATCTCCATTCTGCTCCATCCGTGGATAGCAGAAGGGTGGATGGTGCAACAACCTACAGAAGATGTATGGCTGACTCTGGCAAAAACTCTGAAACAAGATAAGATCTGCTTGTCAATGGGCAGCGTGGACAATCCTCTATCTACGTGCCTGGTGGGAAAGCCTCTGTTACAAAAAGATTATCCATATGCAGGGAAGAAACCAAATCCGGTTGATACCTGGGACACCTGGACAAAGATTTTACCACATGCCACATAAGAGCCTCAGGAGTTAGTTTTCTTGGGCTCTGCTCCAGCTACATACTGTGTTAGGTTTTTCTATCTACAAAACACACCCATCTGGCATGACTCTCCAGTCACAGGCACAGTAATTCAGAAAGATGTAACACCCAATAGCAGAAAGTATAATTCAGCCACATGGTGCAACTATACCTCTAGCACACCATCTGAGTCCAGTAATGTTCCCAGAGTGTCACCGAGAGGCGTGTTTCTTATCTGCGGCGACAGAGTGTGGGCAGGGATCCCATCAAAGATCAAAGGAGGTCCCTGCAGCCTCGAACAGCTGACTGTCCTCACCCCAAACACATCACAAATTATAAATTGGCAGAATCAAGAACGATTGGCACTCAAAAAGAAAACTTGCAGTCAATTCGACCCAAATTGTGATGACAAAATTTACGTTTGGAGCGAATCCAAAAGAGTCTCTGTGTCCATTTTTCTACCTTGGTACGCAGCTGCAAAGGCTCTCGGTGAAATTTCCCACCTGGGGTGTTGGCTCAGCCGTCAGGCCAAAGCTGCCTCCGCAGCCCTGTCAGATCTGCTCACGGAAGAAGAAACCACCAGGCACGCCACTCTACAAAATAGAGCTGCCATTGATTTTCTCCTTCTGGCGCACGGTCACAGCTGTCAGGACTTTGCTGGTCTGTGCTGTTTTAATTTAACATCTAAAAGCACCTCCATACATGCCAGCATTCAGCAAATTCGAAACCAAGTGCAAGACCTCATGATGGAGGCCAGAGACATCAATGTAGTAGGTAAAGCAATCACACAGTGGGGAATCCCCGGGTGGCTTGTACCAATTCTCAAAAATTTGGTGTGGATTTTAGTTGTCATTTTTATGATAATGGTTGCCCTGAGTTGTTTCAAAAGAGCATTGGAAAAGTGACTTGGAAAAATTTATTTAATAAAGAAAGAAGGGGGAGATGTGGGGGTCATGGGTGAGAAAGCTATCTCAGGAATGCCCTGGGAAAGCACCATTGTCTAAGTCAGGGAAAATTCATTCCTTTCCCATGGTTCAAATGCTGTACTCCCTTTCCCACCTCACTCATCCTGTACCCTTTGTATCTTTCATTAGTTACTCCTATGAAAACTTTTCCCCTCCCATCCCCCTCCATGTAGCTCTGTGCACAAAATCTGTAACTTTCCCCAGAGATCTCACACTCGCCCTGGTGTCCCTCTGCTGGTTGTTACCCAAACCTGCTGTCTCTCCGTTCCACCGTGTGTCCGTCAGCCTACCCTCGGTGTTTTCCTATCCTTTTTGGACCCTGCAATAAATCAGTTGAAATTATCCAGGACTCGAGCTGCCCTCCTTCTATCTGGTAAAGAGAAACATCTAGCTGGGTTCCACCGGGTCAAAATCTTGCCCCTGGCAACCTTTTTCTTATCAATTTCTATGACATCACACACAGTCCTTAAACACACACAGCCATCACCTATATACACTAGTACCGTTTATTGGTTGGTCTCTGGGTGGATCTCAAAGTGGCAAATGCCTTGGTCATTGTCAAGGCATATGTCTTGAGCACTAATCACATTACTGTCACAGATGAATCCCTGTTGTTCTTGAGCAATGCAAGGTTCCAAGTTTATGGTTTGCCATCTCCCCTGGATTTTCCAAGCCCATACCCTGTATTCTGAGGGGTATAATGCTGGCTGCTCGTGACTGAGCCCTAAGGCAGCAATGGTGTGAATAGCGTGAACTGTGCCATTACGCAGAGTGAGCACGAAGGCTGGAGCTGTGTTAGTGGGGGGATTATATGTAAAATTACCATGGTCCACCAAGACTGTGAATCTTTCTCAATGTCTGTAGCACTGCCCCAGAAAACCTTTTGCACTTCAGTTGGAAAGTGCCCTTCACTTCCTTCTCTTATGATTAAAGCAGCTGTTGACTGTACCCATAATTGTGTTTGCATATAGCTGAGGGCTAAAGATATGTTATCCTGTGCCCCCTTTAATGTGTCTGCTAGCAAGCTATGGTCTTGATCTTCAATATCTCTCCATTTCGGCAGCACCCTCGAGACTTGCCACTGACTATTTCCCAATGCCAAAAGAGATGACTGTAAAGGCTGTTTTAATTTTATTGGATGGCTAGCTGCTACAGCTAATTTGTTCATTAATATTTCTGAGTCAATCCTATTCAAAACCCCTAGCCCAGTCCCTAACATCTTGGTTAAATCCCTTTGCATTCTGTCTCTGAAGTGCGCTTGTTTTTGTAGCCATCTTGTCCATCCCTCGAAGGATGACCTTATGAAGGGGGAACAAGGTGGCTGAACTGGCGAGATAGTAGTTTGCATTAACAGTTTGACATGTCATAATTCTGGATTAAATAACAGTTGTTGTTGACCCGTATTCCTTATTATGTATGGGCCAATTTCATAAACTCTAGGTTCAAGCTTAAATGGCGTATTTTGGGTTTGTGCTTGAGTGCTGGGGTGGGTTGTAACAGGCTTAGCTATAGCATTTATTTTAAATTTGAAAGACAGCCCAATAATGTTGCAGGCCCAGAAGCAAACCATGTCAACAGTTTGTCTTAATGTGAAGTTGTGCCAACAGTCCAATTCATTTGGATGATTGCAAATCTTCCAGTGCTTATTTACACTGATTTGGGTTGCTTTACTAGAGGTAGTCCCATTAATCATTCTACACCCTATCTTAATTACCTCCCCCATGGTCCCTTGAAGTCACCACAACCTCTGTTTCTGCCACTGCAGCGTTTTTTATATTTGCTTTTTGCACATGACCACAGTTGTTAGGTTTAAACCTTTCAAATGGGAAGGTTTACCCATGGATCCGGTGTATTGAGTAAGGGCTTGGGACCAAGGCCATTCAGCATTGTTCTGGCTAGGAGTACTTTCTAATTTTTGGATGACAGCGATGATTGTAAACAACACTTCAGCACAAATCCCCACCCACCATGATGCATTCATTTTGTGCGGGTAAGTTTCAGTTTCAGTTTACCATCACCCGGTGTTATTCTCCAAGGGGCTTCTGGAGCTTTCTTAACATGGCTGTGGTGGATCCAAGCACTTTGTTCCTTAGTCTTGATTGCAGTGAAGGTAGTAAGGAGCACTTGGTATGGTCCCTCCCATTGTGGTTGCAGGGCCTTCTCTGTAAGAGAAATAACATATACATAGTCTCCAGCCTGCACATCATGTACTGATGCATCGAGCCCTGTACCCCGAGTACCGGGGGTACCTCCAGGCCGTCATGCTCCACTGGCTCCCCTTGGTTTCCACTGAGGAAGGAGGCTGGATTGACAATATTAGTCACCACAATGTCCACAGCATCTTGCTCCACCATAATAGCTTGGTATTTCTGAAATCGTTGTGGGAAAAGCCAATGTCCGCCTTTCACCTCCAGCACTGCAGACACCGTGTGAGACACTGGCACAGTCATTTTGTGGCCCAGGGTGAATTGACTTACCTCTTGGATATTCAGTACAACTCCTGCAGCAGCTCTGAGGCATCAGGCCAGCCTTTAGCTGCTGCATCCAATTGCTTAGAGAAGTAAGCAACTGGTCTCCGGTACGGGCCGAGGTCCTGTGCTAATATTCCTAAGGCCATTCCTTGCTTCTCATTGGAGAACAAGAGGAAAGGCTTACTCACATCTGGCAATCCCAGAGCTGGAGCTGACATGAGGGCTTTTTTCAGCTGGTGGAAGGCCTGCATAGCTTCCTCTGTCCATTGAATTTCCCTGCTTTCAGTTGCAATAAGTTCATATAAGGGCTTAACAAACAGTCCATAGTAACAGATCCATAACCTGCACCACCTCGTCATCGCCAGGAAAGTTCCTAGTTCTTTTGCAGTCTGAGGCTTTGGGGTCTGGCATATTGCCTCCTTCCGGCTTTGGCCCAGGGTATATTGTCCAGTACTGACTTTGTATCCCAGATAAGTTAATGTCTGTTTTACTGCTTGAGCCTTTTTCTTTGATACCCGGCACCCTTGGAGTCCCAGAAAGTTCAAGAGGCTTACTGTCCAGGCCACGCATGCTTCACTTGTCCATGTGGCTATGAGGATGTCATCTTTGTAGCAGCTTCGCTTCCTCTGGAGGGGCTTCCCAGGCCTCTAATTCCTTTGCAAGTTGTTCTCCAAACAAAGTGGGTGAGTTTTTAAATCTCTGTGGGGGTACTGTCCATGTAAGTTGAATTCTTTGCCCACTTTTAGGACTTTCCCATTCAAATGCAAAAATTTTCTGGCTGGCTAGGTGGATAGGAAGGCAAAAGAAGGCATCTTTTAAACCTGAAACGGTAAACCAAGTTAGTTCAGGTGTTAAGCAATTTAATAACGTGTAGGGATTGGCCACCACACGATACAGATCCTCAGTTATCTTGTTCATGGCTTGCAGATCCTGTACTAACCTGTATGACTCATCAGGTTTGCTGGCTGGTAGGATAGGGGCATTAAAATCAGATTGACATTCTTTTAATAATCCTAGATGCAAAAACTTCTCAATTACTGGGCTAATTCCTTCCTTATCTTCCTTCCTCAGGGGATACTGTTTAACTCTGACAGGTTGCATTCCCTCTTTTAGTCTGATCTGAACAGGCGGAGCATTTTTTGCTCTCCCTGATACATCAGAGGCCCATACCCCAGGGAACACCTGATTCTTTACGTCTTCATCGATTTCAGTTTCCCTTGTGACTTGACTAGTGGTTAATATCAAACTCAATATTTCTACATACTTTTGATCATTTCCCTCCAGAGTAATTTCCCCATTTTTGAATGCAATAGTTGGCGGTCATTGTCCCAGCAAATCTGGAAGTTGCAGAAGTTGCTCAGGGGAGTTGGGCATATATAGAATTTTGTAGATCCCCCACTGCTTTCCCAGTTTGTATTTTAGTGGCCTAAAGACAAATGCCTTTTCAGTTTGGCCAGTCGCTCCCGTAACTGTAGCATAATCATCCCTTACAGGCATCAAGGCTGTATTTAGAACCGAGTATCTTGCCCCAGGAAGGTACTCGCTTCTAAAGGTTGACTAGGAATTTCCCTTCATTTTCCATTTCTCCCAGCTTTAGTTTTACAACCAGAGAGCCTGCTGGGGTAGTCTCCTCCAGTCCCCCCTAATCCTCTTGCACATGGGCAACCACCCCTCCTCTCCTTTGATTCCCTTGACCATTCTCTTTCTGCTCTGGACAGTCCTTCTTCCAATGGCTCTGTTTCTTACAGTTTGCACATTGATTTCTGCCGGATCGAGGAGGGCCTTGCCTGGGTGCTCCCTGCCCGCTTTCATGTCTTTCTTTCCGTTCCTCCTGCACTATTGCTATTAAGTTTTTCATCCCTTGTTTATCCCCATCTTCTCTGTTGCTAAAGACTCACCAAGCCTCCTCCAATAAGTTTCTAAATTCCGTATATCTTCTTCTCAGACTTTTTAGAGTTTGCACCAAATATCCCCCTTGGACTGTCCCAAAAATAGATTAATTAGTTGTTGTATCCCTCTCGGGTTTCCTGCAGTCAGGATGACCCCCCCCCGAGAGTTCTTTTTTCCCAGCCCGACGGTGGAAGAAAGAGTCGGAATTCTTCAGCTCTGGTTCACAAGGTTGTTTATTGTCTCTTATCTAAACCATTCTTTTTCAGAACTGCAGAGGTCTGATCTGCAGGTCTGTCATGGGCACGCTGCCCGCCCCTGGGCTGGTGTCTACATTTTATACGAGGAATTACATGTACTTTATTTGTCATTATTTTCCAATACCTATCACCTCTGTTAGACTGTCTACTTCTAGTCTAAACCAATCCAAATGTGCCACCATCACCAAGAAGATGGAAGCTAGGAAGAAGAAGGAAGAAAAATAGGACAACGCCCAAATCCCTCCATCTTGCCTCCTAGACCCCCTCTAGTAAAATCCCTGAAATTCCACTTTTCACCCTAGGATTAATTCATTATCACTCCACTTAAACTTCTGTGACTTGTGATTCTTCACACAAGGTTGGTAATTTGCTCCATGGGTTAAGATCAAAATCCCAAGTGTCTCTGGCTTCCTGCCAGGATTCCCCAGCCCTCTGCCAGGGGCACGTGTCATCCAGGGCACCCAGAGGGGTGTCCTGGGTTCCAGCATATCCCCAGATCAGATGCAGGGTCCAGTGGTGCATAGCGTCGCATTGTGTTTCTCAGGTGGTCTAGGAACTCTCTGGGGGATTCTGAGGGTGCCTGTTTAATAGCATATAAAGCTGACCAATTTATAGTTTCAGGTGTTGCTCTTTCCACTCCCAATATAAGCCAGTCCTGATAATTTTTTAGCCTCTGTCTTTGTACTGGTTGGTTCAGGTTCCAGCCTGGGTCCTGAAGTGGAAAATGTTCCTTTAGATCCCCTGGTTGTTGTCTAAAGTGGTCTGCTACCTGGTTCCCAGCTGTCTTTAAAACCATCTAGCTTTCTGTTTCAGTGAATGTGTCTAATAACAATTGAATATCACCCCAGTCTGGATTGTGCTGCTTCATAATGTATCCTAGATGTTTAGCAATGTTTATTGGGTCATTTTGGTAATTTCCTGCAATCCTTTTCCAAGCTTCCAAATCAAGGGTGGAGAAGGGCACCTTAACTAATATCTTTTCTCTGCCTGGTTTTACTGTCACCTGCAAAGGGGCCTGCAGTATTTGTCCTCTGGTTCGGGATGCTATTGGGCTGCCTAGAGGGGTTGGAGCTGGTGTCTTCTCCAAAGGAGGAGGAGGAGGAGTAGGAGGAATAGTGGAAGAGGTTGACTAGCTGGTGTTGGTGGTGTAGAAGGTGTAGGTGGTGTAGATGGAGCCCCTCCCAAGTCTCCACCCCTTCCCCCCTGCCCTCCCAAGTGAGGGCTAAATAGGTCAGCTAGGTCTTGTTCTTGTTCCTCTAGTGCTGTGCGATAAACTTTATCTGTCCTGGTGCATCTCTGTCTTATGCTACAGGCTGAGCAGCCCCATTTCAGTTCTCCCATTTTGCTTCTGTTTTCTCTTTCAAGAGCCAAAATGAGGGGGTCAGAGGGGGCTCTGATGCCACAGTCCCTTTGCCAATCAGGGTTATTTTGGAGGGAGAAAAACATATCACAATAAGAAACCTCCTCCCATTTCCTTCCCTCCATAGAAACAACATTAGCTGTAACAGGGTATTATTTCCAATGTACCTGTAGGAGGCCACCTTGCCCCATCCTCCAGGTGATAGAATGGCCACCAATGGGAGCAATATATAATTAGGCTTTTTAAAATTTTGAGTGCCCCCTTTGCCTGCTATTTCTCTCCAATGTGCTAAGACACACCCTAATGGGCTGGCTTTAGGTACTTCCTTACTCTGCCTTGTTCCCATTATGTTATTTTAGAGCAAGCTTTAGCTTATTCAGTTCCGAATGTCCAGATGTGAGTCTCAAATCAAAACCCATTTTTCCCCCTTCTTCTGAGTTATTTTTAAAAAGTAATAATTAATCAAATAATCAATGTATAGAAATATTTATAACCAATTTAACAATCAATAATACTTCAAATAGTTAAATGTTATTAACATTAAATACTAAGTAATTTAATAATTAATATATAACAATCCACCATTAACTTTTACTTGTTTGTTGTTTGCTCAGTCCCACACAAAGTTACAAACTCCTACGGGTACAATCCAAACCACTGGGGAGAAAAGAAAAGGAAAAAATTCCTTAATTCTTCCTTTTGATACGGCTGTGCCACTCCTTTATCCTTTCCCAATCCTCTTCAAAGATGTCTTCCCATGTCTCAGGGTCTAGGTGACTTTTTCCACAGATTAAATTCACTATTTCACACCTTGTATGTACCTCTTGGTTATAGTATCTTGGCAGTTCAGGGGTACATGCACGGCATGCAGGTCTCTGTCTATATGAAACACAATACCACCTCCTCTGACACTTTCTGCACTGAAGGAGAACCCAAGCTGTGTGCCAGTCTGGCTCCCAGTGAAAAGCTGTCAGTCTGCACACAAAACAGGGAATCACCCCTTCAAGCCCCCAGGTCAAGGCGTTTCTAAGCACTCTTTCAGCTGCGGGGTGTTCCCAGTCAAAGGCTCTATAGCAACGTGTTGAACTGCGGTATATCCCTCCCAAGAACACTCTGTCTCTCCCTCCGTCCTCCCATTCTATGACTCCCCAGCCCCTGACGGATGAAGAGACTGACTGGGTTCCAGCTGAAACCACCTGCGTAGAGCATGTCTCGGAGGCCGGGCTCTCCCAGCCCAGGCTTGAAGTTAGGCAGCCACTGTGGGCAAATCACCTCTGGCTTGCGTTATGAATAAATTGTTATCTATTTTTTTTCAGATTGCAGAGTTAAAACAAGTTGGACCAGTTGCTGTTAAGTTAGCTTCATTGTTAAGAGTTCTTCTTCAATTACCTGTTAATGGTTGGTGATTAACCATTGTCCCCCTGAGGCTTGCCAGGGAGGGACGCCGGGACCCTACGAGTACCAGGAGAATGGGAGTGGCATCAGAGCGAGTATGCAGATGGCAAATGCATTGCACCAAATTTTGCAGTTTTCCAGGAAAACCCCTAAAAACAATGAGCCAACATAGAACTGTGGGTACGTAGGTGATGTCTAAGGATGGGAGCATAGTCCAGTGCCTGCTTGGATCCTTTTTGCTTCTCACCCTAACCGGAAAGAATGTTGACTAGAGAGAGGAACCAAGGTGATGGACCAAAAAGGTGGAATCTCCTAATCTCTCGTGAGGATGGAATCCCCAGCTCTGCCTGCAGACCAGCAGACAAAGCTGCATCACCCTCCTCCTCTGTGCCACTTCTGGGAGCAACGGCGGCGTGGGCATGATCCGTCGATTGCTCTCAACCTGAGCTGATCCTTTTAAATAACGGCGTTAAAGAGGAGAAAGATCTCCTGCCCATTTATTTCAGCTTGTAGGAAAAAAAAAAAAAAAAAAAACCACAAAAAGCAGCAAAACCCTTAATGCAAAGGCTCTCCTAGTAACAGCTGTCAAGACTGAAGGGCAGTGTTACCACACAGCAAACACTTAACTCTTAGCCCAGGCGGGCTTGCTGGCTGCCTTCAGGTGGTTCCTGCCCCTTACCAACCAGCGGCGCTTGCTTGCAAATGCCGACTTGTACCGTGCTCCTGCTAGCTGTGCTATCAGCTAGCGGTGTTCAGAGCAACCCTACAAACCGCGGCTGATGCCCCGAGTGCCTGCCAGCCGTGCTGTCAGCCCGCTGCGCCGAGAGCAATTTGGCAAGGCCCGGCTCATGGCCCTGCACCGCGCTGGCCCCACTCGTTAGAGCCGCCCTGCACCACGCATGTGCTGCCGGCCAGGGGCTGCCTGCGCTGGGCATGCGCTGCTTGCTCTCCCAGGCGCTGCCGGCTGGCCGCCGCTGCCCCGGCTTTGCGCCGCCTCTGCCCGCCGCGCCGACCTGCGCCACGCTCACGGCGACCCGGCGCCCTGGAAATGTTCTTTGAAAAACCACAGTTACCAGAGAAACTAAACCAAGACCTCACTCCCCGCAGCGTGTTTCACCGTTCACTCACACACGCAAGCACGCCCGTCCAGACGTGATAACCATACACAATCACAGTTCAAACCAACGCTCCGCCAGCTGCTCTGTCAGCTGGGGACCCCCCGCCACCGGCCTCTCCCCGGCAGACGATTGCTTGCAAACTGCTTGTGCAAAACTGCACACAAAGACGTCTCTTATGCGACTTATCAGTAGCCAACCCTAAAAAAAAGAAAGGAATACATACCACTTCTGTCCATCAGCTTGGAGACAGAGGAGCTCCTTAGTCTAGGCTTCCTGAATTCCCTGGTCTTCTCCTGGTCTTATGAGTAAAAAAGTTATCTGTAGCTATGATATTTTATTAAAAATCCTTTTCTAGGATTTTTCCCCTCCTGAGGAGCTGAGGGCCCCAGGAAAGAAATGCAAACAATAACTATCTGCTGCTGTGGAATGCAACAGGTGCATCTTCCATTGCTCCATGTGGATTGTTTTCACTTGATGACCAATCACAGCCAACTGTGTTGAGCCTGTGAGCAGTCACAAGATTTTTGTTATGCATTCCATTCTGTTCTTCTTCTTTGTAGCCTTCTGGTCATTTTTTCCTCTCTGTTGTTTTAGTACAGTTTTACTGTAGTATTTTAATAGAATATATAATAAATCAGCCTTCTGAAATGGAGTCAAGCCTCGTGTCTCCACACCTGGGGTGTTCGCCCCAGCAAATTATGCATTTTTTTTTAAGGCTGCAAAGTTAAACAGGTTGGGCCAGTTGTTGTGATTTGAAATGTTGACTATTTGTTGTTGATAGCTTCATGTAGCAATCACCTCTTGTTAATAGTTTTTCTTCAATTACCTGTTAATGGTTAGAAATCAAGCGCAATTGTCCCCCTGCTGCTTCCCCAGAGCCTGCAGATAGCAGGGTGGGGGGGTGACATCAGAGCTAGTATGCAGATGAGAATGCATTTCACCAAAGTTTGCAATTTTCCAGGAAAAAAACTCCTAAAAACAACAAGCCAACATGGAATTATGAAACCTAAGTAATGTCTAAAGGTGAGGAACTTAATCCTTAGTATCTGCTAAAATCCTTTTCACTTTTCACCCTAACCTGAAAGGATGTCAGCAAGAAAGAGGATCTGGAATGTTAGACCAAAAAAGCGGAATTCCCACTACTCCCTCGAGGACGGAAGCCCCAGCTCTGCCTGCATACCAGCGGACACAGCTGCATCATCCTCTTCCTCCGTGCCACTCCTGGGAGCAGCGGGGGTGCGGGTGACCTGTCGTTTCCCACAACCTGAGCTGAATTTTTTTAATAAAGGCATTAAAAAGGAGAAAGATCTCCTGCCCTATTTATGACACTGGTATTGTCCTTCATAGCAAGAAGCTTCAGAAATTTGCATTTTCCTATGCCCTTTGTACCATGGCAGAGGTTTCTTAAGTAAAAGGTTAAAATTCAACACATAATTCTACAATTTAATATTTAAATGCTTAGTCCATATATTGCTAACTTAATTGAACCCGCCCAAAAACCTCCATTTCATCAGCAGCCCCGGCCTGGCTTCTGCCTGCCCACACCGTGGGCATCCACGGCTCCTCCTGGGCATGGAGCTCAGTCAGTGCTGGTGCTGGCTGGGCTTTGCTGCTGCTGCCACCTGGACACTGGGGTGACCACTTGTCCTAGGTTGCAGTGTAAAGATGTATTCTAATGCCATCCTCAAGAGCTGCTGAAACCAGGAGGGGCATTGTTTCTTCCTTATCTCCTGTTAATGGGCCCATCAATGTCTTGCCACATGACTCAGAGATAACTCCCTCCCAGAGCCATTTCTGTTTTATGGCTAATCAAGGACCCACAGCATGAGGCAGAATGATATCAGCCCACTGTGAGATGCTCTGCCCATGGGGGAGGAGCTAAGCATCCCCAGCTGGATATAATCTGGGTTTTGGGACACAACAAGCAGTCTTTCCACTGGATTCCCAGAGGAACCGCCGCCCTTACCCACTGCTTTTCCAGAGGATGAGAGCTACCAGATTGTTTCTACAGGATCACCACTTCCACAAGTCCATTTCATCTGGACTGCTACCACCACCCTAACTAGCAGGGTGTCAGCAGGCTGTATTCTGAGCCTGTCAGTGGTTTTTTTTTTTGTATCATTGCATGTGTTTTGATTTTTTTCCCTTTTTCTAATAAATTGTATTTCTGACTTGGAGTCTCTCGCTGGTTTTGCTTTCCAACCAGAACAAAGATCCTTCTCTTTATTTAAACAGAAGAATGGGCCATTGCCTACCCTGCAAGCGGGGGGGGTGGGGTGGGGTGGGGTGGGGTGTCACCTTCAGTGATTCCTAGAGGGCAAGGCCGGGGGGCTCAGGGGCAGAGGAAGGGATGTGTTGGTCTGAGGAGGGGCTGGAAGGTGCTGGGCTGGTCCTGGGGTCCCTAGAGGTACTCGAGTTGGCTGGGATGGGACAGACAAAGATAAAAAAAGGGATGAAGGCAGCTTGGGGAGGCCCATGGGGAGAGCAGGTGGCAGTGGGATCTACAGGGTAAAAGGAGGTTCCCTCGTAGACGGTTGTTCTGGGGTCCTCTTCACAGAAGACTTGAGAGGGCTGTCCAGGCCGTTCCTGCTGCTGGAGGAGCTGCTCACGCTGTCTGGCTGTGAGGTGCAGCCACCGTCTTCCAACTCCTGTCCCGAGGTGCTCCTGTGCAGAGAGGAGGTGGCTGAGGCCCCAGCTGCCAGTGGCACACAGGGACCCTCGTGCACAGCAGGGCCCAGAGCTGGCAAGGCTCCCCAGCACGGCTGGAGCTGCTGGCACAGCTGGGCCCAGCTGGACAGCTGCCCCTCAAGGCCCCGGCCAGCAGGGCACGGCTCTGGGCAGGGTCCCTGGCCAGGAGCGGGCCCCAGAGCGCCTCTGCCTTTCAAGGGCAACCTCGGCCCTGCTCTTTCTCCTCCCCACCTCCCTCTGCCTCTGCCCCGTGCCCCTGGGGCTGCTCTTGGCCAGGCAGCCTCAGTGGGAGCCAGCTCTGGCTGCAGCCCCAGCGGGGCCCCCAGGACAAGGCCCAGCAATTGAGAGGCCAATGGAAGCACTGGGCAGCAGCAGAACCCTCAGCAGAGTTTTTTGGACAATCATGGGCTGGCCACAACTCCACTGCAGCCTCAATGGGAATGCTCCCTGTCCATGCTGGACTTTGAAAAGAAGCTGTTGGAGGGGGCGGGCAATAAAACACTCACTGTTTTCTGTTCCAGGAATACCAGATTCCAAAGCAGCAGAATAGGAAGACAAGCTCCAAATAAAGCATGCCTGCCAGAAACACTAGCCAGCAGTCGGTTCCCTGACAGAAGCCCCTTCCGAGGCCATCCTGGGCATCGGGAACAGGTCTTGTGGTGCCGGCTGCATCTGTGGGAGAAATGGGGAGCGTGAGCCCGTGCTGTGCTGCACTGCTGAGCTGGCAGCACGGTGGATACGGGCAGGACGTTCTCTGTTTCCCCCAGAGCTGGGGCCTGCAGGCACCTTGCCGGCCCTTGGCACAGGCTGTGCCAGCCAACAAAGCCCAGCAGGCCGGGAGGAGAGCCCGGGGGCAGCGCAGCTGCTTGGGCAGTGGCTGCTGCCAGGGACACGGGCCAAAGCCATCCCTGAGCAGCCACTGCCAGCCCTGGCCCTCCCTGCCCCGTGACAGCTCCCCCAGCCCCAGGGGACAGGCTCAGGCCCTGTCAGGACCCAGCGCAGCCCCTGCCCAGTCGGGAGCCAGGGCTGGCTCTGGCCCTGGGCTGGCGGCAGGGCTCCCGCTCAGGGCTGCTCCTGTGCCTTGGGCCTCTGGGCACTCAGGGCCAGCTCTGCAGCAGCTGCAGCGCCAGGGACGTTGCTGCACCAGTCCCATTTCCTAGGGGCTCTGAACCAGCTCCAGAGGCCTGGAAGCCCAGGCGCCTCCAGCTTTGGCTGCTGCCGGGCCGGGCAAGGGCAGGCCCTGGGGGAAGAGCTGCTGCCACACAGCCCCGGCCAGGGCTGAGCCTGGCACAGCAATTACCTGCTGTGCCTGTGCCCGTGTCTGGCATCGCCTTCCTTCCTGCAGCTGGGGCTGCCAATGAGCCACTGCTTCTCCCTGAGTGTTCCTCCTCCTGAACAGCCTTTTGGTCCATCACTTGAAAAAGGAAAAAAGGGACAACTGGATTAAATGGAAACATTCCCACTGGGGATGTGTCATCTTCATCAGGAAATGCTTGTCAAAGTCACAGGTAAAGATCAGGAAAAAGCCCAGGTAATTGGGGCTAGGCCAGTGCACTCCCATGAGCAAACAGCTACACCGCCTGATCTTCTCAGAGACTGGGAAATGGCAGGGGATCTCAGGCCCACAGTACAGTTGAGGCACCCTATCAGCTGATGCCAAATTCCATCCTGCAGAGGCTGGGCAGAAGCTGCAGCCAGGCCAGGATGGGAAACAGCCCTGCAGGGCGTCAAAGCAGCAGCGGGGCAGCGAGGCTGTCATGGATCCCTTCCCACTTTGGTGGGCACGGCGTGTCCAGATGTGCAGCCAAAGCCCCCAGCTGCTGAGTCCCAGGGAAAGCATGAGGGAAATGCACCCACCTTGTCCTCCGGGTGCTTCCTTCTGTGTTTCTCTCAGGAATTCATCTGCCTCATGAGACATTTTGGCTGCAGTATCTTGGGTCTTCCCTTTTGGAGGACCTTAAGAAAAAGTAGTTCCATTTCCCAGGAATGGGTCCCACAAAAGCGGGGCTCAGCCTGTGTGGTTAGCAGGGACCCACTACTCACCCCTGCCATGGGAGCTGGGTTGGGGCCAAGCATCCAGCCCTGGAGCTTGAGAAGTCCTCCCTGCTGACACACCTGTAACTCAACAGCCACAGAAGCTTCTGCCATCTCTGCTGATCTGCACGGGCACCACTGAGCCGCAGGAGCGGTGAGGGGATCGTGCAGGGCGAGGGCACACACGTGCATGGTTCTGTGCTGGCACCTGCAGCGATGCCCCCCTGGCCCAGCTTTGGGCTCTGAGCTGGCAGCTCTCCCAGGGGAAAGGACTTGACCTACCCTCAGCATCTCCCAGAGCCTCAGTCCTGGATGTGGGGCCTTCACCGGCAGGTTCAGCTGCAAAGAAAGACAGGAGAGAAGAGCTCCTGTGGCACTGCAGGAGATCCTCAGGCTGCCCACAAGGCTCAGCCCCGGGGCACAGCCCTGGGCCCGGCCCCTTCCCTCTCTGCTCTTCTCTGTGATTGCACAGAGCACATGTAAGGACACACTGGCATTGCACACTGGAGGAAGATTGAAAGCTAAATTCTAGATCCTCCCACTGACAGGGATACTGTGCGACTCCTCAGGGATCCAGAAGGGAGCAGGGCAAGATTTTCAGAATCCTTCAGCCCTTAAATAATGTTAAGGGAAATGGCTTATGAGTGAGCTCTTGTCACATTGACACTGATTATTCTGTCAAGAAAGGCACACGGAGGAATAGCCTCCAGCATCCTCCAGGAATTTCAAGCCATTTTCCAGCAGGGCTTCCAAAAAATCCAAGTCATGATTCCAGTCTTGAAGGGGTCAGAGATCAGAACGATATCAGTGGCATTCTGGGATCCCCTTCTGGCACAGGGAACTGGGCACTGCCATGGTGTCGGGTAAGACCGTGGGAGCCAGATGGGAATAGACATGGCCAAAGCTGCCCAGGGGCCTGGGGAGCTCTGGGCTGCCTCCTGGTCACTCTCCACACTCTTTCCCTGCCCTCAGCAACATCCCTGGGAGGGGTGGCTAGAGCACCAAAGGGCCCCGGGGCTCTCTTCTTCACATACAGAAGAAATCCTCGCAAAAGCCCTGGGGAAAACTGCAGCAGGCAGTGCCACAGCTATCCATCCCTCCGTCCCTCTGTCCCTCCTGCCATCCTTCTGCTGGGACAGCTCCCAGATCCCAAGGGCAAACAGCCAGGCCCTCTCAGGACACACTGGAGCCTTGCTCTCCCCCTCTGTCCTTTCCCCACCATGGGCACCCCGTGCAGTCACTGCCAGGTTTCAGGACATGTCTCCCATGGAGGGACCCCAGCAGGACTGCTCAGGACCCGAGTGCCCTGAGCCTGCTCGGGATAATTCCCCTGGGCTGTGCCGCTCTAGTCCAGGCTGTGCCCGCACTGCCAAGCAGCAGAGAGGGCAGCTCAAGCCTCAGCAGGGCTCAGGCCCAGAGGCACAGCAATTACCACCTGTGCCTGTGCCTGGCATGGCCTCCCTTCCTGCAGCAGAGGCTGGCACGGAACCACTGCTTCCTCCGGCAAATGCTTCCTTCTGCACAGGCTCTCCTTTCATTTCTGGAGAATGGAAAAGAGACAGCTGGATCAGATGAAAACATTCCTGACTGGGAATGGGGAAGGTGATAACTTCAGGAAGCATCACTTGTGAATGGAATGCATAAGGATCAGAAAACACCCAGGATTTTGGAACAAGCCAAGGCTGCTTCCTTCCCCAAACAGCCCCAACATCTGATCTGCCTGGACACCAGGAAATTGCAGGGGATCTGAGGGTGGGCATGGCCTGTGGTGCAATTGGGGCTGCCTGTCAGCTGATGCCAAATGCCTTCCTGCAGAGGCTGGGCAGAAGCTGCAGCCAGGCCAGGCTGGCAAACAGCCCTGCAGGGCGTGAAAGCAGCAGCAGGGCAGCGAGGCTGCCATGGATCCCTTCCCGCTGTGCCGGGCACGGCGTGTCCAGATGTGCAGCCAAAGCCCCCAGCTGCTGAGTCCCAGGGGAAGCATGAGGCAAATGCACCCACCTTGCCTTCTCTGCAGACATTCCTTCAGCATTTGCCACATGACTTCTAATGGGTCCTGGAATTTCTTGCCTGCCATGTCTTTGGTCTCTCCTGTCGGAGGACCTTAAGAGAAAGTAGTTCCATTTCCCAGGAATGGACCCCAGAAAAGCAGGGCTCAGCTTGTGGGGTCAGCAGGGACACACTACTCACCCCTGCCATGGGAGTTGGGATATTGTGCAGCATCTGAGGTTGGAGTTGGTGAAGGCGTCCCTGCAGACACGCCTGTAACACAACAGCCAGAGAAGCTTCTGTCACCTGGTTCTTACCAATCAGTCAAACATTACGCCTTGGTGGGACAGTGAGAACATACCTGCAGAATGCTCGGAGGGCTTCACAACTTCAGTTTGCCAGGCTAATGGAGAATCCTTCCCAGCATCCCAGTCTGGAAGCAAACCAAGATGAGAACTGTTTCCATTGTGTGCTAGGGCTGGCTCTGGCCCTGGGCTGGCGGCAGGGCTCCCGCTCGGGGCTGCTCCTGTGCCTTGGGCCTCTGGGCACTCAGGGCCAGCTCCGCAGCAGCTGCAGCGCCAGGGACGTTGCTGCACCAGTCCCGTTTCCCCGGGGCTCTGAACCAGCTCCAGAGGCCTGGAAGCCGAGTCGCCTCCAGCTTTGGCTGCTGATGGGCCGGGCAAGGGCAGGCCCTGGGGGAAGAGCTGCTGCCACACAGCCCCGGCCAGGCCTGAGCCCGGCACAGCAATTACCTGCTGTGCCTGTGCCCGTGTCTGCCATCGCCTTCCTTCCTGCAGCAGGGGCTGGCACCGAAGATGGAGTGCTTCCTTCAAGAAATACCACCTTCCACTGAAGCACTATGTCCATCTCTTGACAAAGGAAGGGAGACAGCTGCATCAGATGGAGCTGTTTCCCACTTGGGTGGTGGCATCAGAGGTAATATTTGTGAAATTTATGGAGCAGGAAAATGGCCAGGTTACAGTGGCATGATGAGAGCACTTGCAGCTCCAAACAGACACCCTTTTCCTAATCTGCAGGGCTGGATATTGTGGGGGATTTCAGGGTGTGTTACTTTTTGGGCTGCCTGTCAGCTGATGCCAAATGCCTTCCTGCAGAGGCTGGCCAGAAGCTACAGCCAGGCCAGGCTGGGAAACAGCCCTGCAGGGCGTGAAAGCAGCAGCGGGGCAGCGAGGCTGCCATGGATCCCTTCCCGCTGTGCCGGGCACGGCGTGTCCAGATGTGCAGCCAAAGACCCCGGCTGCTGAGTCCCAGGGGAAGCATGAGGGAAATGCACCCACCTTCTCTTGTCTGCAGGGGTTCCTTCAGCTCTTGCCTCATCTGTTTGAATGGTTCCAGGGATATCTTATCTGTTGTGTCTTGGATTTTGCCTGTTGGAGTACCTTAGAGAAAAATATTTCCATTTCCCTGGAATGGATCCTACAAAAGCAAGGCTCAGCCTGTGGGGTCATCAGGGACACACTACTCACTCCTGTGATGGGAGCTGGGCTTGAGTGCAACATCCAAGGTAGGAGCTGGAGAAGTCCTCCCTGTAGACACATCTGTAACACAACAGCCACAGAAGCTTCTGTCACCTGGTGCCTGCCCACTTGTCTACAATTCTTCCTTGGTGGCACACTGAGAACATACCTGCAGGAGGCTCCAAGGGCTTCAAAACTTTATTCATCCAAGCTGATGGAGAAGCCCTCCCAGACACCTCATCTAGAACGGATCACAGATGAGAACATTTTCCAGAGTGTGCTGGGATCCCCTTCTGGCACAGGGAACTGGGCACTGCCAGGGGGTCGGGTAAGGCCATGGGAGCCAGATATGAATGGACACGGCCAAAGCTGTTGGGGCCTGGGGAGCTCTGGGCTGGCTCCTGATTACCCTCCACACTCTTTCCCTGCCCTCAGCAACATCCCTGGGAGGGGTGGCTAGAGCACCACAGGGCCCCGGGGTTCTCTCCCTCAGACACAGAGGAAATCCTCTCTAAAACCCCGGGGAAAACTGCAGCAGGCAGTGACATAGGTATCCATCCCTCCCTCCCTCTGGCCCTCCTGCCCTCCTTCTGTGGGGAAACCCCCCAGATCCCAAGGGCAAACAGCCAGGCCCTCTCAGGACACACTGGAGCCTTCCTCTCCCCCTCTGTCCTTTCCCCACCGTGAGCACCCCGTGCAGTCGCTGCCAGGTTTCAGGACATGTCTCCCAAGGAGGGACCCCAGCATGACTGCTCAGTTACCCGAGTGCCCTGAGCCTGCTCGGGATAATTCCCCTGGGCTGTGCTGCTCTAGTCCAGGCTGTGCCCGCACTGCCAAGCAGCAGAGAGGGCAGCTCAAGCCTCAGCAGGGCTCAGGCCCAGAGGCACAGCAATTACCTCCTGTGCCTGTGCCTGGCATGGCCTCCCTTCCTGGAGCTGAGGCTGGCATGGAACCACTGCTTCTTCTGGGAAATGCTTCTTTCTCCGCAGGCTCTCCTTTCATTTCTGGAGAATGGAGAAGAGACAGCTGGATCAGATGGAAACATTCCTGACTGGGAATGGGCCATGGATCCCACCCCGCTGTGCCGGGAACCATGCGTTCAGATGTGCAGCCAAAGCCCCCGGCTGCTGAGTCCCAGGGGAAGCATGAGGCAAATGCACCCACCTTGTCCTCCCTGCAGCATTTTCTTCAGCACTTGCCTCGTCTGTTTGGATGGTTCCAGGGATATCTTGTCTCTTGTGTTTTGGATCTTCCCTATCGGAGAACCTTAGAGAAAAATACTTCCATTTCCCAGGAATGCATCCCACAAAAGCAGGGCTCAACTTGTGGTGTCAGCAGGGACACACTACTCACCCCTGCCATGGGAGCTGGTCTTGTCAGCAATAACTACCAAAGGACGTATGAATCTCCTCCCTGCAGACACACCTGTAACTCAACAGCCACAGAAGCTTCTGCCATCTCTGCTGATCTGCACGGGCACCACTGAGCCGCAGGAGCGGTGAGGGGATCGTGCAGGGCGAGGGCACACACGTGCATGGTTCTGTGCTGGCACCTGCAGCGCTGCCTCCCTGGCCCAGCTTTGGGCTCTGAGCTGGCAGCTCTCCCAGGGGAAAGGCCTTGACCTACCCTCAGCATCTCCCAGAGCCTCAGTCCTGGATGTGGGGCCTTCACCAGCAGGTTCAGCTGCAAAGAAAGGCAGGACAGAAGAGCTCCTGTGGCACTGCAGGAGATCCTCAGGCTGCCCACAAGGCTCAGCCCCGGGGCACAGCCCTAGGCCCGGCCCCTTCCCTCTCTGCTCTTCTCTGTGACTGCACAGAGCACACGGAAGGACACACTGGCATTGCACACGGGAGGAAGATTGAAAGCTAAATGCTCCTTCCTCCCACTGACAGTGATCCTGTGGGACCCCTCAGGGATCCAGAAGGGAGCAGGGCAAGGTTTCCGGATTCTTTCAACCTTAAGTTTATGTTAAGGGAACTGGTTAATAAGTGAGCTTTTGTTGAACTGATCCTGATTATTCTGTCAGGAAAGGCAGAATGAAAACATACCTCCAGCATCCTCCAGGAACTTCAAACCATGCTTCATGAGGACTTCCTGAAAACCCATGTCACGATTCCAGGCTAGAAGGGAGCAGACATGAGAACCATTTCCATGATGTGCTGGGATCCCCTTCTGCCACAGGGAACTGGGCAATGCAGGGGTGTTGGGTAAGGCTGTGGGAGCCAGATGGGAATGGACGTGGCCAAAGCTGCACAGGGGCCTGGGGAGCTCTGGGCTGGCTCCTGGTCACTCTCCAACCTCGTTGCAGGCCCTGTGCATCCCTGGAAGGGTGGCTGGAGTAGCCCAGGGCCCGTGGGGTCTCTCTCCCTCCCACAGAGGAAACCCTCCCTAAAGCCCGGGGCAAAACCATCCCCAGTGCTTCCCAGGGAGCAGGGAGCGCTGTTCCGGGAAAGGGCAGCCAGGCTGCTGGCTCACCTGCTCGCCGCGCTTGCAGCGGAGCAGCCTGGGCAGCCCTGGCAGGCAGGGCCACGGCCAGGAGCAGCAGGAGTAGGAGGCGCAGAGCAAGGGCCATGCTGCCTTGTCCTCCGCCAGTCCCGCAGCTCTTGCTGCCACCGCTGTCCCGACACCGCTGTCCCAACGTCAGCACCGCTGCTGCCACCGCCGCTGCTGCCGCAACAGTTGTGCTCAGGGACTGACTGCTGGCTTCTTGTGCTGCTGTGCAACCACGGGGCTCTGGCACCTCTGGCACCTCTGTGACCTCAGGGCCTGCTGTGACCTCAGCCTGCTGTGACCCCGGAGCCCTGCTGTGACCTCATGGCCTCAGCTGTACCCCCAGAGTGTGTGCCCGTCTGCATGAATGGACTGCCCTGATTGTAAATGTTTTGCTTCATCAAAGGGCCATTGCTCAGCAAAACCTTTCTTTTGCCTGCTGACATTGCTGGTCAGGCTGCGTCCCTCAAGATGCTCTTGATTGTTGCAGTTCAAATTTATTTTATTGATTTCATTTTAAGTCTTGTTTAAGGGCTCTGTTGTGCCCCCGTTTTTTTCCTGACTTGGTTCACCTGTGGGTTTTACCCTCCCTCCAAACTGTCCCTCGTGTCCTTCCCCACCCCTTGTTCCAGCTCTTTCCCTGCCTGTCAAGGCAACCCAGCCCCTTGGTTCCCCAACCTTTGGGCCAATCCCTGACTGCAACTCCCCTTTGGAATTCCCCTACTCCTGGAAGCCCCATTGGCCCTTGTGACCCATCCTCTCCACCCTCCTACCCTAATTGGCCCCAGACACTTGATGTAATCCCCTCACTCCTCTCCTGAGCATTCCCTATTGGTTCATTGTTTGCATCCACGCCATGACTTGTATGTGTACAAAACCCCTTGGGCAGTACAGCTAGGGGCTTTTCATCCTGGTCTATTCGCCTGGACTAAGCTGTTCCTTGCGGAACCTGAAGACGGGACGCCTCCTCCTTTCTCCTGTGCCTCGTCCCTGTCGTGGCTTGTGTCTGGCACTGGAGAGCAAGTGGCACTAAAGGCTCTGCCTCTGGTAAATGCCCATAGCGAGGCAGTTCCCGACTCCTGCCGTAGTGCCGGAGTTGTAAGAGCTAGCCCAGGTTCCAGCACTCACTTCACTAATGTACCGAATGTCCCTTCTTCAGTGCCTGCTCTGGTGCTCTGCCATCTCACACAGCAGAGTGTGATTCACATACTGCAGCCCAGAGTTAGGTTGTTGCAACATTGAAATGGGTGTGGTTGGCAGGATGGCTGGGCATAAATCACTACAGAACTAAAGCAAATGTGTGCACGGTCCCAGGCTGGACTTGAATAGGCACAGGAATTGTGGAAAGATGAGGACAAGATAGCAGAGAACAATGGAAACACCAGCTGAAAAGGAGGACATGCTGAAGGAGTTATTTGTGCACATTTGGGGCTATATTTTCCTTGGGTGCAAAGCAAAATAAAAAGCTCCTAAATGCCCAAAAGATGAGAACTGTGTGTGGTAAATAGATATGATTCATGCTGACAAAATTGAAACAGTAATCAATATTGATAATTAATATTTGGAAATAAAAAACCAGTTAAAGGAGTCATGCCAAGCAAGAAAGGGAGAGGAGGGGTCCACCACCAACCTTCTCCTGCAGATGTTCAGAACAGGAGGAAGCAAGAGATAACTATGACTAAATTTCCTTGGAAGAGAGGAGAATTTGGTTAGACACCAGGCAAATGTTGATTATATGAGATTCACTGCTTTAATGTTAGAACACAGTATTGGCTTATACTGTAGCAGCTTGGTGCGCATGTGTAATCCAAAAGGTGAACTCCAGGACTCCATGGAGGAAGAGGAGAGGCCTTCCTCAAAGAAGATCCCCAAAGAGTGGTACAACTTACTTAAAGAAGTGTGGAGCATGCGTGGGGAAGGTGATGATGAGGGCAGTGATACAAGTGTGACGAATCGAAAATGGGAGGAGATGGTAATGACATACAGCATAAAAAGGGGAATTTGGGCTTGACACGCTAGTACGTGAGGTGACGGGGGTCCAAAAGCCCTGCACCCGTACCCCACGCATACCCCGCGAGGTTATTTTTGCTTATACGCTATTATCAGAAACAAATTATTCATAATTTAAAGCAAATTATATTGTCAATATTTTGAGTGTATTCAATTGTATATATATTAAGCTACATAATTAAAATTGCTGTTACATTTCATTTTGTTTGGGTTTGTTCTTTCGGTTTTTTTGATTGGATAATTGGGCAAATATAACATGTGGAATGTCCTCCACAGCAGAGTGTCAGACCTCTGGATCTTTTTAAACACTTTTATCAAGGTGGAGCTGTGGCGGCTTCAGCTGGTGCCTCTGGGGGACCTTGAACAAAGAACCCCTGAGCTTTTCTACCCTCCCAGGTGAAGTGTGATAATATCAGGTCTTCCTGCTATGTCCGAGTGCCGGGCCACTGGCTGGCACCACAGGTCCCCAGACCCTCTGCTGAGGCATCCCTCTCCTACAGTCAAGTTTAGTCTGTCACATTTGGCTTTTCTCTCTGATCCACCACCAGGACCAAAGATCACAGGGTCCTGAGGATGTAAAAATGCCTGTTCCTTCTGGAACATTGCTGTTGTGTGACAGCCATGCAGGCAGAGCAGGCAGCTGTAGGGATACTGACTCGTTTCCCTGGTGCCAGCCGTGCTGCATCCATCGAGCTGCTGGGTGTTGGTGCTCGCTGGGACGCGGCCCGGCCCGGCACCACGGGAGTTACGAAGGGTCTTAAAGGAATCCCCATGCGTTAAAGCAGACGATTTAGCCTGGGATTTTAAGTTGTTTCTCAGTTAACCTTGTAAAAGGCCAAAACAAGTCTCCTATGAATTCTGTCCCTGTCAAGGTCAGTTCTGCCCCGAAAGCCCCTCAGCATTCTCAGGGCAGTGGCAGGAGCCGGGTGCTGGCCCGTAGCCCCGCTGGCCGGGGAGAGCGCGGCCCAGAGCGAGCCCCTGCTGCCCGAGATGGCCACAGGCCCGGGGGAGCCAGGCAGGCAACGCCAGGGCCCTGTCCAGGGCTCCTGGGGCTCCTCTGGCATCTGTTCCGTCCCCTCAGGCGCTGAGCGGTGCCCGTCCCGCGGAGCTGTCTGTGCCCGGCCCCAAAAGAGGCAGGGCCAAGGCTGTGGCCCCTGGGCTGGCAGTGCCGCCTGCCCGGGCTCAGCACCGCCCGTGCCGTGCCGGTGCAGCGTGACCCGGCGGGGCAGCTCCGCCTCGGCGCCTCGCCACCGCCATCCCGGCACGGCGGCTGGCCCTGGGCCGCGGCAGCCCCGAGCCGCACGGGCCCGGGAGGGACTGCTGGAGGTCCCCGTCCCCTGCGTGCCTCAGCAGACACTCCAGCCCCACTGCATGCAGCAGGAGGGACACAAAGCACCTGCACGCTTACGAGAGTCCACAGCCCTTTCTACATGTGAAATGAGACCCCAGAACCATGACATGTGCCTCAGGAGAGATCCCAGCACCCTGCACACCTTGGGAGAGATCCCAAACCCTCTGCATGCCTCACACAGGATTCCAAATCCCTTGCATGACTTGAAGTGGACCCCAGTGCCCTCCATGCCTCAGAGGAAACCTAAAATATCCCTGGGTGTGCCGCAAGGGACCCCATCCCCTCATGCACCTTAGGGGGACTCCAAAGCCCCCACGTGCCTTACAGGGAAGTCCAGGCCAGCTACGCCGAGTGTTTTGACCTGGAAATCAAGCCTGGTTGGACCTGGGTTGTTGTGTCTCTGGGGCTGCTCACCAGCTCTGTCGAACCCCAAGGCCACACAGCCCTTCCCTTCCCTTCCCTTCCCTTCCCTTCCCTTCCCTTCCCTTCCCTTCCCTTCCCTTCCCTTCCCTTCCCTTCCCTTCCCTTCCCTTCCCTTCCCTTCCCTTCCCTTCCCTTCCCTTCCCTTCCCTTCCCTTCCCTTCCCTTCCCTTCCCTTCCTTCTGGCCCTGGCTGAGAGCAGCAGACCCTGTGCAGCACCCTGCATTGGTGATGGCCCATCAATTAGGTCCTATCAAGTGTGTGTTAATTAGGGAGGAGCTTTGTTTTGCCTGCTGACATTGCTGGTCAGGCTGTGTCCCTGGAGATACTCTTGATGGCTTCCCTCTTTTCCTGGGCATGGCACTGGAGGAGGTGTGGGCCCAGATGATCCCACGGAAGGAAATGTCCCTCAGCCCAGGGACGCTCAGCATGGGCTGCCCCATCCCCTTGGGGCCCCACCGCTGGTCACAGTGAAGCCATCTGCAGAATAAATAGACTCCACTGTCGCCCTGGTTTTTAATGTTCTTCTAAGCCTTCTGATGTTTACATTCTTGTAGCAAACTTTCCCAAACACTTTATGTAAATAACTTATTGTTTTGCATTCTTTTCTGCAGAGGAGAAATTTGATGGACTGTTGGTTTGTCCAGTGTCATTGGAGAGGTGGCACTTTCACCCTCCAATCCACTGTCACTTTTGGAAATCTGTAAATGTTGGAGTCAGAAATTCAACTGCCTTCTTTTTTACCTTGGAGAGATGCGTGTCTGCGTTGTTTTATTTCATGTCCTACAGCGGCACTCCACAACCTGATGTAGTTGTGAAGTGGGTATGCGTGTCAGGGCCTGGCACAAGCGAGATGGCTCTTGTGAAAACTTGTGCCCCGAGCCCTGGACTGAGCCACATCTTTGTTCACAAACATGTTCCATATGCAATACCTTACACAATCTCTTCATGCACATTCAACCCCTGGCCCCGCCTGTCCTCCCCTCACATGGCGATGAGATCCACGGCCTTCTGGGCACGCGTTGTTTCCTGTGGTGGTCACACTGGGGTCTTTGGCGGTCTCTGAGGTCGAAGGCTGTGGTCTTCCTCATGACTGAACTTTTGAACTTTTCTCCTTTGTGCATGCACTGTGGTCCCCTGGTGCTTATCTGAGTAGGTCTGTTGGTTTGGATCAGCTTGGAGACAGAGGAGCTCCTTAGTCTAGGCTTCCTGCATTCCCTGGTCTTCTCCTGGTGTTATGAGTAAAACAGTTATCTGTAGCTATGATATTTTATTAAAAATCCTTTCCTGGGATTTTTCCCCTCATGAGGAGCTGAGGGCCTCAGGAAAGAAATGAAAACAATAACTGTCTGCTGCTGTGGAATGCAACAGGTGCATCTTCCATTGGTCCATGTGGATTGTTTTCACTTGATGACCAATCACAGCCAACTGTGTTGAGCCTGTGAGCGGCCCAAAACCTCCATTTCATCAGCAGCCCCGGCCTGGCTTCTGCCTGCCCACACCGTGGGCATCCACGGCTCCTCCTGGGCATGGAGCTCAGTCAGTGCTGGTGCTGGCTGGGCTTTGCTGCTGCTGCCACCTGGACACTGGGGTGACCGCTTGTCCTGGGTTGCAGTGTAAAGATGTATTCTAATGCCATCCTCAAGAGCTGCTGAAACCAGGAGGGGCATTGTTTCTTCCTTATCTCCTGTTAATGGGCCCATCAATGTCTTGCCACATGACTCAGAGATAACTCCCTCCCAGAGCCATTTCTGTTTTATGGCTAATCAAGGACCCACAGCATGAGGCAGAATGATATCAGCCCACTGTGAGATGCTCTGCCCATGGGGGAGGAGCTAAGCATCCCCAGCTGGATATAATCTGGGTTTTGGGACACAACAAGCAGTCTTTCCACTGGATTCCCAGAGGAACCGCTGCCCTTACCCACTGCTTTTCCAGAGGATGAGAGCTACCAGATTGTTTCTACAGGATCACCACTTCCACAAGTCCATTTCATCTGGACTCCTACCACCACCCTAACTAGCAGGGTGTCAGGCTGTATTCTGAGCCTGTCAGTGGTTTTTCTTTTGTATCATTGCATGTATTTTGGGATTTTTTCCCTTTTCCTAATAAATTGTATTTCTGACTTGGAGTCTCTCACTGGTTTTGCTTTCAAACCACAACACAGATCCTTCTCTTTATTTCAACAGAGGAATGGGCCATTGCCTACTCTGCAAGCGGGGGGCGGGGGGGGAGGGTGGGGTGGGGTGGGGTGTCACCTTCAGTGCTGCCTAGAAGGCAAGGCCAGGGGGCTCAGGGGCAGAGGAAGGGATGTGTTTGTCTGAGGAGGGGCTGGAAGGTGCTGGGCTGGTCCTGGGGTCTCTAGAGGAACTCGGGTTGGCTGGGATGGGACAGATGGAGAGAAAAAAAGGGATGAAGGCAGCTTGGGGAGGCCCATGGGGAGAGCAGGTGGCAGTGGGATCTACGGGGCAATAAGAGGCTTCCTCGTAGTTGGTTGTTCTGGGGTCCTCTTCACAGAAGACTTGAGAGGGCTGTCCGGGCCGTTCCTGCTGCTGGAGGAGCTGCTCACGCTGTCTGGGTGTCAGGTGCAGCCACCGTCTTCCAACTCCTGTCCCGAGGTGCTCCTGTGAAGAGAGGAGGAGGCTGAGGCCCCAGCTGCCAGTGGCACACAGGGACCCTCGTGCACAGCAGGGCCCAGAGCTGGCAAGGCTCCCCAGCACGGCTGGAGCTGCTGGCACAGCTGGGCCCAGCTGGACAGCTGCCCCTCAAGGCCCCGGCCAGCAGGGCACGGCTCTGGGCAGGGTCCCTGGCCAGGAGCGGGCCCCAGAGCGCCTCTGCCTTTCAAGGGCAACCTCGGCCCTGCTCTTTCTCCTCCCCACCTGCCTCTGCCTCTGCCCCGTGCCCCTGGGGCTGCTCTTGGCCAGGCAGACTCAGTGGGAGCCAGCTCTGGCTGCAGCCCCAGCGGGGCCCCCAGGACAAGGCCCAGCAATTGAGAGGCCAATGGAAGCACTGGGCAGCAGCAGAACCCTCAGCAGAGTTATTTGGACAATCATGGACTGGCCACAACTCCACTGCAGCCTCAATGGGAATGCTCCCTGTCCATGCTGGACTTTGAAAAGAAGCTGTTGGAGGGGGCGGGCAATAAAACACTCACTGTTTTCTGTTCCAGGAATACCAGATTCCAAAGCAGCAGAATAGGAAAACAAGCTCCAAACAAAGCACGCCTGCCAGTAACCCTAGCCAGCAGCCTGTTCCCTGACAGAAGCCCCTTCCGAGGCCAACCTGGGCATTGCGAACAGGTCTTGTGGTGCCGGCTGCATCTGTGGGAGCGATGGGGAGCGTGAGCCCGTGCTGTGCTGCACTGCTGAGCTGGCAGCACGGTGGATACGGGCAGGACGTACTCTGTTTCCCCCAGAGCTGGGGCCTGCAGGCACCTTGCCGGCCCTTGGCACAGGCTGCGCCAGCCAACAAAGCCCAGCAGGCCGGGAGGAGAGCCCGGGGGCAGCGCAGCTGCTTGGGCAGTGGCTGCTGCCAGGGACACGGGCCAAAGCCATCCCTGAGCAGCCACTGCCACCCCTGGCCCTCCCTGCCCCGTGACATCTCCCCCAGACCCAGGGGACAGGCTCACGCCCTGTCAGGAGCCTGTCGGGAGCCAGGGCTGGCTCTGGCCCTGGGCTGGCGGCAGGGCTCCCGCTCGGGGCTGCTCCTGTGCCTTGGGCCTCTGGGCACTCAGGGCCAGCTCCGCAGCAGCTGCAGCGCCAGGGACGTTGCTGCACCAGTCCCGTTTCCCCGGGGCTCTGAACCAGCTCCAGAGGCCTGGAAGCCGAGGCGCCTCCAGCTTTGGCTGCTGCCGGGCCGGGCAAGGGCAGGCCCTGGGGGAAGAGCTGCTGCCACACAGCCCCGGCCAGGGCTGAGCCCGGCACAGCAATTACCTGCTGTGCCTGTGCCCGTGTCTGGCATCGCCTTCCTTCCTGCAGCAGGGGCTGGCACCGAAGATGGAGTGCTTCCTTCAAGAAATGCCACCTTCCACTGAAGCACTATGTCCATCTCTTGACAAAGGAAGGGAGACAGCTGCATCAGATGGAGCTGTTTCCCACTTGGGTGGTGGCATCAGAGGTAATATTTGTGAAATTTATGGAGCAGGAAAATGGCCAGGTTACAGTGGCATGATGAGAGCACTTCCACCACCAAACAGCCACCCTTTTCCTAATCTGCAGGGCTGGATATAGTGGGGGATCTCAGGGTGTGTTACAGTTTGGGCATGGCCTGTCAGCTGATGCCAAATGCCTTCTGGCAGAGGCTGGGCAGAAGCTGCAGCCAGGCCAGGCTGGGAAACAGCCCTGCAGGGCGTGAAAGCAGCAGCGGGGCAGCAAGGCTGCCATGGATCCCTTCCCACTGTGCCAGGCACGGCGTGTCCAGATGTGCAGCCAAAGCCCCCGGCTGCTGACTCCCAGGGGAAGCATGAGGGAAATGCACCCACCTTCTCTTGTCTGCAGGAGTTCCTTCAGCTCTTGCCTCATCTGTTTGGATGGTTCCAGGGATATCTTATCTGTTGTATCTTGGATTTTCCCTGTTGGAGTACCTTAGAGAAAAATATTTCCATTTCCCAGGAATGGATCCCAGAAAAGCAGGGTTCAGCCTGTGGGGTCAGCAGGGACACACTACTCACCCCTGAGATGGGAGCTGGGCTTGAGTGCAGCATCCAAGGTAGCAGCTGGAGAAGCTGGAGAAGTCTTCCCTGTAGACACATCTGTAACACAACAGCCACAGAAGCTTCTGTCACCTGGTGCCTGCCCGCTTGTCTACAATTCTTCCTTGGTGGCACACTGAGAACATACCTGCAGGAGGCTCCAAGGGCTTCAAAACTTTATTCATCCAAGCTGATGGAGAAGCCTTCCCAGCACCCTCATCTACAATGCAGCACAGATGAGAACATTTTCCAGTGTGTGCTGGGATCTCTTTCTGCCACAGGGAACTGGGCACTGCCAGGGAGTCGGGTAAGGCCATGGGAGCCAGATGTAAATAGACATGGCCAAAGCTGCACAGGGGCCTGGGGAGCTCTGGGCTGGCTCCTGGTCACTCTCCACACTCTTTCCCTGCCCTCAGCAACATCCCTGGGAGGGGTGGCTGCAGCAGTGCAGGGACCTGGGACTCTCCCCCTCACACACAGAAGAAATCCTCCCTAAAGCATGGGGGAAAACTGCAGCAGGCAGTGCCACAGCTATCCATCCTGCCCTCCCTCTGTCCCTCCTGCCCTCCTTCTGTGGGGAAACCCCCCAGATCCCAAGGGCAAACAGCCAGGCCCTCTCAGGACACACTGGAGCCTTGCTCTCCCCCTCTGTCCTTTCCCCACCGTGGGCACCCCGTGCAGTCGCTCCCAGGTTTCAGGACATGTTTCCCATGGAGGGACCCCAGCAGGACTGCTCAGTGCCCTGAGCCTGCTCGGGATAATTCCCCTGGGCTGTGCTGCTCTAGTCCAGGCTGTGCCCGCACTGCCAAACAGCAGAGAGGGCAGCTCAAGCCTCAGCAGGGCTCAGGCCCAGAGGCACAGCAATTACCTCCTGTGCCTGTGCCTGGCATGGCCTCCCTTCCTGGAGCTGAGGCTGGCATGGAACCACTGCTTCCTCCGGGAAATGCTTCTTTCTCCGCAGGCTCTCCTTTCATTTCTGGAGAATGGAAAAGAGACAGCTGCATCAGATGAAAACATTCCTGACTGGGAATGGGGAAGGGGACAATTTCAGGAGGCATCACTTGTGAAAGGAATGCATAAGGATCAGAAAACACCCAGGATTTTGGGACAACCCAAGGCTGCTTCCTTCTCCAAACAGCCCCAACATCTGATCTGCCTGGACACCAGGAAATTGCAGGGCATCTGAGGGTGGGCATGGCCTGTGGTGCTTTTGGGGCTGTCTGCCAGCTGATGCCAAATGCCTTCCTGCAGAGGCTGGGCAGAAGCTGCAGCCAGGCCAGGCTGGCAAACAGCCCTGCAGGGCGTGAAAGCAGCAGCGGGGCAGCGAGGCTGCCATGGATCCCTTCCCGCTGTGCCGGGCACGGCGTGTCCAGATGTGCAGCCAAAGCCCCCGGCTGCTGAGTCCCAGGAGCAGCATGAGGGAAATGCACCCACCTTGTCTTCTCTGCAGACGTTCCTTCAGCATTTGCCACAAGATTTCTAATGGGTCCTGGAATTTCCTGCCTGCCATGTCTTTGGTCTCTCCTGTCAGAGGACCTTAAGAGAAAGTAGTTCCATTTCCCAGGAATGGACCCCACAAAAGCAGGGCTCAGCCTGAGGGGTCAGCAGGGACACACTACTCACCCCTGCCATGGGAGCTGGCCTTTTGTGCAGCATCCAAAGTAGGAGTTGGTGAGGTCGTCCCTGCAGACACGCCTGTAACACAACAGCCACAGAAGCTTCTGTCACCTGGTTCTTACCAGTCAGTCAAACATTACGCCTTGGTGGGACAGTGAGAACATACCTGCAGAATGCTCAGAGGGCTTCACAACTTCAGAGCGCCAGGCTAATGGAGAATCCTTCCCAGCATCCCAGTCTGGAAGCAAACCAAGATGAGAACTGTTTCCATTGTGTGCCAGGGCTGGCTCTGGCCCTGGGCTGGCGGCAGGGCTCCCGCTCGGGGCTGCTCCTGTGCCTTGGGCCTCTGGGCACTCAGGGCCAGCTCCGCAGCAGCTGCAGCGCCAGGGACGTTGCTGCACCAGTCCCGTTTCCCCGGGGCTCTGAACCAGCTCCAGAGGCCTGGAAGCCGAGGCGCCTCCAGCTTTGGCTGCTGCCGGGCCGGGCAAGGGCAGGCCCTGGGGGAAGAGCTGCTGCCACACAGCCCCGGCCAGGCCTGAGCCCGGCACAGCAATTACCTGCTGTGCCTGTGCCCGTGTCTGGCTTTGCCTTCCTTCCTGCAGCAGGGGCTGGCACCGAAGATGGAGTGCTTCCTTCAAGAAATGCCACCTTCCACTGAAGCACTATGTCCATCTCTTGACAAAGGAAGGGAGACAGCTGCATCAGATGGAGCTGTTCCCCACTCGGGCGGTGGCATCAGAGGTAATATTTGTGAAATTTATGGAGCAGGAAAATGGCCAGGTTACAGTGGCATGATGAGAGCACTTCCACCTCCAAACAGCCACCCTTTTCCTAATCTGCAGGGCTGGATATAGTGGGGGATCTCAGGGTGTGTTACAGTTTGGGCATGGCCTGTCAGCTGATGCCAAATAACTTCCTACAGAGGCTGGGCAGAAGCTGCAGCCAGGCCAGGCTGGGAAACAGCCCTGCAGGGCGTGAAAGCAGCAGCGGGGCAGCGAGGCTGCCATGGATCCCTTCCTGCTGTGCCAGGCACGGCGTGTCCAGATGTGCAGCCAAAGCCCCCGGCTGCTGACTCCCAGGGGAAGCATGAGGGAAATGCACCCACCTTCTCTTGTCTGCAGGGGTTCCTTCAGCTCTTGCCTCATCTGTTTGGATGGTTCCAGGGATATCTTATCTGTTGTATCTTGGATTTTCCCTGTTGGAGTACCTTAGAGAAAAATATTTCCATTTCCCAGGAATGGATCCCAGAAAAGCAGGGTTCAGCCTGTGGGGTCAGCAGGGACACACTACTCACCCCTGAGATGGGAGCTGGGCTTGAGTGCAGCATCCAAGGTAGCAGCTGGAGAAGCTGGAGAAGTCTTCCCTGTAGACACATCTGTAACACAACAGCCACAGAAGCTTCTGTCACCTGGTGCCTGCCCGCTTGTCTACAATTCTTCCTTGGTGGCACACTGAGAACATACCTGCAGGAGGCTCCAAGGGCTTCAAAACTTTATTCATCCAAGCTGATGGAGAAGCCTTCCCAGCACCCTCATCTACAATGCAGCACAGATGAGAACATTTTCCAGTGTGTGCTGGGATCTCTTTCTGCCACAGGGAACTGGGCACTGCCAGGGAGTCGGGTAAGGCCATGGGAGCCAGATGTGAATAGACATGGCCAAAGCTGCCCAGGGGCCTGGGGAGCTCTGGGCTGGCTCCTGGTCACTCTCCACACTCTTTCCCTGCCCTCAGCAACATCCCTGGGAGGGGTGGCTGCAGCAGTGCAGGGACCTGGGATTCTCCCCCTCACACACAGAAGAAATCCTCCCTAAAGCATGGGGGCAAACTGCAGCAGGCAGTGCCACAGCTATCCATCCCTCCCTCCCTCTGTCCCTCCTGCCCTCCTTCTGTGGGGAAACCCCCCAGATCCCAAGGGCAAACAGCCAGGCCCTCTCAGGACACACTGGAGCCTTGCTCTCCCCCTCTGTCCTTTCCCCACCGTGGGCACCCCGTGCAGTCGCTGCCAGTTTTCAGGACATGTCTCCCATGGAGGGACCCCAGCAGGACTGCTCAGTGCCCTGAGCCTGCTCGGGATAATTCCCCTGGGCTGTGCCGCTCTAGTCCATGCTGTGCCTGCACTGCCAAGCAGCAGAGAGGGCAGCTCAAGCCTCAGCAGGGCTCAGGCCCAGAGGCACAGCAATTACCTCCTGTGACTGTGCCTGGCATGGCCTCCCTTCCTGCAGCAGAGGCTAGCATGGAGCCACTGCTTCTCCTGGGAAATTCTTCCTTCTGCCCTGCCTCTCCATCCACTTCTGGAGAAAGGAAGAGGGACGGCTGGATCAGGTGGGGCTGTTCCCCACTGGGGAGGTGGCATCTTCAGCAGCCAGTACTTGTG
This sequence comes from Passer domesticus, assembly GCF_036417665.1. Classification (NCBI taxonomy): domain Eukaryota; kingdom Metazoa; phylum Chordata; class Aves; order Passeriformes; family Passeridae; genus Passer; species Passer domesticus. Next base: position 4,262,846 of record NC_087482.1, on the reverse strand, counting down.
AAAGTCATGGTTAAGGATCAGGAATCCACAGAATTTTCTGGGTAGACCAGGGCCCATCTTCATCATAATACCCACCCTTAGTGATCATCCTGGAGACTATGAAATTTCAGGGGATCTCAGGCACATGGTGCAGTTTGGGCTGCCTGTCAGCTAATGCCAAATGCCTTCCTGCAGGGGCTGGGAAAAAGCTACAGCCAGGCCAGGTTGGGAAACAGCACTGCAGGGTGTCAAAGCAGCAGCAGCAGCAGCAGTGGGGCAGCGAGGCTGCCATGGATCCCTTCCCGCTGTGCCGGGCACGGCGTGTCCAGATGTGCAGCCAAAGGCCCCGGCTGCTGAGTCCCAGGGGAAGCATGAGGGAAATGCACCCACCACGGCGTCTCTCCAGATCACTCGGCATCTCCTCCATGTGTTTGGATGCCTCCAGGACTTAGTGTCTCCTCTAAGTTTGTTCTCCATTCTCAGAGGACCTGAAGTGAAATAGTTCCATTTCCCAGGAATGCATCCCACAAAAGCAGTGCTCAGCCTGTGGGGTCAGCAGGGACACACTACTCACCCCTGCCATGGGAGCCAGGCTTCTGTGTAGGGATCAGCAAAGGAGCTGGAGAAGTCCTCCCTGCAGACACACCTGTAACACAACAGCCACAGAAGCTTCTGTCATCTCTGCTGATCTGCACGGGCACCACTGAGCCGCAGCAGAGATGAGGGGATCGTGCAGGGCGAGGGCACACACGTGCATGGTTCTGTGCTGGCACCTGCAGCGATGCCCCCTGGCCCAGCTTTGGGCTCTGAGCTGGCAGCTCTCCCAGGGAGGAAAGTCTTTACCTACCCTCAGCATCTCCCAGAGGCTCAGTAATGGGTATGGGCTGGGAATCCCGATCATCTTCATCAACAGCATCATCTTCATCAACTTCAGCTGCAAAGAAAGGCAGGACACAACAGCTCCTGTGACCCTGCTGAAGATTCTCCTTCAGGCCCGAGTGGCAGTGAGGGCACCTGGGTGTTTGCTGCCCTCCAAGGCACTCCCTCAGCTCTGCCTCCCACTCAGGAGCAGGGGCAGGGGGACCACGTGCCTGCAGTGGCCCCACACTGGGATGGAAGGAGCCCCTTCCAGGGCAGTCGGGGCAGAAAGAACTCCCTGGAGCTGCCAGCAGCTCTAAACCCAGCCACGGGCAGGGCCAGGGCTTGGCAGTGGCAGCAGGAGCAGCTCAGGCTCCCTGGGGCTGGCAAAGGAGCTGCCAAAGGCTCAGCCCCGGGGCACAGCCCTGGGCCCGGCCCCTTCCCTCTCTGCTCTTCTCCCTGGCTGCACAGAGCACATGGAAGGACACACTGGCATTGCACACAGGAGGAAGGCTGAAATCTAAATGCTCCCTTCTCTCACTGACAGCGATCCTCCGTGATCACTGTTGGGCACAATAGTAGAAACTTTGAGGCCAGGATTTGCAGAATCCATCAAACTTCAGAGGATCTTAAGGGAAATGACAGAGGAATATTCCTCTGCACAACGATTACACTTGGACAGTGATTACTCTGTTAGGAAAGGGTTGCTGACAACCTACCTTCACCAAGCTCCAAGATCCTTAAACCATGGTTTACCAGCATTTCCAAATGATGCAAGTCACGATCCCAATCTAGAAAGGAGCACAAATGGGAACTGTTCCATGGTGTGCTGGGATCCCCTTCTCTAGGGAACCGAGCACTGCAAGGGGGTCAGGTAATGCTGTGTGCCTGCACTGCCAAGCAGCAGAGAGGGCAGCTCAAGCCTCAGCAGGGCTCAGGCCCAGAGGCACAGCAATTACCTCCTGGGCCTGTGCCTGGCATGGCCTCCCTTCCTGCAGCAGAGGCTGGCATGGAAGCACTGCTTCCTCTGGGAAATGCTTCCTTCTGCACAGGCTCTCCTTTCATTTCTGGAGAAAGGAAGAGGGACAGCTGGATCAGATGGAGCTGTTCCCCAGTGGGGAGATGTAGGAGAGTGCCCCCCTAATGACAGAGTGGCAAAGCTAGCCTTTGTCCCCCAAAAAAGGAAAAAAGCCCAGAAGTTTCTCCCAACGATCAGGTGAAAAGCCACCTCATAAGACCCCAGAGGCTTCACTAAAACCTTGGGGTCAGCTAATTGGATAGAAGCGAAAAGGTCCTGCCTGGCCCATCAAGTAGAAAAGAGGAGGACAAAAGAACCAAAGGGCTTTTGTGAAGGTGTTTATACCAGTGGCAGACTGCTGTACCTGGATCGGATTTTCTGTTTGTCATTTTGCCTTTTATTAAAGCTTTTTGTTTCTAACACTGCAGCAGAAGCCATCCTGCTCATTATTTGCCAAAGGTAATAGCTAAGCTGTCCTTGGGTGTGCTGGGTTCCCTTTTGAAGGTTTATAACACCCGGCCTGAGAAAAAAGAACCCAGCACGTGGCGCCCGGACAGTATTTCTCCTATTGAGGAAGATGGTCTAGGGATTTTTTGATTACCTCAATCAAAATAGGACATTTTTCCTTGGTATTTGTGTTTTTGAGGGAGCAGGCCTGCACCTGAGTTTTTTGTCCCTTTAAAATAGAAAACCCAGAAGAAGGCATTTGAGATTGAGAGGGAATCTCGAATCAAAGCCTCATACTGGTGAAGAGGAGGCTGTAATTGGAGACGGGACTGGAGCAGCACCGCAGCCTCAGAGGACTCTGCCGCTCAGCTCAGCTGATTTGTCACTGTTGTGACCCAGGACCGGGGAGGAATTTCATACCAAGAAGGACAACTGGAAAACTCTGGTGAGTGCCACCATGGGAAATCGGTTGTCTTTAGCTGAGCAGGATTTTTTTTCATATTTCAATTATAAGTTAGAAATTCAAGATATTCAGTTTGACAAGAAACAGCTTAAAAAGCTTGTAAAATGGGTCTTAACAGAGTTCCCAAACTCAGACATGTCTCAGAAACTCGATCCAGACTTCTGGGATTCGGTCGGACTGAAATTACATAACATGGAAAAGAATAAGAAGTCCAACTTAAAGCTGCATCCAATATTCAGGACGGTGTTAAAATTTGTAACAATGGAAAGTGCAAAGCAAGCAAAGAATGCACACAAGCAAGCAAAGATCAGGGACAGGGCAGAATGCAGGCAGCAACAGCAGGACCGGGAGGAGAGGAGAAAGAGGAGTTCTGAGGGGACCCAGAAGCCTTCCCTTATCCCAGTCGAGAACCAGAAACCCCGGAGGAGCGGCCGGGAGGTGGCCAGGCCAGCCGCCCTCCCCCTTCCCCACCCCCGTCCTGGGAGAGAGGGGAGCAGACCAGCCCTGGCCAGGCTCCTCTGCAAACCACATCTTTCACAATCCCTGCCATACCTAAGTCCTCTGTATTCCCTCTGAAAAGCTCCCTTTGGTGCTCGAAATCGGTGAATTTTGGCAGTACAATGGAAAAAAGCCGAGCCGATTGTGCCCACTCTGAGAACAGAGGAGCTCGTGGCAGACGCCATGATGGCCCCGGCCCAGCCCCGCCCTTCATGGGCGTGGCTCGCCCTCCTCCCCGGGCTCCCAGCAGTCCCTGGGTGGCTCCTCCCTGAGCTCCTGCCCATCAGAGCAGGGACACGCCCCTTTTGTGGGCGGAGCCTGGGTGGTGTCCCCGCCCCTGCTCCCCGCCCACAGCCCGGGAGGGCACGCCCCCTCCCTGCCGGGCGTGGGAACCGGATGTGAGCCCCGGAAGTCACCCTGTCCAAGATGGCGGCGCCCATGTCCGACAATTTACTGGAACAAAAAATAAATTGTTCTTGTGCTCCAGAATGTAATTCCAAATAATCTAAGGAAGAGTTTAACACAGAAGTTGTCACAGATACCTGGCAGAGGATAAGAAAGGATGCAGTTCAGGAAGGAGAGTGGGAAATTGCATCAAAGTTAAAAGTTTTTCCTGTGAGGTGCACAGCAGGTCCTGCACCGAGAGGGAGCTGGCAGCAGATCAGTTTTGCTGAGTTAAAAGAGATTTGCAGAGCCTCTCATTTGTATGGTAACGATTCTGCATATTTCAGAAGTCTTTTACAAGCCACCTTACAGCAAATGTATTTACTCCACACAATTTAAAGCAGCTTTGCACATCCCTGCTGTCCCCAAGAGAATTTTCTCTGTGGGAACTGGCATGGAAACGTTTGTTAAATGACCTTTTAGGAGGTTATGCAGGAACTCCAGCCACTGCAAATTTGACTATAGATCAGCTCAGGTGGAGGAGCTCATACAGATCCTCAAACACAAGCCCGAACTCTCAATAAACAAGTATTACAGGATATCAAAGAAGCAGCAAAAACAGCTTTGTTACAGGTTCCTGATGGCAACAAACCAGAACTAGATTTCACAGCAATAAAACACAGAATAGATGAGCCTTATATTAAGTTTTTGGACTGTTTGAAAATGGCATTAGAAAAGCAGATTCCAATAGACCGAGCCAGACAAGAGTTATTAAAATGGCTCGCAATTTCTAATGCAAACCCGAGCTGCAAAAAAGTATTAGGTGCATTGCCACAGGATCCTGAGCCCAGCCTGACCCAGCTCGTGGATGCTTGAACCGCCTGGGCACCCCTGAGCCTGCAGCAGCCATGCAGGCAGAGGTGCTGGCCAGTGCCATCACAGCAGCTCAGGAAAACACCCCAAAGCAGCAGGAAAAAGCAGCAGAAATGCAAGCACAAGCCCTAGCAGAGGCTCTAAGAGCATTCAGAGGTGCAATTGAAAACCAGCAGACTCCAAGGGACACGTGCCATTCGTGTGGCCAGAGAGGTCATTTCAAAGGGGATGTCCTGGGGCCCGCAGAAGGCCACTGCCCAGAAACAGTGGATGCAGAGGTTTCTGTCACGTGCTAACAGCTGTCACCCAGCACAGGGCTGTCCGTGCCATCTGCCGGGAAACGTGCAGCCTGGCACGGGGCAGTGGCTGCCATGACACAGGAACCCTGCGCCAGGGGCAGAGAGCACCACAGGCCACCAGGGTCAGAGCTGCAGCACGTCTGTGCAGGACTGCCGACCACAATGTCCCCAGGTGCCAGACTGGAGCTGTCCCCAGCCCAGCCAGTGGTGCTGACCAATGCCATTGCTCACACAGTGCCCACAGGACAGCTGGGGCCTGAACCACAACCACGTCAGTTCCTCATCGTGGGAGTGAGCAGATCCCATGCAGAAGGTTTTTATGTCATTCCAGCTGTGCTCTCTGTCACCTGTTCACAGGAAATTACAGTCTTAGCTTTGTGTCCAGACCCTCCATGCTTTTTACCCAAAGGACTGACCACAGCACAAGCTTTCCTCCTACCAGAGTCCCAGAACAGCACAGCTGCCATGGCCTGGACCAGGCTCATCAGCCGCGGGCGGCCTCAGCTCACCTGTGTGCTGCAGCCCCTCGGGCAGCCATCACCCTCAGTGGCCTGACAGATCCCGGAGCAGACGGCATCTGACACCGGAATGGCCACAGGACTGGGCCACGGTGCCTGCGCTGGCTCAGCTGGCAGCTATTGGTGGTCACTGTGAGAGCTCTCGAAGCTCCCACTCAGGCACATTTGAGGGGCCTGCAGGTCGTGTTGCCACCACAAGACCATTCGTTGTAGGAGCTGATTTTGTTCTTTGGGGCCGGGACATTTTGTCGCAATGGGGTGTGAGGTTAGAAACTGGATTTTAACAAAAGCTGTTGATGGACATAACACTTTAAAACTGACATGGACATCTAATACACCCGTCTGGGTCAGCCAGTGGCCCTTACCCAAAGAGAAACTTGCTGCTTTAGAGCAGTTGGTACAGGAACAGTTAAACAAAGGTCACTTAACTCCAACTACTAGTCCCTGGAACACCCCAGGTTTTGTAATCAAAAAGCCAAACAGTGGGAAGTGGAGGTTGTTGCAGGATCTCAGAAAAGTTAATGAAGTGATTCAAGAAATGGGTTCTTTACGACCAGGTTTACCCTCTCCTGTTATGATTCCAAAAGATTGGAAGTTAACTGTTATTGATTTAAAAGACTGTTTTTTCAATATTCCCTTGCATCCAGATGATGCACCAAGATTTGCATTTTCCATCCCATCCATAAATCAGCAAGCACCCTTGAAAAGATATCATTGGCTTTCTCTACCAGAAGGAATGAGAAATTCCCCGAGTATATGCCAGTGGTATGTTGCAAAAATACTTTCCTCAGTTCGTGCACAATATCCAAATTCTCTCATATTACATTACAGGGATGATATCTTAATAGCAGCAAAGGACCAAGCATCAATGCAGGAGACAACAGATCAGGTCATCTCAGCAGTGGAGAAAGCAGGACTCGCTGTAGCAAAGGAAAAAATACAGACACTTCCTCCCTGGAAATATTTAGGATACAGGATGACAGAACAAACGGTAACCCCGCAGCCACTCCAGGTAAGGACAAATCCAAAGACATTGAATGAAGTGCAGCAGCTCGTGGGGACTCTGAACTGGCTTCATCCACTACTAGGCCTTTCAAATCAGGACTTGGCTCCTCTGGCAGACTTGTTGAGAGGAGACACAGCTTTAAACTCACCGCGAGAATTCAACAAAGAAACTCAAAATGCTTTGGACAAAGTGATGAGAGCCATCCAGATGTGCCAGGCTCATCGGTATAATCCTAACCTGTCTTTTTTGTTTGCAGTTCTAGGAGAGAGTCCACAACTTCATGGTTTGATATTCCAGTGGGATCTAGAGAAGAAGGACCATCTGATAATCTTAGAGTGGGTTTTCCTGTCTCGTCAATTGGGTAAAACTATAACAACTTGCCCTGAAATTATTTCACAATTGATTATCAAGGCTAGATCTCGAATGCTTTCACTTGCAGGAAAAGATTTTGCAGAAATCTTTCTGCCTGTCACATCCATCTATTTAGAATGGTTAATTCAAAATTCAGAAGTCATGCAATTTGCTTTGGAAAATTTTGCAGGAAAAATTTCAGTCAATTGTCCCAAACATGAGCTATTAAGTTCATCTTTAAAATTAATTCATAAGCCTTTAAGAAATAATGCACCCCTCGAGGTAATCACATTTTTTACAGACGGTTCTGGGAAGTCTAAAAGGTCTGTGATTGCTTGGCAAAATTCAGAGACAAAAAAATGGGAATCAGATATCGAGGAAGTAGATGGTTCTGCACAGATTACAGAGTTAGCAGCAGTTGTACGGGTCTTTTCAAAATTCACATTTCCTTTTAATTTAGTAACGGATTCAATTTACGTTGCAGGTGTGGTGGAAAGAGCAGAAGGATCTCTGCTGAAAGAAGTTTCTGATGATCAGTTATACGGTTTGCTTAAAAAGTTAATCCTACTTCTTTCCATTCAACAAGAACTTTACTTTGTAATGCACATTCGCTCACATTCTTCTCTTCCAGATTTTTTAGCAGAAGGCAATGCCATGGCTGATTTGTTAGCCGTGCCAATCCAGCACACACTTTTTAATGTTATTGAACTCTTCCTCTGTTTTTGTTGATTTAAGCTTCCACTCACCTTCCCTTCTTTTGGGTACCACTGTGCTTTTTCTTGATGTAATCCATTTAAAAATGTCTAGGGGACCTAAACTGATACTGTCCCATGGCCAAATTTCACTTAAGTGTGTCCCCCTGCACACTCAACAATGAGTCAAATTAAATTCTTTTGTACCATATTGATAAAAAAGATTCTTTCTGTATATTTGTCCCTCTCTATCCCTTTGTCTTTTCAATTGCACTTCTTTCTCTTTGAATGTATCACTTTCCTTGTGGTTTCACTTCCTTGTTCAAAGCATACCCATCTTTCTTTCACAGGGCACTCTCCTGACATCCTCTGGCTTGGGTTTGCAATATTTTTAGCCAGCCCATATAATTTATTTTCTTATTTACAGGTTGTTAACTGGGAGTGATCGATGCATTTGGGATTCATGTCTGTGTGTACTCTGATGAGTACACGTACTGTATCTCCTCTATACAAGGGATAGTAACACTTCTCACAAGTGTTTCCTCCACTTCCTCCAAAGTGGGTGAGTAGTAGCATTGCTACGAGTGGGAGTCTGGTACGGGCTGGCCTCCTCACCTCTCGAACCACAGGGGTTTTCTCGGTGCCCAGAGAGTATTTCCTGGAGGTAGTTCCCAATCCAGTCTTGCCTCCCACTTCTGGTTTTCCCTTCTTCTGGAGACATTCTGCCATGACCTTTATTGTACCGACTCCCTTTCTTCAATTTGGTCCCAATTAGGGTTGCAAGGAGAGTGCTCTATGGAACAGTACCGGAAACTGAGATCTTATTTTGATTGTCATTCTTAGCTGAACAAAACTTGACCTTGTACTATAACAAACATTAACAAGCTTTAAGGATTTAAGGATAACAATGTAGATGCTTCCCGTGGGGGGTTGTGTTCAGGGTGGCGCTTCTTTTGCTGTTTTCCTCAGGACCAATTTCAAGTCTTTATTGTCTCTGCTGCCTATAGTCCATTTGCTTGCCTCATTTGGGGGTTGTACTGGACCCTTCACTGGACTTGCATGTGTCCACCCCCACTCCTTTGTTCTTCCTGCGGTGTTTGTTGTAAGCAGCACCTGGAAGGGGCCCTCAAAGCGAGCAGTGAGTGGAGAGGTTTTCCATGATTTAATCAATACCCAGTCTCCTGGGTTAATACTACGTATTTTACAGTTCAGTGGGGAAGTTTGGGGAAGGTGTCCCTTTTCCCTTAGTTCTTCCAGGGTTGCTGTTACTGTTTCTAAGTATTTTTGCATTGTCATGCCCCCTTCTAGATGTTCCCTGGGACTGTACAGGGTAAGCAAGAAAGGCAGCCCAAGCAGCATTTCATAAGGAGAGACCCCTAGATCTGTTCTGGCTCTTGTTCTTATTTGTAATAGGGCTAGATGTAAACATTTGACCCAGTTCTATTGGGTTTCTAAGACCAATTTTGTTAAGATATGCTTTAAGGTTTGATTCACCCTCTCGCCCTTCCCAGAACTCTGAGAGTGCCAAGGGGTGTGTAACTCCCACTTTATTCCCAGGGCCCTGATGACTTGTTGCAGAACACTGGATGTAAAGTGGGGCCACAGTCCAAATCAATAAGATTTACTAGCCCATATCTCAGAAGAATTTCTTCCAAGAGAACTTTTGTCACAGTTTGAGTTTCTTGTGGGGAACACTTCAACCCAGTGGGTTAGGTGGTTAACTATGACCAATAGGTGTTTATACCCTGGGGCTGGAGTTAATTCAGTAAAATCAACCTGAATACTCTGGAAAGGTCTTATGGCTAATTTCCTCCCTCCTGGAGTTGTTTTTCACATTACCTTTTTGTTGACTTTTTGGCAGGTTAGACATTCTCCTGTGATGGATCTGGCCATTTCATATATTCCTGTCCCCATGCAATATTTCAGGAAAAGATCATATATTCATTGTGTTCCCCAGTGAGTTAATTGGTATATCTCTTCCATCACTTTCCTGGTTATTATTCAGTTGAATATTTATCATCCATCTGGGGTCCAGCACTTTCCATCCCCTGTTTTTACTGCTCCCATTTGCTCTATTTCTTTTAGCTCCTTGTCCTTGAAAACTGGAACCCCCTCTTCCTTTATTTTCCCGTGGTCTTTTTTTACCCTTAGGACTATGACTGAGTCCAGCATTTCAAAGGCTGCTTTTTTGGCTGCCCGGTCTGCTAATTTGTTTCCTTGGATTTCAGGGGTATCCCCTTTTTAGTAGCCTTTAATATGGATTGTGGCAATTTCTTTTGGTCCTCTGAGGGATTCAAGTGCTTCCCTATCAGACTTTCATGTGCCAGATTTTTCCCCTTTGAGTTAAGGTATGCCCTCTCTGGCCAGATTTTTCCAAAGGTATGAGCTATCCCAAAGGCATATTGAGAATCCACGTAGATTGTCCCTATATCATCTAATAAATCAAAACCTCTCTTTAGGGCATATACCTCGCAGTTTGTGCAGAGCAATTTGAGGGTAATTTCCCTTTTTCTTTGTTTTCCTCTGCTTCAATAATGGCATATCCTGATGCCCATTTTCCCGTTACTGTTTGGGAGGATCCATCTATATACTGGGTCCTTCCATATGGTAAGGGGTCTTCTTCTAGCTCTTCTCTTACATTTGTTTGCATCTCAATTAGCTCTATACAATTATGCTCTAAATTTTCCATTTTTGGTTCCCCGGTTAAGAATTGAGCAGGATTTCAACCTTTTGAGGTAACAATCTCTAGATTCTTGACATTCATCAGGGTTATTTCATACCTCAGGATTCAGCTGTGTGTTAGCCACTGAGGAGTTTTTGGCTTAACACTGTCCTCAAATAATGGGATGTGTGTACTGAAATCCTTCCATTTAATGTAGGATTTGGAGTGTCTTCTAATAAGGTAGCTGTGGCTGCCACAGCTTGAATAGAGGCTGGCCACCCTCTTGCAACCACATCCAATAATTTTGACAGATAAGCCACCAGCTTCCTGCTTCCCCCCCAGCCTTGGGTTATCACTCCATATGCTATCCATTCATTAACATTAACAAACAGATCAAATGGTTTTCTTCAATTAGGCAGACTCAAAACTGGGGTTTTTGTCAATTGAGCCTTTAAGTCTTGGAACCGTTCGGTATCCTCCAGAGTCCAGACTACAGGTTCTGTGCTTGTTAATTTTTCATACAAAAATTTTACAGCTTGAGTATACTGATCAATCCATAATATACAAGAGCCCATTAGACCTATTAGCTTTCTTACATCTTTTTTAGTCTTGGGTGGTGGAATTGACAGGATCCCCACAACTCTTTCAGGACTGAGCTTTTTCTACCCTTTTCCAATTAGATGTCCCAGGTACTTTATCTCTTCTTCTACAAATTGGAGGTTTTTCTTTGATCCTTTTAATTCTTTATCTCCCAGAAAGTTTAGTAAACTTATACTGGCCTGTTTGACTTGTTCTTGATCTTTGCCTGATATTAGCAGGTCATCCACATATTGTAGAATTTGTATTTCTTCCCCAGGTACAGAGGATTTTAAAGGATCCTCTAAGGCTCGTCCAAATAGGTTAGGGGACTCTGTGAATCCCTGTGGGAGGCAGGTCCACCTGTGTTGTTGTTTACGTTTGCAGTGTGGGTCTTCCCGTTCAAAGGCAAACAAATTCCTGCTCCCCACCTCTAATGGACGGGCCCAGAAGGCATCCTTCAAATCTGTTACTGAGAACCATGCATGCTCTTGTGGAGTTTGACTAAGAAGAGGATATGGATTTGATACTATTGGCTATCTGGAAATTGTTTGTTAATTTCCCTCAAATCCTGCACCAATTCATAGGTTCCGTCAGCCTTCTTGACAGCTAACATTGGTGTATTATGTGGTGACATGCATGGTTCTAGTATGCCTTCTTCCATGAGTCCCTGGATCACAGCTGTTAGTCCTCTCTGGCCTTCAGGGGAGATGGGGTATTGTTTATCCTGAGCAGGGGGAATTTCTGACTGCATTTCTGTCTTAATTGGTGGGATGTTTAACAACCCTGGCCCTCCTCCTTCCGCCCAGACTACTGGGTTAATTTCTCCCAAATCCTGTCCAGTTAACATTATTTGGGGTACCAAATCCTCCCCTCCTTTGGCACTACTGCAATTCCCATCTTTACTTGCAAGCCTTGCCCCAGTAAGTTACAAGTTATTTTTGGGATATAAAGGAAATCATCCCTACATTCCTTTGAATTGCCTTTTATAATTATGCTCTCTGTAACCTGGGCTCCGAACGGTTCCCCTTTTGCTCCCCACATTTGGCAGATCTTTTTGCTTAGCTGAGCCCCTCTGGGAAGCTTTGTCACACAGGATCGATCAGCACCCGTGTCCATTAAAAACTCATATTCTTCACTCTGGGGACCAATTTCTAAGTTTATCAGGGACTCTATCTAGTGTCCAATCTCATCCCCCACAGCGTCGACCCCTGACACCTCTAATCATCATCTCCTCTCAGAATCTTCTCTAGGATGTGACATTCAGATTCTCTGAAAAATCCCTTTGCCCAGGGTTTTTCTCCTGGGAAGCTGAAAGGTAGTGAGAGAGGCCTCAGAGAAAAGGAAAACAATTCTTATCTCCTTTGCTGCTCCTGTGTTGTGCTCGTCTGGAATGTGTTTGGACATTGTTTACCCAAGGGTGATTGCCACTTTGGACTCTGGTGTGAGTTGTTTTGACTCATTGGCCAATTAGTGCCAAGCTGTGTTGGGACTCTGGAAAGAGTCACGAGTTTTCATTATTATCTTTTTAGCATTGAGTAAGTATCTTTTCCGTATTCTTTAGTATAGTACAGTATAGTATTCTTTAATATAATATAGTATTATAAAGTAATAAATTTGCTTTTGGAGAACATGGAGTCCTCCACGTCATCCCTGCCTACATTGGGGCCCTTTGTTTACAATACTAGGGTGTCCTGTTCTTTCTCAATTGCTTCATCCATTTGTAATTTTTTTACAGGACTGCTTAACATGCTTTCTTTAGCCACAGTAATAGCAATACACATAATCTAATGGTGTTTTTTTCCATTTACCCAGCTTCACTTTATTTTCTGCTCCCCCTTTTGGCTCCCCTCTTCCCACTTCTAGGCTTCCTCTTGTTACTGCCACCATAATTTTTGCTTTTGTTCTGTTCTCCTCATGTCTCCTTAAATAAATTTTCAGAGTTTCCCAGATCCTTAATTCCCCTTTCTTGCCAGTCTTCCAATTTTTCCAGTCTTTTAATTTTTCTAATTTCTGCCTGATGTCAGGCCAACCTTTGGTAACAAACCATACTTTTAATAATACTTGGCCCTCTGGTCCATCAGGATCGATGCTGGAATGTAACTGAAAATTTTGTTTTAATCGATTTAGCCATGCCCCTGGGGACTCATCCTTTTCTTGACTCCCATCAAATGCTAATTGCTGCCTTTGGGTACAGATTCTTTTATGCCTCTTACAATTAGGTTCCTGTAGTCTTGCATGTTTCCCTGGCCCTCTTCCTGGATGGGATTCCAATTTGGGTCCACTACAGGGAGTTTTTGCTCACCTGGGGGTCTGGTGCAGTTTTCCTTCTCCCACATCTTAACCCTGCTGGCCTAATGAGGCATATCTCCTCTGGGGAGAAGAGGATGTTCATAACAGAATGCAGCTCCCCCCAGGTATATATATTGGGACCCAGGAACTGATCTCATTGCTGTGCTGTCCCAATGGGATCTTCTACCAGGTTACCCAGTTCCTTTTTCAAGGTTCTTTCTTCAGAGGCTGTCAGGGGTGCATTTACAAACCTATTCCTCCCACACCCCCTCCTAGAGGGACTTCCCTCAGGGGAAACAGCCTCTCCAGATTTACCTCTGGCCTTACACCCCTTTTTGATCTGGTATTACAGTAAGGGCCAGCATCTGAAGGGTTATTCGACTGGCTCTCTAATTCTTTGTTATCATTTTCGGAAAGGTGCAGTTGTTAGGTTGGAGGATATATGCAGAGGCTTTTTCTCAGGGAAAAGTGTTGTATTCTGACTTAGAGGTTGAGCATGCTGCAGGTTAGTGGGTGTAGGGGGCAGCAGAGGAAAAGCATCAAGGGGTGGATATATATGGGGGAGTGGAGTTGTTGGAGGGGGTAAAAATGACATGGAGATTCCCTGAGGATACAGAGGAGAGGCGGGGATCACTGGAGGGGGTAAAGGTTGGTTTTGAGAAGCAGGAGGCTGGGTGTTAAGCAGGGGGGGGTGGCTTGATAGTTGGGAAGAAGAGTTGGTGGGGCTACATAATCAAGGGGATCCCACCTCTTTTGAATAACTCTCTTGTTTTCTTTATCCTTTCCCTCAGATTTCTGCTCTTTATCTTTTTTTTACTTTGTATACCTTTGAATCTCCTTCTAAGAATTTGACCCAGCAAGTAACTAACTCTACTTCTTCTGCATTAGGGCTTTCTTGGTTACACACTTGCTGATATAATAAATTACATAACCACTTGCGAAAAATGCCATTCACTTGTTCTAAAATTTTAAAAGTTTAATAGTAAATAAAATAGTTTTAAAATGAGTAATAAAAATTAGAGCAATATTAATTTGGACAATCAGAGTTAGGACAATAAAGGAGAATAAAAAGCAATTTTTTTCTTTTTATTCTCCTTTATTGTCCTAACTCTGATTGTCCAGATGCTTCTTGGGCACCAAGGCCCCAAAAGCATGGCTTGCTAACAAAGGATTAACCCTTAAAAGCAATAGCCTGTTGTATATTCATATATCTCATACATGATTCAAAAATTCTTTTCAAACAAAGGGTGTCTTCTGCTTAACTTCTGCTCCCCCCTCATTTTGTAAATCAATTCCTCTGCCTCTTTCGAGTCCGGAAGAAGTCTGGTTCTTCCCGATAAGAAGTTAATAATTCTTCTCGTGGAATTTTGGTGTCTTGGAGCTGTTATATCTATGCGCAGAATTTCTTCATTCTCTCACAGATTCCTTGAGCTAGTTACAAAACATATCTTACATCATATAGGGTCTATTTTAATATTATGCTGTAGATGAAAAACTTTATTTACCACACTACTTAAAAGGATTAATACAACATAACTTTCTAACATAACACATATAGCATTCATTTTAATAATTGCTGTGAAAAACGCCAACCACTTGTTTTTAAAATTTTTAAAAGTTTAATCCTAATAAAATGGTTATAACAATAGTAATATAATTAGAGTAATAAAAATTTGGACAATTTGGATTCAGATAATATGAGACAATAAAAACAAAGAGTTACAGACTTTCGTGTACCTTTTTCTGGGCAACACAAGCCCGAAAAAGGACACCTGTTAACAGAGGATCAACCCTTAAAAACAACAGCCTATTGCATATTCATACATCTCATACATGATGCATAAATTCTATTCAAACACAGGATTCTGTCTGTTCATCGTCAACTTCTTTGTCTTAATGCTAATGCCAGCTTCATGTCTGAGTGAGACAGGAAGAAGTTAGTTTACTGCTGATAAGGGAACAATAAATTCTCTTTCTCGGAAAGTTGTAGGTGTCCTGTGGCTGCTACCTGGTGCAAGTCCTTTCTTTAAAAAAATGTCATACATAGCATACTTTCTATTTTAAGTTTCTATTATGATAAAACCTCCAACTATATTTAACACACGACTTAAGAAAATTAATACAGCATAACGTTGTAGCATAACACATAAAAGATTCATTTTAATATTTACGAAAAGCCAATCATAAAATACGCATTTTTGACAATCTCTCTGGGCAGAGCCATCCCAGCTCTGCTCGACTCCTGGCTGCCTCCCGCTGCTTCTGTTTGTCCCCTGCCTGCTTCCCTGCAGGTAGAGCTAAATCTAAAGCCTGCCCAGCAGCTGTAACCAGAGTCTGGGGTGCTAAAAGTGGCAAAAACCCTGGAAGAGGCTTGGTGGAGGAATCTCTATGAAAAGAATTCTCAGAACTGCAAAACAATCTGCCCGCCTGAGCCCAATCTGAGGGAATGACTTCCCGGGAAGAAACCATGGCAGGGGTGATTCCCACAGCCCCTTGGCCAGGCAAAGTGGATCAGGAGCCCCCCTTGGCAGACCCTGCTGAACAACTTCAGAACAAGATCCAACCACAACTTGTTTGGAAGAGGAACAGGGCGCAGAAACAGCAGCCCTTGTTTTGCAAACCTTCCCCAAACTCTCATCTCTCACACCCGTTTGACTCCCAATCTCCCCAGAACACGACTCCTTAACCCCCAAATTCTCGGAGCACAACGAAAATCCTGAATGCTTTCCCAGGAAATCCAGGGGTGGATGATTTTGCAGAGAAATGGAGGATGCCTGGTCACAGCATCAGAGGCACAGGGAATCCTGGAAGAAACAGAGGACACGACCGAAGCTGGAAGCTGATCTGATTCCCCCTTTGCGGGGATTGGGATGCTGTCCACACTGCCTGGGGAAACCCCAGACATGCCAGGAGAAGGGAAAAAGCTACAAACAAAACCCGAGATCCTCCCAGAGATGGACAAAGACCTAGCACCACTCGGAATTAACATCTTAGAACTAGGTGTTCTGTTTTGGTGTTTGAGAAAGTCTCTGTTACGATCATTCTGTTTAAAGCTCTATGATAAAGCTCTGGAAACAGGTTTGATTAAAGTCTCTTCCTTTTGAGAGAGACTAGATTGTAAATTTTCCAGTTTATCCGGTCCCAGAAATCAAAGGTAAAAGCAGACTTCAAGTCTATATTTTGAGTATTCGCTTTTACCCAGATTAATAAGTCTTTTCGTTCATGTTTTGAGCTGTCTGAATGTCCTTTTTCCTGTAAAATTGTCTGAAGCCAGTAAAAGACATCCCCTCCTGTTTTAGATAGATGGTTTCCCATCTCGTTGCCCAGGAGCCCCTAAAGTTGCTACTTGTTACTTACAAGCATACCAGCTACAGACAACAAAGGGCATGATCCATTCCTCCTTTTAACAGCCTGGGCCTCTGGCAATTGCACTGTCCACGGTCTTATTTTTTATTTTTTATATTCCTCTAGTCTACAAATCCTCCTCACTGAGGAGCACCATTTATTGCCGGCCGGGGGGGTCTACGTACAAATCACGAACAGGATGGGACTGCTGGGGAACGCGTCTCGAGCTGTTTCTTTTCCAGCATCAGTCCCATTACATGGTTATGACAATGGGAAGATGCCAGCAGCTCACATCCCTGGCAGCAGACCAAGAACTTAACGTTACAACTTACTTCAAAAGTTTTTTGACCAATCACACAAAGCAAAAGCATATTGACAGTAGTTCTATTGGTGAGAAACAACTGCTCACTTTGAAAATTTAAAAAAGGTCTATTAAACCTTAACAAAAATACAGCAAAGGACAACATAAGAAAAAATTTGCAGTGCTGGGAACTGCCCTCATGGAGACCACGTGTCTGATTAATTTTCAAGATTGGTACTCAGACTTTTCTACCCCTGAGAGTTGCTTCCGACAGCCCTGGGCCCTGCCAAAGTCTGTCAGTCAGCTCTTTGCCATTTATCGGTGGAGATTGCTTTCTTGTAACTTGATGGGAGATCAGGTGTTGCCATGCTGCACCCCCTTGGCAACAAGCTTCTCCATTCCCAACCGCCCCAGGTAAGGGACACGTGCACGCCGCCTTCTACATGACCTTGACAACCCCGGCTGCCTGATGGTAACAATACATGGGGGGAAAGGGGAACTATGGGGAGAACAGAGGACATCTAAACTAAAATAACATAACTACACATCACTGTTGCTTGGCCCAGCTGGATGGTGACAGAGGGGCAACAATCCCCCTCCCCCGAGCTCCACTAAATCCCAGCTGCCAGTGATGGCACAGCATGAAACGAAGGAACAGCAACACGGGTCCCGGGGTAACTTTATTTGATGGTAAAACTTCCCCTCTTCATCATCCCAGGACCCTGAACTGAGGGCAAACAGTAACTTATAGACAGGGGCCGGTCCCAGAGGGAGGATACAACCTTTAACAAATCAGGAAAATTGGGAGTAAAAACAAGGCGGGAAATACAATGTAGAAACCAATAAAGAACTTCAAGGGAGCAAAACAGTTTCAGTGAACAAATAAAGTTTGAAGAAATACAAAACTGAAAATTCTCGAGGGGAGGCAGCCTCTGGGAGAAACTGGCATCTAATAAAAGAAAAGTGCGGAAAGTTCTGGGAAAAGGGCAGGGACAAAAGGAACAGCATAAGGAAACTTCAAAATTACAAATCAAATTAATAAAAGAAAAACCACATCACAATACACAGAGCTCCATAATTAAGCTTCAGACTTCCTAATATTCAACTAGATGCAATTTTCCATTCATTTAATATTTGTTAGTCTCAAGTCACATAGTTTTTAGTATTTGTTTTCCTCCTGGACCCAGATTTCTTGGCCTCTGATGTTAATAAAAAGTCCACCCTCCTTGATTTTCGTCCCAGCCTCTTGCAGACCAGGTGTCTCCAACTATGCCAGGGGGCAGTGTCTGGGGAAGATGTTCCTTGATGTTTGCTGATGGTCATTATCTTTTTGTGGACCTTTTGGGTTATTCCCAGTTCATTGAGATGTTAAGCTCATTTCCCTTGAGAGTGATGCAAGATCCCTTAAAAAAGCCATGAGAATTCCTTTCCCCAAGGCAAAGGCAAACCAAGCCTGACTGGAGACATGAAACAAAAATTAAACTTGGCATATTATCCAACACCCATGTGCAGCGCAGGTGCCCAGCTGCTGAGTCTCGGGAGAAGGCTGAGGGAAATGCACCCACTAGGCCCCCTCTGCAGCTCACTCAGCCTCTGGTGCAGAAGTTTGGATGCCTGCAGGGGTTGCTTGTCTCCTCTGGGTTTGTTCTTCCATCTGGGAGGGCCCCAATGGAAATTAGTTCCATTTCCCCTGCAGACCAGAGTGGCAGTGAGTCACTGCAGGCTGCTGATAGTCTGATACAAGGAAACAGGTGTGCATAAAAATCACGCTGTGAAAAGCCAGTGTCCATAAAGGAGCCAGAGGAGTCCTGTAGCTTTGTTTGAACATAGGGAGCGAGTCCATTGGGACATCCCCTTGTGGGGTTGTCTCTCTCAGCTCGTGGGGAGCACAGCCTCCTTTTAAACCCCCGGCCACATGTTGGCCTCTTCCTTTCCCCACTGGCTGAGGTACTGGGGCAGGGGACTCCAGGGACCTTTGTACCCTCTTTTTCTTTTGCGAGCTATTAGCTCTGGTCTCCATCCAAATCCAGTCCAAAGGTGGGATGAGCGTGTTAGTCCTGACCAGGATGGGCTCCCTGCACTCCCAGCCCCTCTGCAGCCTGTGCTTTTCCGTGCCCCACTTGGCTCTTCAGGTGGCAGATGGCTTGGGGCAGGTTACTCCAGGCACACAGCGGTGCCCGTGGAGGCCCAATCCCTAAAGCTCTCCCAGAGCTGGGCTTGGCTCCAAATCTCGTCTGCATCCACCTGATTTTAAAGACTGTAGCACATCTGCAGTTTCAAGGGGTAGTACAGCCAGTGCTGCACTCTGAGAAATAAGTCCACAGTCTGAGATGTTGATGTAATTTAACTAATTTGTGGCTCATTGTGATGATGATGATGATGATGATGATTGTATCCCAGAACATTTCCTTTTTTTTCCTCCCCCAAATAAAATGGTGCCATTCAGCTTCTGGAGGAAAGAACTGTCAAAGGTGCTGTTTGTCAGTCATGGAGGGGGAGGTGCGGGGGAGTAAATTATGGCCTGGAAGGATGCTCTGGTGGGCTCCAGCATTTAAACAAGTTCCTTTGATACACAGACTGGGTAATTTTCAGTACTAAAGGGCTGCATTAAAAGGTTTTCCAGGCCGTATGCTGGCCAGAAAGCATTGAAAACCCATGGGAGTTTAGGCTCCATGAGAAAGGCAGCATCAGTTCCTTTGCCAGGTGAAACACAGCATTCAGAAGCTCAGCTTGTGTTTCGAGAAGCCACCAGCCTAATGTAAGCATGGCCAGAAAGCTTTTCCAATCCAGCTGAGCGGCTGTGGCAGAGCTGTTGTGTTTTACAGCAGCTCCATGGCAGTGCAGCAGCTGCAGGAGAGGGCTCAGGACAGGCTTGGGGGGAGCGGGGCGGCAGGAAGCTGAGAGAAGCCTCTGCTCTGGAACTGAGGCAGTTCTTGGCAGAAGCAAACAAAGATGGTGACTTGAAGAGATTCCTACTGTGCTCAAAGCTTGCCTCTGAAGACCAAGAGGCGAGCTTCTCAGAAATCCCAGAAAATATGAGAAAAAAGGTTCTTGGTTACTTGTGAGAAGATACAAATCTGCCCTGGGCAATGAGCCTCTGCAGTAGACTATGTTTCTTCAGTGAACTTAGTTCTTCCAGGAATAAAGATTACCAATTAAATGTAATAGTTTTTTAATTCTAGAAGTGTGAAAATGTTCTATGTGTTTCCAAATTCTAAAACTACGTTGAAAAATATAGAACTATTGTGGAAAAGGGGAAGAACTATTAGGGGAATAGTTTATGAAAAATGTTCCTAAATCTTGCAAAATTAAAAATAACTATAGTAGCTCCTAGTCTCAGGAGACCCATGCCCGGCTGTTGCCAGCACAAATCTGGCTGTGCCCAGAAAATCAGCACAGGCAGGGCTGGTGCCACCACATAGAGAGCAGAGGTGAAAGATGCTGATCAAGACCTTCTCTGGCAGGAGGGGCCCACCTTCAGTCCTGGCTGGACACCAGGGCCAGCACGTTCAGGGACAGAGGCTCCTGTTCTGGGTGGTGGTGGCAGCAGCACATGCCCAGAAATGAGCTGGTCATGCAGCCGTGGCAGGGACAACGGACACTGGCACAGAGATTGAAGATGACAGGCCCAGTTCTCCATGACTGAGGCCATTGGCCGGTCTTGTGAATTTCCAGAGGTGCTCCTGTGGAGAGAGGAGGTGGCTGAGGCCCCAGCTGCCAGTGGCACACAGGGACCCTCGTGCACAGCAGGGCCCAGAGCTGGCAAGGCTCCCCAGCACGGCTGGAGCTGCTGGCACAGCTGGGCCCAGCTGGACAGCTGCCCCTCAAGGCCCCGGCCAGCAGGGCACGGCTCTGGGCAGGGTCCCTGGCCAGGAGCGGGCCCCAGAGCGCCTCTGCCTTTCAAGGGCAACCTCGGCCCTGCTCTTTCTCCTCCCCACCTCCCTCTGCCTATGCCCTGTGCCCCTGGGGCTGCTCTTGGCCAGGCAGCCTCAGTGGGAGCCAGCTCTGGCTGCAGCCCCAGCGGGGCCCCAGGACAAGGCCCAGCAATTGAGAGGCCAATGGAAGCACTGGGCAGCAGCATATTGGCAGAACCCTCAGCAGAGTTGTTTGGAGAACCATGGACTGGCCACAACTCCACTGCAGCCTCAGTGGGAATGCTTCCTGTCTACATTAGACTTTCAAAAGAAACTCTTTCAGGGAAAGATGACCACTCACCATTTCTTCTTCCAGTTACACCAGATTTTGACACAGCACAACATGAGAATAAGGTCCAAAAATAGCAGGCCTGCCATTAACCTTGCCCAGCAGCCTGTTCCCATATAGAAGACACTTCTGAGGCCTTTCTGGGCATCACAAACATGTGTTGTGGTGCCGGCTGCATCTGTGGGAGCGATGGGGAGCATGAGCCCGTGCTGTGCTGTACTGCTGAGCTGGCAGCACGGTGGATATGGGCAGGACGTTCTCTGTTTCCCCCAGAGCTGGGGCCTGCAGGCACCTTGCCGGCCCTTGGCACAGGCTGTGCCAGCCAACAAAGCCCAGCAGGCCGGGAGGAGAGCCCGGGGGCAGCGCAGCTGCTTGGGCAGTGGCTGCTGCCAGGGACACGGGCCAAAGCCATCCCTGAGCAGCCACTGCCAGCCCTGGCCCTCCCTGCCCCGTGACAGCTCCCCCAGCCCCAGGGGACAGGCTCAGGCCCTGTCAGGACCCAGCGCAGCCCCTGCCCAGTCGGGAGCCAGGGCTGGCTCTGGCCCTGGGCTGGCGGCAGGGCTCCCGCTCGGGGCTGCTCCTGTGCCTTGGGCCTCTGGGCACTCAGGGCCAGCTCCGCAGCAGCTGCAGCGCCAGGGACGTTGCTGCACCAGTCCCGTTTCCCCGGGGCTCTGAACCAGCTCCAGAGGCCTGGAAGCCAAGGCGCCTCCAGCTTTGGCTGCTGCCGGGCTGGGCAAGGGCAGGCCCTGGGGGAAGAGCTGCTGCCACACAGCCCCGGCCAGGGCTGAGCCCGGCACAGCAATTACCTGCTGTGCCTGTGCCCGTGTCTGGCATCGCCTTCCTTCCTGCAGCAGGGGCTACCCATGAGGATATGCTTCCTCCAGGATGTGCCTCCTTCTGCACAGATGTTTGGTCCATCACTTCAGACAGGAAAAAGGACAGTTGGATTAGATGGAAGAGTTCCTGATTTGGGTGCTGGCATCTTCAGGATGTCATGTGCGTTAAACATGGGGATACGTTTAAGAAAATGTCTTGGCTTTCAGGGCAGGGTCAGGGCTCTCCTGTTTCCAAACCGCTGCCGTGCCTGAGCCACAGGAGCAGGGAGGGGATCGCGCATGGCGAGGGCACACACGTGCATGGTTCTGTGCTGGCACCTGCAGCGATGCCCCCCTGGCCCCGCTTTGGGCTCTGAGCTAGCAGCTCTCCCAGGGGGAAAGGCCTTGACCTACCCTCAGCATCTCCCAGAGGCTCCGTCCTGGACGTGGCTTGGGAAGCTGCACCACCTTCACCAGCAGGTTCAGCTGCAAAGAAAGGCAGGACAGAAGAGCTCCAGTGGCACTGCAGGAGATCCTCAGACTGCCCACAAGGCTCAGCCCCGGGGCACAGCCATGGGCCCGGCCCCTTCCCTCTCTGCTCTTCTCTGTGGCTGCACAGAGCACATGGAAGGACACATGGGCATTGCACACGGGAGGAAGATGGACAGCTAAATGCTCCTTCCTCCCACTGACAGTGATCCTGTGGGATCCCTCAGGGCTCCAGAAGGGAGCAGAGCAAATTTTCCATATTCCATCAACCTTCAGATTATCTTAAGTGAAAGGGCAAATGTATGAGCTCTTGCCACCTGGTCACTGTGTATTCTCTCAGGAAAGGTACATTGAGCACTTGCCTCCAGGATTTCCCATGAGTCTCAAGCCATAATCCAGCAGCTTTCCCAGATAATCCATGTCTTGATCCCAACCTAGAAGTTTGCAAAGATCAGAACCATTTCCATGATGTGCTGGAATCCCCTTCTGCCTCAGGGAACTGGGCACTGCACATAGATCAGGTAAGGCCATGGGAGCCAGATGTGAATGGACAAGGCCAAAGCTGCTCAGGGGCCTGGGGAGCTCTGGGCAGGCTCATGGTCAATCCCTATCCTCTTTGCAGACCCTGTACAACATCCCTGGAGAGGTGGCTGGAGCAGCCCAGGGCCCGTGGTAGTTCTCAGTCGCACAAGGAAAATGCTCCTTGAATCCCTGGGGAGAACTGCAGCAGGCAGTGCTGCAAGTATCCCTCGCAAACTCCCTCCTGCCTGTCCTCCCAGCCGCCCTTCCTCCATCTGGGCTGGGAGAGCTCCCACAGCCCAAGGGGACCCAGCCAGGCCCTCTCAGGACACACTGGAGCCTTGCTCTGCCCCTCTGTCCTTTCCCCACCATGGGCACCCCGTGCAGTCACTGCCAGGTTTCAGGAAGTGTCTCCCACACAGGGACCCCAGCAGGACTGCTCAGTACCCGAGTGCCCTGAGCGTGCTCGGGATAATTCCCCTGGGCTGTGCCCTCACTTCCAGGCAGCACAGAGAGCAGCTCAAGCCTCAGCAGGGCTCAGGCCCAGAGGCACAGCAATTACCTCCTGTGACTGTGCCTGGCATCGCCTCCAGTCCTACAGCAGAGGCTGTCATGGAGCCACTGCTTCCTTCGGGAAACGCCGCCTTCTGCCCAGCCTCTCCATCCACTTCTGGAGAAAGGAAGAGGGACGGCTGGATCAGGTGGGGCTGTTCCCCATTGGGGAGGTGGCATCTTCAGCAGCCAGTACTTGTGAAAGTCATGGTTAAGGATCAGGAATCCACACAATTTTCTGGGTAGGCCAGGGTCCACTTTCATGATAACACCCGCCCTTAGTGATCATCCTGGAGACTATGAAATTTCAGGGAATCTCAGGCCCGTGGTGCAGTTTGGGCTGTCTGTCAGCTGACGCCAAATGCCTTCCTGCAGAGACTGGGCAGAAGCTGCCGCCAGGCCAGGCTGGGAAGTAGCCCTGCGGGGCGTGAAAGCAGCAGTGGGGCAGAGAGGCTGCCATGGATCCCTTCCCGTTGTGCCGGGCACGGCGTGTCCAGATGTGCAGCCAAAGGCCCTGACTGCTGAGTCCCAGGGGAAGCATGAGGGAAATGCACCCACCTTGTTCGGTTTGCAGTAATTCTTTCACCATTTGTCCCGTGATTTTGAGTGGCTCACGGGGTTTCTTGTGACCTGTAGCTTTGTTCTTTCGCCTCGGAGGACCTTAGAGCAACAGAGTTCCATTTCCCAGGAACAGATCCCACAAAAGCAGGGCTCAGCCTGTGGGGTCAGCAGGGACACACCACTCACCCTTGCGATGGGAGCTGGGCTTGCGTGCAACATCCACCAAAGGACCTGGGAAAGTCTTCCCTGCAGGCACACCTGTAACACAACAGCCACAGAAGCTTCTGCCATCTCTGCTGATCTGCACAGGCACCACTGAGCCGCAGGAGCTGTGAGGGGATCGCGCAGGGCGAGGGCACACACGTGCATGGTTCTGTGCTGGCACCTGCAGCGCTGTCAGGATATTGTTAAGAAAGGCACAGGGACAACTTGCCTCCAGCATTCTTCAAGAGCCTTAAGCCATCATCCAGCAGGGCATCCAAATAGTGCAATTTGCCATCCCGATCTAGAAGGGAGCACAGATCAGAACCATTTCCCTGGTGTATTGTGGCCCCCTCTGCCTCAGATAACAGGGCATTGCAAGTGGGTTGGGTAAGGTTGTGGGAGCCAGATGTGAATGGACGTGGCCAAAGCTGCACAGGGGCCTCGGGAGCTCTGGGCAGGCTCCTGGCCAATCCCCATGCTCTTTGCAGGCCCTGTGTAACATCCCTGGCGAGGTGGCTGGAGCAGCCCGGAGTGCATTTGGGCTCTCCCACTCCCAGAGCTAAAACTCTTCCTAAAGCACTAGTGAAAAAATGCAGCAGGCACTGCCACAATCATCGCTCCCTCCCTCTGCCCTCTCTCCCTCCCTTCCTAATTTCTTCTCTCCCTCTATTCCTCTTCCCCCTGAAATTCCTCCCTGAAGGGAGAGGACATAACCAGGCCCCTCAGGACACACTGGAGACTTCCTGTCCTGCTCTGTCAATTCCCCACCATGGGAATGCAGTCGCTCCTAGGTTTCAGGATCTCCCTCCCACGCAGGGACCCCAGCAGGACTGCTCAGTACCGAGTGCCCTGAGCCTGCTCGGGATAATTCCCCTGGGCTGTGCCTGCACTGCCAAGCAGCAGAGAGGGCAGCTCAAACCGCAGCAGGTCTCAAGTCCAGAGGCACAGCAATTACCTCCCATGCCTGTGCCTGGCATCGCCTCTCTTCCTGCAGCAGAGGCTGGCATGGAGCCACTGCTTCCTTCGGGAAACGCCGCCTTCTGTACAGCCTCTCCATCCACTTGTGGAGAAAGGAAAAGCAACAGCTCATCAGGTAAGACTGATCCCCACTGGAGAGGCGGATCTTCAAGAGGCAATTCTTGTCAAAGACATAAACATCCTAGGTAGGACAGGGCCCACTTTCACCAAAACACCCACTGTTAGTGATCAGCCTGGAGACTGCAACATCGCAGGGGCTCTCAGGGTGGGCATGGCCTGTGGTGCAGTTTGGGCTGCCTGTCAGCTGATGCCAAATGCCTTCCTGCAGAGGCTGGGCTGAAGCTGCAGCCAGGCCAGGCTGGGAAGCAGCCCTGCAGGGCGTGAAAGCAGCAGCGGGGCAGAGAGGCTGCCATGGATCCCTTCCCACTGTGCCTGGCACGGCGTGTCCAGATGTGCAGCCAAAGCCCCCAGATGCTGAGTCCCAGGGGAAGCATGAGGGAAATGCATCCTCCACGGCATCATTCCAGATCACTCAGCATCTTCTCCATGTGTTTGGATGCCTCCAGGGACTTACTGTTCCTTCTGGGTTTGTTCTCCATTCTCAGGGGACCTTAAGAGGAATATTTCTATTTCCTCGGAACAGATCCCACAAAAGCAGGGATCAGCCTGTGGGGTCAGCAGGGACACACTACTCACCCCTGCCATGGGAGGCAGGCTTCTCTGTAGGAATCAGCAAAGGAGCTGGAGAAGTCCTCCCTGCAGACACACCTGTAACACAACAGCCACAGAAGCTTCTGCCATCTCTGCTGATCTGCACGGGCACCACTGAGCCGCAGGAGCGGTGAGGGGATCGCGCAGGGCGAGGGCACACACGTGCATGGTTCTGTGCTGGCACCTGCAACGCTGCCCCCCTGGCCCAGCTTTGGGCTCTGAGCTGGCAGCTCTCCCAGGGGGAAAGGCCTTGACCTACCCTCAGCATCACCCAAAGGCTCAGTCCTGGACGTGGCTTGGGAAGCTGCACCACCTTCACCAGCAGGTTCAGCTGCAAAGAAAGGCAGGACAGAAGAGCTCCTGTGGCACTGCAGGAGATCCTCAGGCTGCCCACAAGGCTCAGTCCCGGGGCACAGCCCTGGGCCTGGCCCCTTCCCTCTCTGCTCTTCTCTGTGGCTGCACAGAGCACATGGAAGGACACACTGGCATTGCACACAGGAGGAAGACTGACAACTAAATGCTCCTTCCTCCCACTGACAGCGATCCTGTGGGATCCCTCAGGGCTCCAGAAGGGAGCAGAGCAAATTTTTCAGCCTTTCAACCCTGACAGAACCTTGAGGAAAGTGGCATGAATGAGCTCTTGCCACATTGACACTGATTATTCTATCAGATAAAACAGAAATTCAGAACTTGCCTCCAGCATTTTCCAAGATCTTTAAAGTGTCATTCACCAGTACTTGCAAATAATTTATGTCGCCATCCAAATCTAGAGAGAGCAGAGATCATAACTATTTCCATGCTGTGTTTTATCCCCTTCTGCCTCAGGGAGCTGGGTACAGGAAATGGGAAAGGAAAGGCCATGGGAGCCAGTTGTGAATGGACATGGCCAAAGCTGCACAGGGGCCTGGGGAACACTGGGCTGGCTCCTGGCCACTCTCCACCCTCTTTCCCTGCCCTGTCTAACATTCTGGGAGAGGAAAGGGAAATGGGGCTGTCCAGGGCCCCTTGGGACCCTCTCCCTCCCACAGAGGAAACCCTCCCTAATGCCCTGGGCAAAACCATCCCCAGCGCTTCCCAGGGAGCAGGGAGCACTGTCCCGGGAAAGGGCAGCCAGGCTGCCGGCTCACCTGCTCGCCGCGCTTGCAGCGGAGCAGCCTGGGCAGCCCTGGCAGGCAGGGCCACAGCCAGGAGGAGCAGGAGTAGGAGGCGCAGAGCAAGGGCCATGGTGCCTTGCCCTCTGCCAGTCCCGCAGCTCTTGCTGCCACCGCTGTCCCGACACCGCTGTCCCAAGGTCAGCACCGCTGCTGCCACAGCCGCTGCTGCTGCAACAGTTGTGCTCAGGGACTGACTGCTGGCTCCTTGTGCTGCTGTGCAACCACGGGGCTCTGGCACCTCTGGCACCTCTGTGACCTCAGGGCCTGCTGTGACCTCAGCCAGCTGTGATCCCAGAGCCCTGCTGTGACCTCATGGCCTTAGCTGTACCCCCAGAGTGTGCCCCCATCTCTATGAATGGACTGCCCTGATTGTAAATGTTTTGCTTCATCAAAGGGCCATTCACAAAACTTTTTTTTCGCCTACTGACATTGCAGGTCAGGCTGTGTCCCTGGAGATGCTCAGTATTCATACAGAATTCACAGAATGACCAGGTTGGAAGAGACCTTCAAGATCATCCAGTCCAACCCATGTCCCAACACCACAACTAAACCATGGCACCGAGTGCCACATTCAGTCTTATTTAAACCCATCCAGGGATGGTGTCTCCACCACCTCCCCTGGCAGGCCATTCCAGAATTTTATCACTCTTGCTGTGGAAAATATTTTCATGATATCCAACCTACATTTCCCTTGATGCAGCTTGAGACTGTGTCCTCTGGTTCTGTCAGTGCTGTCTGGAGAAAGAAACCAACCCCACCTGACTACAACAACCATTCAGGGAGCTGTGGAGTGATTAAGGTCACTTCGGAGTCTCCTTTTCTCCAGGGTAAACACCCCCAGCTCCCTCAGTCATTCCTCACCAGGGCTTGTGCTCCCAGCCCCTCACCATCCTCGTTGCCCCCTCTGGATGTGCTCGAGCGACTCAATGTCCTTCCCAAACTGATGGCCCAGAACTGGACACAGCACTCGAGGTGCGGCCTCACCAGTGCCAAGAACAGGGACAGAATGACCTCCCTGCTCCTGCTGGCCACGCTGTTCCTGACACAGGCCAGGAGCCATTGGCCTCCTTGGCCACCAGGCCACACTGCTGGCTCATGTTCAGCTGGCTGTGACCAGTGCCCCCAGGTCCCTTTCTGCCTGGCCACTGTCCAGCCACACTATCCCCAGCCTAGAACACTGCAGGTGCTTCTTGTGGCCAAAGTGCAGCACTGGGCACTTGCACCTACTGAGCTTCATCCCACTGGACTCTGCCCATCGCTCCAACCATTCCAGGTCTCCCTGCAGAGCCCTCCTACCTTCCAACAAATCAACACACTCTCCCAGCTTAGTGTTGTCTGCAGATTTGCTAATGAAAAACTCAATCCCCTCATCCATGTTGTCAATAAAACCATTGATCAGAGCTGGCCCCAGCACAGAGCCCGGAGGGACACCACTGGTGACTGGCTGCCAGCTGGGTGCAGCACCGTTCACCAGCCCTCTCTGGGCCAGCCATCCAGCCAGTTCTGAGCCCAGCAAAGAGTGTTCCTCTCCCGGCCCTGGGCTGCAGCTTTTCCAGGAGCGTGCTGTGGAAGACAGTGCAAAGGCCTTTCTGCAGTCCAAATAGACACATCCACAGCCTTTCCTGCATCCATCAGGCAGGTCACTTGCTCATAAAAGGAGATCAGGTTGGTCAGACACGACGTACCCCTCCTAAACCCCTGCTGGCTGGGTCTGATACCCTGGCCATCCTGTAAGTGCCGTGTGATGACTCAGTATAAACTGTTACATCACCTTACTGGGTACTGAGGTCAGACTGACTGGCCTATAATTACAAGGATCCTCCTTCCCACCCTTGTTGTACATGGGCGTCACATTGGCCAGCTTCCAGTCATCTGGAACCTCACCAGTGAGCCAGGACTGTTGGTAAATGATGGAGAGCGGCTTCACCAGCTCATCTGCCAGCTCCCTCATCACCCTGGGGTGGATCCCATCTGGCCCCATACATTTAGGAACATCCAAGCAGCTCAGCAGTTCTCTGGCTGCCTCCTCTTGGCTAACAGGGGGCCCATTCTGCTCCCTGACACCATCTACCAGCCCAGCAGGACACTTGTCCTGAGGACAAGTCGTCTTCCTACTAAAGACTGAGGCAAAGAAGGTGTTCAGTGCCTCTGCCTTGTCCTC
Organism: Passer domesticus; assembly: GCF_036417665.1. Classification (NCBI taxonomy): domain Eukaryota; kingdom Metazoa; phylum Chordata; class Aves; order Passeriformes; family Passeridae; genus Passer; species Passer domesticus. The sequence goes on along the minus strand of NC_087482.1, from coordinate 4,233,937 downwards.
ATCTGCAGTTCCTAAGTTCCCTCCCACATCTAAGAAAGAACAAAGGTTGGTCTTACCCTTCCTTTTATCGGTGATATATTTGTAAATACATTTTTTTATTATCCCTTACAGAAGTCACCATTTTAAGTTCAAACTGAGCTTTGGCCTCCCTAATTTTTTTTTTCCTACATGCTCTAGCAGCTCCTTTAAATCTTCCTGAGAGACTTGATCCTCCTTCCAAAGATGATACATCCTCTTTTTATTCCTAAATTCCTCCAAAACCTCCTTGCCCATCCAGGCTGGGCGTTTGCCTCATTGACTCATCTTTTGGCACCCAGAGACAGACTGTTCCTGTGCCCTGTAGATCTCTGTTTTGAAGCATGCCCACCTTTCCTGGACTCCTTGGTTTTTAAGGGCTGCTTGCCAAGGAACTCTCTGAAGAAGTCTCCTAAACAGGCCAAAGTCTGCCCTCTGAAAGTCATGTGTAGAAGTCTTCTTGATGTTCCTCCTGTTTTCACAAAATACCAAGAATTCTTCATACATTGGTGTTCCCCTGTCTGAGACATAAGACAGACCACTCGTGTTTCCTCAGAAAAACAGCCTTGTTTATTGTCCGGAGTGTTCTTTTATAGCCCACCTAAATTTTCTGGGCCGAGACAGCTCATTGGTCTATCTGTGTGCCCCCAGACTCTGAACCAAGACAATGTCTGCATCCTAGGAGAGTTCCCATTGGATGTGAGCTTCTGTCAGTCAAACACAGAGGCTAGTTCATGGAGCTGAGCTGGACTGCTTCTTAGAACTTGATTAATGCTGACTACAGATCAGCTTACAATGCAACAAATTCCATCATTTCATGATCACTATGCCCCAAGCGGCCTCCAGCCACCACATGTCCCCCCAGCCCACCTCTATCTGCAAACAGCAGATCTAACATAGTCCCTCCCCTGCTGGGCTCACCCACCTGCTGCAACCAACACTTGTCCTCCACACTCTCTACAAATTTCCTGGGCTGCTTTTTCTTCTGTTGTATTAAGTTCCCAGCAGATGTCTGGCAAGTTGAAGTCACCTACAAGAACAAGGGCTGATGATCCTGAAACATCCTCTAGCTGTTTATAGAATGAGTTGTCCACCACTTCTTCCTGGTTGGGTGGATGATGACAGACTCCCAGTAGGATGTCAGCCTTGTTGGCCTTACCCCTCATTCTCATCCATAGGCATTCCACTTCATCATCATTAGTTTCAATATCCATGGTGTCCAAAGCCTCTCTAATATAAAAAGAGCCACGTCTCCACCTCTTCTCCCTTTCCTGTCTCTCCTGAAGAGCTCGTAGCCATCCAGTGTAGTGCTCCAGCCATGTGAGGCATCCCACCACATTTCTGTGATGGCAATGACATCACAGCTCTGCTGCTGGACCATGGCCTCCAGCTCTTGCTGTTTGTTACCCATGCTGTGTGCACTGCTATCCATGCACCTCAGCTGGGCTGCTGATTTCATCCCTAACTCAGGCTTACCACCCTTGGGCCTGCTTCCAGACAGCCCAGCTGCATCCCGTTCCCTCTTCAAACCTACTTTAAAGCCCTCTCAACAAGTTCTGCAAGCTCATCAGCTAAAAACCTTCTGCCCTTAACAGAGAGCTGGAGCCCATCTGGTTCCAGCAGGCCAGGTGCCATAAAAGCTGCGCCATAATCAAAGAATCCAAAATTCTGCCAATGACACCAGCCCTTGAGCCACTTGTTGATGATATGAGCTCTCCTATTACTTTCACCATTTTTCTCAGCCAGCAAAGGGACTGAGGAAAAGACTACCTGTGTCCCTGTCCTATCAACCACTTGTCCCTGTGCCCTAAAGTCCCTTTCAATGGTCCTGACACTCCTCAATCTCATCACTTCCAGCCTGGAGTTTCAACAGTGGATAATAATCAGAGGACTGAATGAGCCCAGGAAGTCCCTCAGGAATATCCTGCACCTGGGCCCCAGGGAGGCAGCAGAGCTCTCTGTGGGGTGGATCCCCTTGACATGGGGCCCTCTGTTCCCCTCAGAAGGGAGTCACCCACCACGATTACCATTCTTTCCTTTTTGATGTTAGAGGTGGCAATCCTTGTATACAGATTAATCATAATTAGGAGGCTCTCCGGACAGATAATTTTCTTCTTAATCATTTGGCCGACTCTTTAGATCCAGGGGGTCATACCTATTCTGAAGTGGCCCATGGCTAGGGGATGGGGGTCGGGAGGAATTTTTATCATAACCTCCCCGTGCAGGGACCATTTCCACTCCCCTTCATCTACCAGGTGTCCTTCTCTTGCCTGACAGTGTGCGGCATAGGAGTCCTGTGACTCTTGCTGGGCCTTCCGTAAAGATGGAAGGGCTGAACTCCACCAATCTATTTCCCTTTCACTTTCCCTGATACTCCTTAGTCTTTAAACTTCCTCCCTAAGCTCGGCCACCAGTGAAAGGAGATCATTCACCTGTTCACACCGCAGGCAGCTTTTCTCCGCACTGCCCCCTGAAACCACTGCTAAGCTCAAACACTCTGCACAGGAATGGGTCAGGACAGACACATCCTTTTTGGAGGGTTCCATCTAGTTACATGCACTTGTACTAACTACAGTTTTCAATTGCGTAAAAACCACTACTACCAGAAACCCCAAAACCAAGCAACCAACAGAAACACTGCAAACAACACACAGTAAACCTTCCTAGCAAGAAAACCTGCAACCCTGCCTGCTTGCCCTGCCTGTGCACACTGCCTCGTGAATTGTCTCTCAGAGACATGCCATGGCCCTGTTTGCCCACTCCTGTTTGCCACAAACCCTAGAGGCCTCTTTTAATCCGCCCGCTAACCAAGGAGGGAGGAAGCTGCAGCCCATCCCTGCGTAACTCACAGGCTCTTGATGGCTTCCCTCTTTTCCTGGGCATGCCATTGGAGGAGGTCCAGGCCCAGATGGTCCCAGGGAAGGAAAGGTCCCTCAGCCCAGGGACGCTCAGCATGGGCTGCCCCATCCTCTCCGGGGACCCGCCACTGGTCACAGCAGCCCCTGCCTGGCTCCTGCCTGCCCACACCGTGCCCATCCCCAGCTGCCCCTGGGCACGCAGCTCAGCCAGTGCTGATCCTGGCTGGGCTTTGCTGCTGCTACCACCCGGACACTGGGGTGACAGCTCCATCTCTTTAGTGCAAGAGAAGAGCTGGGCCAAGCCCTGCCCACCTTCAGTAGGGGCCAGAGAGCAGGGCCAGTGCCTTCAGGGGGAGAGGACCTTGTCTGGCTGGAGGCAGCATCTGCACAGCAACAAGCTGCTAAAGCAGCTGGCACAGGGACATCAGGCATGGGCCTGGAGATGTGCCATGCAATTAGAAGTCCAGTTCTCCCTTAAGTGTTTGGCAGGACATATGAAGGGAGAAAGATACAACTGTGAAAGAGGCCATGGCAAGTGACACAGTGAACAGAGGCTCTGCTATACCTATCATGCTCTGCTTGTGCCCGTCCTGCAAGCAGAAAATCATTGGGATTCATCAAAGTGGAAGCAGGGCATGTGTTCCTGTCTTGCTGTGAACCTCTACAAGATCCGTGGGGAGAGTGAGCCCGTGCTGTGCTGCACTGCTGAGCTGGCAGCACGGTGGATACGGGCAGGAAGTTCTCTGTTTCCCCCAGAGCTGGGGCCTGCAGGCACCTTGCCGGCCCTTGGCACAGGCTGTGCCAGCCAACAAAGCCCAGCAGGCCGGGAGGAGAGCCCGGGGAAGCGCAGCTGCATGGGCAGTGGCTGCTGCCAGGGACACGGGCCAAAGCCATCCCTGAGCAGCCACTGCCAGCCCTGGCCCTCCCTGCCCCGTGACAGCTCCCCCAGCCCCAGGGGACAGGCTCAGACCCTGTCAGGACCCAGCGCAGCCCCTGCCCAGTCGGGAGCCAGGGCTGGCTCTGGCCCTGGGCTGGCGGCAGGGCTCCCGCTCGGGGCTGCTCCTGTGCCTTGGGCCTCTGGGCACTCAGGGCCAGCTCCGCAGCAGCTGCAGCGCCAGGGACGCTGCTGCAGCAGTCCCGTTTCCCCGGGGCTCTGAACCAGCTCCAGAGGCCTGGAAGCCGAGGCGCCTCCAGCTTTGGCTGCTGCCGGGCTGGGCAAGGGCAGGCCCTGGGGGAAGAGCTGCTGCCACACAGCCCCGGCCAGGGCTGAGCCCGGCATAGCAATTACCTGCTGTGCCTGTGCCCCTGTCTGCCATCGTCTTCCTTCCTGCAGCAGGGGCTGCCAGTGAGCCCCTGCTTCCTTGGGGAAACACCTCCTTCAGCCCTGCCTTTTGGTCCATCACTTGAGAAACAAAAAAGGACAGTTGGATCAGATGGAACAATTCCCCATTCCTTTGCTGGCATCTTCAAGGCAGCATGCTTATCAAAAATTGGGAAAAGATTTACAAAGTATCTGGGCTTTTGTGTCTGGGCCAGGGCCCTCCCTTCCCCAGACAGCTGCCAGTGCTGAGCAGAAATCATGAGGGGATTGTGCAGGGCAAGAGGACACACGTGCATGGTTCTGTGCTGGCACCTGCAGCGCTGCCTCCTTGGCCAAGCTTTGGGCTCTTGAGCTGGCACCTCTTCCAGGGGAAAGGCCTTGACCTACCCTCAGCATCTCCCCGAGGCTCAGTCCTGGACGTGGGTTGGGAAGCCAGATCACTTTCACCAACCGGGTTAGCTGCAAAGAACGGCAGGACAGAAGAGCTGCTGTGACCCTGCTGAAGATTCTCCTTCAGGCCTGAGTGGCAGTGAGGGCACCTGGCTGACTGGTGCCCTCCAAAGCACTCCCTCAGCTCTGCCTCCCACTCAGGAGCAGGGGGACCTCGTGCCTGCAGTGGCCCCACACTGGGATGGAAGGGGCCCCTTGGGGGGCTGTGTGGGCAGAAAGGACTCCCTGGAGCTGCCAGCAGCTCTAAACCCAGACCCGGGCAGGGCCAGGGCTTGGCAGTGGCAGCAGGAGCAGCTCAGGCTCCTTGGGGCTGGCAAAGGAGCTGCCAAAGGCTCAGCCCCGGGGCACAGCCCTGGGCCCGGCCCCTTCCCTCTCTGCTCTTCTCCCTGGCTGCACAGAGCACATGGAAGGACACACTGGCATTGCACACGGGAGGAAGATGGACAGATAAATGCTCCTTCCTCCCACTGCCAGCAATCCTGTGGGATCACTGTAGGGTACAAGAGTAGAAATTTGGAGGCTAGGATTTCCACAATCCATCAAACTTCAGAGGATCTCAAGGGAAATGACAGAGGAATATTACTCTGGACAATGATTACACTTGGACAATGATTGCTCTGTTAGCAAAGTGTTGCTGAAAACCTACCATCACCAAGCTCCAACATCCTTAAACTGTGCTTTAACAGCGTTTCCCAGTGATGGAAGTCACGTTCCCAATCTAGAAAGGAGCAGAGATGGGAACTGTTCCATGCTGTGCTGGGATCCCCTTGTATAGGGAACCGAGCACTGCAAGGGGGTCAGGTAATGCTGCGTGCCTGCACTGCCAAGCAGCAGAGAGGGCAGCTGAAGCCTCAGCAGGGCTCAGGCCCAGAGGCACAGCAATTACCTCCTGGGCCTGTGCCTGGCATCGCCTCCCTTCCTGCAGCAGAGGCTACCATGGAGCCACTGCTTCCTCTGGGAAACTCAGCCTTCAGCACAGGCTCTCCTTCCATGTCTGCAGAAAGGAAAAAGGACAGGTGAATTAGGTGGGGTTGTTTCCCAATGGGAATGTGGCATCCTCAGGAGGCAATGCTTGTCTAAGTAATGGATAAGATTAAGGAGAAAGACCAGGGCCCTGCCTCCTCCAAAGAGCTGCCCCTCCAGATGCGCTCACAGACTGGGAAAGTGCAGGGGATCTCAGGGTGGGCCATGGTGCAGTTTGGGCTCCCTGGCAGCTGATGCCAAATGCCTTCCTGCAGAGGCTGGGCAGAAGCTGCAGCCAGGCCAGACTGGGAAACAGCCCTGCAGCGCGTCAAAGCAGCAGCAGCAGCATGGGGCAGCGAGGCTGCCATGGATCCCTTCCTGCTGTGCCGGGCACAGCATGTCCAGATGTACAGCCAAAGCCCCCGGCTACTGAGTCCCAGGGGAAGCATGAGGGAAATGCACCCACCACGTTGTCTCTCCAGGTCACTCCAGATCCTGTCCATCTGTTTGGATGCCTCCAGGGACTTGCTGTCTCCTCTAGGTTTGTTCCTCCCTCTCGGAGGACCTTAAGAGAAGTATTTGCATTTCAGGTGAATGGATCCCACAGAACCAGGGCTCAGCCTGTGGGGTCAGCAGGCACACACTACTCACCCCTGCCATGGGAGCGGGGCTTGTGTGCAGCAACCAGGAAAGGAGCCTGAAAAGTCTTTCCTGCAGACACACCTGTAATTCAACAGCCACAGAAGCTCCTGTCACCTGCTTCCTGCCAGGTTCTCAATGATTATTCTTTTAGCAACATTGACAACATACCTGCTGGAGGGTTAAGACCCTGGAAATCTTCATTAAGCCAAGCTGCTGAAGAAGCCTTCCTAGTATGCTCATCTAGAGGGGAGCACAAATCTGATCAGACCCATTTCCATGGTGTGCTGGGATTCCCCTCTCCCATAGAGAACTGGGCACTGTAAGGGGGTCGGGTAAGGCCTTGGCTGCCAGATGTCAGTGGACAAGGCCAAAGCTGCACAGGGGCCTGGGGAGCTCTGGGCTGGCTCCTGGTCACTCTCCAACCTCTTTGCAGGCCCTGTGCAACATCCCTGGATGGGTGGCTGGAGGAGCCCAGGGACCATGGGGGCTCTCTCACTCCCACACAGGAAACCCTCCCTAAAGCCCTGTGCAAAACCATCCCCAGCGCTTCCCGGGAGCAGGGAGCGCTGTCCCGGGAAAGGGCAGCCAGGCTGCCGGCTCACCTGCTCGCCGCGCTTGCAGCGGAGCAGCCTGGGCAGCCCTGGTAGACAGGGCCACGGCCAGGAGGAGCAGGAGGAAGAGGCGCAGAGCAAGGGCCATGGTGCCTTGCCCTCTGCCAGTCCCGCAGCTCTTGCTGCCACTGCTGTCCCGACACCGCTGTCCCAATGTCAGCACCGCTGCTGCCACCGCTGCTGCTGCCGCCGCAACAGTTGTGCTCAGGGACTGACTGCTGGCTCCTAGTGCTGCTGTGCAACCACGGGGCTCTGGCGCCTCTGTGATCTCAGAGCCTTCTGTGACCTCAAGGCCAGGGTGGAATTGTTTTTGGAGCTGGATCTGCCTTCTTCGGAAGGGAGCTCATCCTGCCCAGCTGCTCTGCCCAAGGGCTGTGACACAGTCCCAGCTCAGCTGATCTCACTGGTTGGGGCATGAAGAGATGCAGAGCAGCCCTGCTGAGAAGGACTTGGTGTTGCAGCCAGATGAGAGGCTGGACATGAGCCAGCCATGTGCATCCAAAGGAGAGTGCCCAGCAGGTTGAAGGAGGTGATTCCCCACCTCTGCTCAGGTAAGACCCTACTGGGAGTACTCTGGAAGGGGTTTTATAGTGATTTCTGTGAGCCATCAAGAAGTTTGATAACAAGATCCATGTTTACCCCTGAAAGAATTTCCTACCAATGTTTTTGACATGAAAACCAAGAAAGAAAGATAAATAAGAGAAACCTGCAATGGCCTATTCCATTGAGCATTTTGCTTGTCTCTCGTGACCAATGAATAAAGTGTAAACATAAGAGCTTTTTAAGAATGCAGAAAAAGCATGCAGGCTAGAATAAAAACAGGGTTTGAAGCCTTCTGGAAATGGAGTGTGTTGGTTTGTAGTGTCTCGGTCTCTACCACGACAGAGTACTGCATCCTGCTCTGGGTCCCCAAGGCAGGAAGGACATGGACATGTTGGATCTAGTCCAGAGGAGGGACAAAATGCTCTGAGGGCTGGAGCCCTTCTTCTTTGGAGACAGGCTGGGAGAGCTGACAGTGTTCAGCCTGGAAGAGAGAAGACTCCAGGGACACCTGATTGCTGCCTTTCAGGGCCTTCTGAGCGCTTGTAAACAGATGGGACAGAATTTTTAGTAGAGTCTTTTGTGACCAAACCGAGGGGGAATGGTTTTAATCTAAAAGATGGTAAATTCAGACTAGATGAAAGAAACACATTTTTTACACTGTTTGTTATGAAAACCTGGCACAGGTTGCCCAGAGAGCTGGACATCCATCCCTGCAGACATTCAAACTCCTGCTCTGAGCAACCTGACCTAGTTCAAGGTGTCCCTGCTCACTGCAGGCCATTGGGACTAGATGGCCTTTAAATGTCCCTTCCAAGCCAAGCCATTCTGTGCTCCTGTGCACCATCAAAGCAGTGCTGCATTAGTGCTGGGCTGATTATGCTGGCACCTGTATTTTGGTACTTGTGCCATTTAGCAATTGGCCACGAGAGGATTGATGGGCTGGGCAGTGAAGTCTGCAAATAACAGTGTGCTCAAGGAGAAAAAGGAGAGCAGCACGGCTTCCAGTTCAGATAAATGCCAGCATTTTGCTGCCCATTCCTGGTTAGAGAAATAAAGGAATGTCCTGAAGATCCCTTCATGTGGGTTCATTATTGGCCGTATCAGTACTTGTGTTCTGTAAAACAGGTTAAGTTGTTACAGCTTCTTGCCCCATTTATCCCTGGATAAAACCCAAATACTGCATTGCTCCTTGTCTACTTTCTTCCAAGTCAAGGCAAATTTTGTTCATTACTGTGTGGGACATATTCATGTGTTCACAAGCAAATTCCTCTTGCCACTCTCACAATGGCTAGACTGCTTTGTTGATTTGCTCTAATTGGACTGTAATTAAGGCTACCTCTCACTAGAATTAAAGCTGATGCATTGGGAGGCAAAGTGTTGAGTCATTTCTCCTGGAGTCTGGCACTGTAGAGAGTTGTTCTGTAACTAAATGACATCCGAAGACAGGTGTAGTCTACCATACTTCTGGCATACTAGAAGTGAGAAAAAACCCTTTGAATCAGGATTTTATCCTTTCTTCTTTCTCCTCCTCCTCCTAGGAATTTTAATCTCTGAGGTCTAAGCTCTTCAGCTGCCTCACAAACATTGTTTTAATTCAGTCAGTCATCCATGCAGTGAGCCACAAATCAGGACCGTGGTGTGAACCTTGAAGCAATGTAGGTTTATAGCACTGAAAATAATAATCCAATACCCAGGTTAAGCTAAGCATTTCCCAAAAACTCCACATGTCCTCAGATATGTTTCAAAAGGAATCACCGTTTTAGGTGGGAGTGGGCAGAAAGAGTGTCATCAAAATAAAAAATTCAGCTTTCTGAGATCTTTATATTCCTATAAAAAGAGAGTCCAAGTTGTTCATGTATGGAACATTAACTAGGAAGTGAATGACAGATTGTGAAAATAATTACTTGGGGAATGAATAACCATAAATAATAACAAGTTTACATATAGGTAATAAGTAAACCATCATGCAAAGAAAAAAAAACAGACCTGCCAAAATAAAAACCAATAAGGCTGTTTCATATGTCTGAATAGAAAAAAAAAAATACTGAAAAGAATCAGAGATCCTCAAGGGCATTGCTATATATAGAAACTTCCAGCTATTCGGAAAAAATGAAGGAAACTGTAGTGTGCAATAAACAGAGGTAACCTGGAATTTATTGGTGGATTTGTTGCAGAATTTCAGAGAGCAGACTGGAAAAGCATAGGGGTTGATCAGACCATGTGTGGGCATTTACAGCAGTCTGATGGATGTTTCTGGGACCAACTGCAGGAAGGAAAAGCAGCACACAATTCCTGGGACAAACTCTTTGCTGGCTGTGGACTTTTTGATAGCCTGTCCCCTGGGGCTGGGGGAGCTGTCACGGGGCAGGGAGGGCCAGGGCTGGCAGTGGCTGCTCAGGGATGGCTTTGGCCCGTGTCCCTGGCAGCAGCCACTGACCAAGCAGCTGCGCTGCCCCCGGGCTCTCCTCCCGGCCTGCTGGGCTTTGTTGGCTGGCACAGCCTGTGCCAAGGGCCGGCAAGGTGCCTGCAGGCCCCAGCTCTGGGGGAAACAGAGAACGTCCTGCCCATATCCACCGTGCTGCCAGCTCAGCAGTGCAGCACAGCACGGGCTCACACTCCCCATTGCTCCCACAGATGCAGCCGGCACCACAACACGTGTTCCCGATGCCCAGAAGGGCCTCGGAAGGTGTTGCTATTTTTGGAACCCTCTGTTTGCATGGGATAAGGGCAAGTTTGGCTATCTGTTTCTGCCAGGAAATTATTTGAAGAGCTCATCCGAGCCTTGACTCAGAGCTTCTCCATTGCAGTTCATGTTGTAATAAATAGGTGTGATTCCTGCTGATAAAATTATAAAGTAATCAATATTGATATAATAATTAATATTTGGAAACAGTAAAACCGTTAGAAGGTGTAATGCCAAGGAAGAAAGGGAGAGGAGGGGCTCCCCCCCTTCTCCTGCAGATGTTCAGAACAGGAAGAAAAAAGAGATAAGTATTACTGAATTTAGTTAGAAGAGAGGAAAGTTTGGTTGGACATCCAGGAAAATGTTAATTATAGGAGATTTATTGCTTTGATGCTAGAACATAGTATTGGCTTGTATGATATTAGCTTTGGCTTACATTATACCAGCTTGGTGTGCATGTGTAATCCAAAAGGTGAATCAAAGGACATCGAGGAAGAGGAGAGGCCTTCATCAGAGACGACCCCAAAGAACACTGCAACCACCTAAAAAATGGTGGAGCATGCGTGGTAAAAGTGATAATGAAGGTGGAGATACAAGTGTGACAAATTGAAAATGGGAAGAGATGGTGATGATGTACAGTGTAAAAAGGAGAATTTTAGGCTTGGCAATTTGTATGTGAGGGGACAGGGGTCAAGCCCTGCCCTCCGTACCCCCCGTGTACCCCGCACGGTTATTTTTCCTTATGCGCTATTATAAGAACCAAATTATCCCTTATCATAACCAAATTATATTGTCAATATTTTGAGTGGATTCAATTTCATATACTTTTCAGCTACTTCATTAAAATTGCTGCAACATTTAATTTGCTTGGTTTTCTTTCATGATACAGTAATTGGAGAAATATAACAAAATTTTTGACTGTAATTCAGTCCTAGCAGTCAGTTTTATACCCCTCCCCTTATTTTCTATTGTTATAGCATATTTTATTAGCAATGGGTTGCTCCTTTCCCCCCTGTGATGTTGGTTTTGCCCCACTTGTCCATCTCTCCAAAGACCTGCCCTTTTGTTCACTGTTCCTCCTCCCATTGCATGTCAGTCCCTCTCCAAGCCTGCCCCTTGCTCAAGAAACTTCCCTATCAATTTTGTATCCTGCGGAATCCCATTGGTTTGTTTAAGTTCTTCCCCTCCCCTGTAATCCCCAATTGGTTTAAACCTTGTATTCCCCGCCTGGTGTTCCACCCTCAGTTTCTCCCAATTGGCTAAAGATTGTATCCTCCTCTGGGACCCTGCCAAGTTTGTAAGTTGATGTATGCCTTTAATGCAGTGTTGGCCTGCCCCTGATGGTCTGTAGAATAATCACCTTTGGAAAACATAGAGCAGACCTCACCCTGTTCCTTGTCCCTACCCTCAGTGCAGTCCTACCCCCAAGGCAGTCCACCTGTGCTGTAGAGCAGCTGTGCCCTGCAGCCACAGCCCAGATTCGACAGTTTTCTGGGGGCAGCCCAGTGCCACTGTGGGTGTGGGCAGCTAGTGGGGCTGAAGAAATGGGGCAGCACAGCACTTCCCAAATCAGCTCTTCTGCTGCAGTAGAGAGATGCAGCTGTGACCACATTGTCCTGGTGGTAGCACCAGCAAAGCCCACCCAGCACCAGCAGTGGCTGAGCTCCATGTCCAGGAGCAGCCATGGATGCCCACGGTGTGGGCAGGCAGGAGCCAGGCAGGGGCTGCTGTGCCCAGCGGCGGGGCCCCGAGGGGATGGGGGAGCCCATGCTGAGTGTCCCTGGGCTGAGGGCACATTTCCTTCTGTGGGATCATCTGGGCCTGGACCTGAAGAGGCACAAAGGGATATTTTTGGGGTCCCTGATGAGGGTCCCAGGAGTCCCGCATGTTTTAAATAATTAGCTTTTTTTGATTAATAAGGAGAATTTATTTCATAATTAAAATACAGTCTTAGAATGTCTAGAAGCAAATATCAGATTGGCCCTGAAGCAGGCTGACAGCGTCAGGTGAGACAGGTGGGGCATTTCTCTCCCCTGTGCATCACGAAGGGACAGCTTTCACAAAGATTTTTGTACATTTCCAAGCTCCAAGGGTTGTTGGGGGCAGCCGTTTTTCTGCTTTCTTATGGTTGATCTTATCCTTTTTGCATTTTCATGTAGTTTTTCCTTTCTTGCTGCAGCTCTTGCTGAGAGTTTCCCAAAAACTGGTAAATAATTCACATTGTTAGAAGAAAATCTCCTGGAATATGCGTTCTAGGAGGCACACATTTATCTTATAGATGATGCATGTCGAATGCATATTGCTGAGATTTGGTCAGACAAATAATTTTCTGGAATCAGCATTTCTGGGGACGAATATTCAGGCTAGGATTTTGGTGCATATTGATTGCCCTGAACCCTCTTTTGGTATGCTAGGATTTTCATTAGGCGAGATTACTGTAGTCTCAGCATGAATTTGTATATACAATCTATCAGAATCCCTCCCTTTCTCTATTAATTTATTAATTTTGTACTTTTAGGATACACTTTGACAAAGCTTACTTATTTTCTAATTTTATGTTTAGTATTTATAAAACTTAACAACTACACTTTTATACTACTAGTCAGGGTATAAAATTAACAGCTCTTCTCATAAGGTAGATTATTCTAAATCTTTAATTTCTTTTCTTTGAATTGTCAATTATATTTTTTTATATCAATGCATGTGCTTATTGTACTTTAGATATATTTTGACTCCATAGTCGTTTAAGGCTGGTAATATTTGTAGAATAAATTTTTCATGTTTTCTTATGTTGCCTGCTAAAATGTGTCTTTATAACTGTCTCATGTTCTTGTTTTCTAATTCTTGAGCAATTTGCTTTATTCTACTCTCAGGATTTATTTCTTCTCTATCTCTTCCAGAACAAAAAGTTTTAATATATTGCTTACAAATTTTGCCATTTTCTTCTTTTTGCTCTATTTCACATTTTCTTTATTCCAGTGTCTTTTACTACTCATAGTGCACCTTCTGAATTTGTTAAAATTATAGCGTACTACACTAACTTGGGAGTGTGCATATGGCTCATTCTTTTTGGGCTTGGATGACTAATACAGTGACAATAATCCTCTGCAGTTTTAACACTCTAGCTCTCTCAAAGCCCCTTTGGGTTGCAGCCAAAGGGCCAAGATGTGTATCTTCTTGGTAGCAGAGCTTACACCTTGGGATCTAGTCACTGGTGTCATTCGTCTCATTCTCAGTATTTACTTCATAAGATTTATAAGAGCCTTTTAAATTGTTTTTCAGGTTTTAGGATAGCATCTGCTTATTTCTAATTGTTATAGTTTTATTTCTTTGACATTTTAGCTGTAAAGTTGTAATTAGTCTGTACACTTCTCTTTCTTTCAGCTCTACTTGGCTTTTTTCCTTTATTTTAATTTGATCCTTATTAAATATCTAACGGCTTTTGTTATACCCTATCTGATTTAATGTTACTTTTAGTGTTTGTTGGAACTTAAATCTGGTTTGTATCTTATATACTTTTTTTTTTCCAATTTTTCACGAATCATATTATTGTTCTAATATATTCTTTACAGTGTTTCATTAGCTTTTGCTTCTATTTCTTTTGTCTGTTATAACAAAAGCACAAAAATATTTTATTTTTTGAAATAAATTTGCATATCACACCTTAAATATTCATGCCACTTAAAACAACCTCATGAATAATACAATTTAAAATAAAATATTTTACTTCTCATAACAATGGGTTTTACAGCTTACAAGCTTAGGTATTAACATGCATCAGTCTATTTTACTTCAAGGAGTAGTGGTGACATTTTAGTGAGGTTTGGCTGGTGTTTCTGTTGGTGGATTTACAGGTCTCCTGTCCTGTCTTTCTTTGCAGCTGAACCTGCTGGTGAAGGTGGTGCAGCTTCCCAAGCCACGTCCAGGACTGAGGCTCTGGGAGATGCTGAGGGTAGGTCAAGGCCTTTCCCCTGGGAGAGCTGCCAGCTCAGAGCCCAAAGCTGGGCCAGGGGGGCATCGCTGCAGGTGCCAGCACAGAACCATGCACGTGTGTGCCCTCGCCCTGCGTGATTCCCTCACCTCTCCTGCGGGTCAGTGGTGCCCGTGCAGATCAGCAGAGATGGCAGAAGCTTCTGTGGCTGTTGAGTTACAGGTGTGTCTGCAGGGAGGACTTCTCCAGCTCCTTTGCTGATTCCTACAGAGAAGCCTGGCAACCATCGCAGGGGTGAGTAGTGTGTCCCTGCTGACCCCTCTGGCTGAGCCCTGCTTTTGTGGGATCTGTTCCTGGGAAATGGAATTCTGTTGCTCTAAGGTCCTCCAAGGGGGAAGGACCAAGCCACAGGACACCACAAACCCCATGATCCATCCGAAAACATGAGGCAAATGCTGAAGGAAATGCAGCAGGCAGGAGAAGGTGGGTGCATTTCCCTCATGCTTCCCCTGGGACTCAGCAGCCGGGGGCTTTGGCTGCACATCTGGACACGCTGTGTCTGGCACAGCGGGAAGGCATCCATGGCAGCCTCTCTGCCCCACAGCTGCTGCTGCTGCTTTGACGCCCTGCAGGGCTGTTTCCCAGCCTGGCCTGGCTGCAGCTTCTGCCCAGCCTCTGCAGGAAGGCATTTGGCATCAGCTGGCAGACAGCCCCAATTGCTCCACAGGCCATGCCCACCCTCAGATCCCCTGCAATTTCCTGGTGTCCAGGCAGATCAGATGTTGGGGCTGTTTGGGGAAGGAAGCAGCCTTGGGTTGTCCCAAAATCCTGGGTGTTTTCTGATCCTTATGCATTCCTTTCACAAGTGATGCCTCCTGAAATTGTCCCCTTCCCCATTCCCAGTCAGGAATGTTTTCATCTGATCCAGCTGTCTCTTTTCCATTCTCCAGAAATGAAAGGAGAGCCTGCGGAGAAAGAAGCATTTCCCAGAGGAAGCAGTGGTTGCATGCCAGCCTCAGCTCCAGGAAGGGAGGCCATGCCAGGCACAGGCACAGGAGGTAATTGTTGTGCCTGTGGGCCTGAGCCCGTCTGAGGCTTGAGCTGCTCTCTCTGCTGCCTGACAGTGCAGGGACAGCCTGGACAAGTCAGGCACAGCCCAGGGGAATTATCCCGAGCAGGCTCAGGGCACTCGGGTACTGAGCAGTCCTGCTGGGGTCCCTCCATGGGAGACATGTCCTGTTATGAATAGAAAATTGTATTTTTTTTAAGTTTCAGAGTTAAAAAAAACCAAGCCAGACCGAGTCAGACTCCTTTGGTTTCGCTGCCGAAGGAAAGCTCTTCAAATGCCTGTTAATGGCAGGTGATTAACTGATTGTTTCCCTGATGCTGGCCGCATGCCAAGAAGATACCAAGGGAAACCCTCCAGGGTAAAGAGAATGGGCAGTGACACCAGAGACAACATGCAAATAAGAAATGCAGTGCACCCTGGGTTTTTACAGTTTTACAGTTTTTACAAGAAAAAAACCCCTAAAATCACGAGCCAACAAGTGACTTAAGTGGTCTAAGAATGGGAGCATAGTCCCGTACCTGCTTGGACCTTTTTATTTTCTCACCCTAACCTGAAAAGACACTGATTAAAGACACCCCCCGGGTTTGTAAACAAAACAAACCAAGGACTCAACGACTCTCCCGTGAGGACAGAGTCCCCAGTTCTGTCTGCAGACCAGCGGACAAACTGCATCATCCTCCTCCTTTGTGCCACGCCTGGGAGCAGCGGCGGCGAGGGTGCAACCCGTCGATTTCTCCCCACCTGAGCTGATTCTTCTTAATAAAGGCATTAAAAAGGAGAAAGATCTCCTGCCCATTTATTTCATGTCCTGAAACCTGGGAGCGACTGCAATGGTGCCCACGGTGCGGAAAGGACAGAGGGGGAGAGGAAGCCTCCAGTGTGTCCTGAGCGGGCCTGGCTGTTAGCCCTTGGGATCTGGGAGCTGTCCCAGCAGAAGAAGGACGGGAGGGACAGAGGGAGGGATGGATAGCTGTGTCACTGCCTGCTGCAGTTTTCCCTGGGGTTTTAGAGAGGATTTCCTCTGTGTCTGAGGGAGAGAATCCCGGGGCCCTGCACTGCTGCAGCCACCCCTCCCAGGGATGTTGCTGAGGGCAGGGAAAGAGTGTGGAGAGTGACCAGGAGCCAGCCCAAAGCTCCCCAGGCCCCTGTGCACCTTCGGCCGTGTCTATTCACATCTGGCTCCCAGGGCCTTACCCGACTCCCTGGCAGTGCCCAGTTCTCTGTGGCAGAAGGGGATCCCAGCACACCCTGGAAAGTATTCTCATATGTGCTCCGTTCTAGATGAGGTTGCTGGGAAGGCTTCTCCATCAGCTTGGATGAAGAAAGTTTTGAAGCCCTTGGAGCCTCCTGCAGTTATGTTCTCAGTGTGCCACCAAGGAAGAATTGTAGACAAGCGGGCAGGAAGCAAGTGACAGAAGCTTCTGTGGCTGTTGTGTTACAGTTGTGTCTACAGGGAGGACTTCTCCAGCTTCTCCAGCTCCTACCTTGGATGCTATACGCAAGCTCATCTCCCATCACAATGGTGAGCAGTGTGTCCCTGCTGACCTCAAAGGCGGAGCCTTACTTTTGTGGGATCCATTCCTGGGAAATGGAAATATTTTTCTCTAAGGTACTCCAACAGGGAAAATCCAAGATACAACAGATAAGATATCCCTGGAACCATCCAAACAGATGAGGCAAGAGCTGAAGGAACCCCTGCAGAGAAGACAAGGTGGGTGCATTTCCCTCATGCTTCCCCTGGAACTCAGCAGCCGGGGGCTTTGGCTGCACATCTGGACACGCCGTGCCCGGCACAGTGGGAAGGGATCCATGGCAGCCTCGCTGCCCCGCTGCTGCTTTCACGCCCTGCAGGGCTGTTTGCCAGCCTGGCCTGGCTGCAGCTTCTGCCCAGCCTCTGCCGGAAGTTATTGGGCATCAGCTGACAGGCCATGCCCAAACTGTAACACACCCTGAGATTCCCCACTATATCCAGCCCTGCAGATTAGGAAAAGGGTGGCTGTTTGGAGGTGGAAGTGCTCTCATCATGCCACTGTAACCTGGCCATTTTCCTGCTCCATAAATTTCACAAATATTACCTCTGATGCCACCACCCAAGTGGGAAACAGCCCCATCTGATGCAGCTGTCTCCCTTCCTTTGTCAAGAGATGGACATAGTGCTTCAGTGGAAGGTGGCATTTCTTGAAGGAAGCACTCCATCTTCGGTGCCAGCCCCTGCTGCAGGAAGGAAGGCAAAGCCAGACACGGGCACAGGCACAGCAGGTAATTGCTGTGCCGGGCTCAGGCCTGGCCGGGGCTGTGTGGCAGCAGCTCTTCCCCGAGGGCCTGCCCTTGCCCGGCCCGGCAGCAGCCAAAGCTGGAGGCGCCTCGGCTTCCAGGCCTCTGGAGCTGGTTCAGAGCCCCGGGGAAACGGGACTGGTGCAGCAACGTCCCTGGCGCTGCAGCTGCTGCGGAGCTGGCCCTGAGTGCCCAGAGGCCCAAGGCACAGGAGCAGCCCCGAGCGGGAGCCCTGCCGCCAGCCCAGGGCCAGAGCCAGCCCTGGCACACAATGGAAACAGTTCTCATCTTGGTTTGCTTCCAGACTGGGATGCTGGGAAGGATTCTCCATTAGCCTGGCGCTCTGAAGTTGTGAAGCCCTCTGAGCATTCTGCAGGTATGTTCTCACTGTCCCACCAAGGCGTAATGTTTGACTGACTGGTAAGAACCAGGTGACAGAAGCTTCTGTGGCTGTTGTGTTACAGGCGTGTCTGCAGGGACGACCTCACCAACTCCTACCTTGGATGCTGCACAAAAGGCCAGCTCCCATGGCAGGGGTGAGTAGTGTGTCCCTGCTGACCCCTCAGGCTGAGCCCTGCTTTTGTGGGGTCCATTCCTGGGAAATGGAACTACTTTCTCTTAAGGTCATCTGTCAGGAAAGACCAAAGACATGGCAGGCAGGAAATTCCAGGACCCATTAGAAATCATGTGGCAAATGCTGAAGGAACGTCTGCAGAGAAGACAAGGTGGGTGCATTTCCCTCATGCTGCTCCTGGGACTCAGCAGCCAGGGGCTTTGGCTGCACATCTGGACACGTCGTGCCCGGCACAGCAGGAAGGGATCCATGGCAGCCTCGCTGCCCCGCTGCTGCTTTCACGCCCTGCAGGGCTGTTTCCCAGCCTGGCCTGGCTGCAGCTTCTGCCCAGCCTCTGCAGGAAGGCATTTGGCATCAGCTGGCAGACAGCCCCAATTGCACCACAGGCCATGCCCTCCCTCAGATGCCCTGCAATTTCCTGGTGTCCAGGCAGATCAGATGTTGGGGCTGTTTGGGGAAGGAAGCAGCCTTGGGTTGTCCCAAAATCCTGGGTGTTTTCTGATCCTTATGCATTCCTTTCACAAGTGATGCCTCCTGAAATTGTCCCCTTCCCCATTCCCAGTCAGGAATGTTTTCATCTGATCCAGCTGTCTCTTTTCCATTCTCCAGAAATGAAAGGAGAGCCTGCGGAGAAAGAAGCATTTCCCGGAGGAAGCAGTGGTTGCATGCCAGCCTCAGCTCCAGGAAGGGAGGCCATGCCAGGCACAGGCACAGGAGGTAATTGCTGTGCCTCTGGGCCTGAGCCCTGCTGAGGCTTGAGCTGCCCTCTCTGCTGTTTGGCAGTGCGGGCACAGCCTGGACTAGAGCAGCACAGCCCAGGGGAATTATCCCGAGCAGGCTCAGGGCACTGAGCAGTCCTGCTGGGGTCCCTCCATGGGAGACATGTCCTGAAACCTGGGAGTGACTGCACGGGGTGCCCACAGTGGTGAAAGGACAGAGGAGGAGAGGAAGGCTCCAGTGTGTCCTGAGAGGGCCTGGCTGTTTGCCCTTGGGATCTGGGGGGTTTCCCCACAGAAGGAGGGCAGGAGGGACAGAGGGAGGGCAGGATGGATAGCTGTGGCACTGCCTGCTGCAGTTTTCCCCCATGCTTTAGGGAGGATTTCTTCTGTGTGTGAGGGGGAGTGTCCCAGGTCCCTGCACTGCTGCAGCCACCCCTCCCAGGGATGTTGCTGAGGGCAGGGAAAGAGTGTGGAGAGTGACCAGGAGCCAGCCCAGAGCTCCCCAGGCCCCTGGGCAGCTTTGGCCATGTCTATTCACATCTGGCTCCCATGGCCTTACCCGACTCCCTGGCAGTGCCCGGTTCCCTGTGGCAGAAAGAGATCCCAGCACACACTGGAAAATGTTCTCATCTGTGCTGCATTGTAGATGAGGGTGCTGGGAAGGCTTCTCCATCAGCTTGGATGAAGAAAGTTTTGAAGTCCTTGGAGCCTTCTGCAGGTATGTTCTCAGTGTGCCACCAAGGAAGAATTGTAGACAAGCGGGCAGGCACCAGGTGACAGAAGCTTCTGTGGCTGTTGTGTTACAGATGTGTCTACGGGGAAGACTTCTCCAGCTTCTCCAGCTGCTACCTTGGATGCTGCACTCAAGCCCAGCTCCCATCTCAGGGGTGAGTAGTGTGTCCCTGCTGACCCCACAGGCTGAACCCTGCTTTTCTGGGATCCATTCCTGGCAAATGGAAATATTTTTCTCTAAGGTACTCCAACAGGGAAAATCCAAGATACAACAGATAAGATATCCCTGGAACCATCCAAACAGATGAGGCAAGAGCTGAAGGAACCCCTGCAGACAAGAGAAGGTGGGTGCATTTCCCTCATGCTTCCCCTGGGAGTCAGCAGCCGGGGGCTTTGGCTGCACATCTGGACACGCCGTGCCTGGCACAGTGGGAAGGGATCCATGGCAGCCTTGCTGCCCCGCTGCTGCTTTCACGCCCTGCAGGGCTGTTTCCCAGCCTGGCCTGGTTGCAGCTTCTGCCCAGCCTCTGTAGGAAGTTATTTGGCATCAGCTGACAGGCCATGCCCTAACTGTAACACACCCTGAGATCCCCCACTATATCCATCCCTGCAGATTAGGAAAAGGGTGGCTGTTTGGTGGTGGAAGTGCTCTCATCATGCCACTGTAACCTGGCCATTTTCCTGCTCCATAAATTTCACAAATATTACCTCTGATGCCACCACCCAAGTGGGAAACAGCCCCATCTGATGCAGCTGTCTCCCTTCCTTTGTCAAGAGATGGACATAGTGCTTCAGTGGAAGGTGGCATTTCTTGAAGGATGTACTCCATCTTCGGTGCCAGCCCCTGCTGCAGGAAGGAAGGCGATGGCAGACACGGGCACAGGCACAGCAGATAATTGCTGTGCCGGGCTCAGGCCTGGCCGGGGCTGTGTGGCTGCAGCTCTTCCCCCAGGGCCTGCCCTTGCCAGGCCCGGCAGCAGCCAAAGCTGGAGGCGCCTCGGCTTCCAGGCCTCTGGAGCTGGTTCAGAGCCCCGTGGAAACGGGACTGCTGCAGCAACGTCCCTGGCGCTGCAGCTGCTGCGGAGCTGGCCCTGAGTGCCCAGAGGCCCAAGGCACAGGAGCAGCCCCGAGCGGGAGCCCTGCCGCCAGCCCAGGGCCAGAGCCAGCCCTGGCACACAATGGAAACAGTTCTCATCTTGGTTTGCTTCCAGACTGGGATGCTGGGAAGGATTCTCCATTAGCCTGGCGCTCTGAAGTTGTGAAGCCCTCTGAGCATTCTGCAGGTATGTTCTCACTGTCCCACCAAGGCGTAATGTTTGACTGACTGGTAAGAACCAGGTGACAGAAGCTTCTGCGGATGTTGTGTTACAGGCGTGTCTGCAGGGACGACCTCACCAACTCCTACCTTGGATGCTGCACAAAAGGCCAGCTCCCATGGCAGGGGTGAGTAGTGTGTCCCTGCTGACCCCTCAGGCTGAGCCCTGCTTTTGTGGGGTCCATTCCTGGGAAATGGAACTACTTTCTCTTAAGGTCCTCTGACAGGAGAGACCAAAGACATGGCAGGCAGGAAATTCCAGGACCCATTAGAAATCATGTGGCAAATGCTGAAGGAACGTCTGCAGAGAAGACAAGGTGGGTGCATTTCCCTCATGCTGCTCCTGGGACTCAGCAGCCAGGGGCTTTGGCTGCACATCTGGACACGTCGTGCCCGGCACAGCAGGAAGGGATCCATGGCAGCCTCGCTGCCCCGCTGCTGCTTTCACGCCCTGCAGGGCTGTTTCCCAGCCTGGCCTGGCTGCAGCTTCTGCCCAGCCTCTGCAGGAAGGCATTTGGCATCAGCTGGCAGACAGCCCCAATTGCACCACAGGCCATGCCCACCCTCAGATCCCCTGCAATTTCCTGGTGTCCAGGCAGATCAGATGTTGGGGCTGTTTGGGGAAGGAAGCAGCCTTGGGTTGTCCCAAAATCCTGGGTGTTTTCTGATCCTTATGCATTCCTTTCACATGTGATGCCTCCTGAAATTGTCCCCTTCCCCCTTCCCAGTCAGGAATGTTTTCATCTGATCCAGCTGTCTCTTTTCCATTCTCCAGAAATGAAAGGAGAGCCTGCGGAGAAAGAAGCATTTCCCGGAGGAAGCAGTGGTTGCATGCCAGCCTCAGCTCCAGGAAGGGAGGCCATGGCAGGCACAGGCACAGGAGGTAATTGCTGTGCCTCTGGGCCTGAGCCCTGCTGAGGCTTGAGCTGCCCTCTTTGCTGTTTGGCAGTGCGGGCACAGCCTGGACTAGAGCAGCACAGCCCAGGGGAATTATCCCGAGCAGGCTCAGGGCACTGAGCAGTCCTGCTGGGGTCCCTCCATGGGAGACATGTCCTGAAACCTGGGAGCGACTGCACGGGGTGCCCACGGTGGGGAAAGGACAGAGGGGGAGAGCAAGGCTCCAGTGTGTCCTGAGAGGGCCTGGCTGTTTGCCCTTGGGATCTGGGGGGTTTCCCCACAGAAGGAGGGCAGGAGGGACAGAGGGAGGGCAGGATGGATAGCTGTGGCACTGCCTGCTGCAGTTTTCCCCCATGCTTTAGGGAGGATTTCTTCTGTGTGTGAGGGGGAGAGTTCCAGGTCCCTGCACTGCTGCAGCCACCCATCCCAGGGATGTTGCTGAGGGCAGGGAAAGAGTGTGGAGAGTGACCAGGAGCCAGCCCAGAGCTCCCCAGGCCCCTGGGCAGCTTTGGCCATGTCTATTCACATCTGGCTCCCAGGGCCTTACCCGACTCCCTGGCAGTGCCCAGTTCCCTGTGGCAGAAAGAGATCCCAGCACACACTGGAAAATGTTCTCATCGGTGCTGCATTGTAGATGAGGGTGCTGGGAAGGCTTCTCCATCAGCTTGGATGAATAAAGTTTTGAAGCCCTTGGAGCCTCCTGCAGGTATGTTCTCAGTGTGCCACCAAGGAAGAATTGTAGACAAGCGGGCAGGCACCAGGTGACAGAAGCTTCTGTGGCTGTTGTGTTACAGATGTGTCTACAGGGAAGACTTCTCCAGCTTCTCCAGCTGCTACCTTGGATGCTGCACTCAAGCCCAGCACCCATCTCAGGGGTGAGTAGTGTGTCCCTGCTGACCCCACAGGCTGAACCCTGCTTTTCTGGGATCTATTCCTGAGAAATGGAAATATTTTTCTCTAAGGTAATCCAACAGGGAAAATCCAAGATACAACAGATAAGATATCCCTGGAACCATCCAAACAGATGAGGCAAGAGCTGAAGGAACCCCTGCAGACAAGAGAAGGTGGGTGCATTTCCCTCATGCTTCCCCTGGGACTCAGCAGCCGGGGTCTTTGGCTGCACATCTGGACACGCCATGCCCGGCACAGTGGGAAGGGATCCATGGCAGCCTCGCTGCCCCGCTGCTGCTTTCACGCCCTGCAGGGCTGTTTCCCAGCCTGGCCTTGCTGCAGCTTCTGCCCAGCCTCTGCAGGAAGTTATTTGGCATCAGCTGACAGGCCATGCCCAAACTGTAACACACCCTGAGATCCCCCACTATATCCAGCCCTGCAGATTAGGAAAAGGGTGGCTGTTTGGTGGTGGAAGTGGTCTCATCATGCCACTGTAACCTAGCCATTTTCCTGCTCCATAAATTTCACAAATATTACCTCTGATGCCACCACCCAAGTGGGAAACAGCTCCATCTGATGCAGCTGTCTCCCTTCCTTTGTCAAGAGATGGACATAGTGCTTCAGTGGAAGGTGGCATTTCTTGAAGGAAGCACTCCATCTTCGGTGCGAGCCCCTGCTGCAGGAAGGAAGGCAATGCCAGACACGGGCACAGGCACAGCAGGTAATTGCTGTGCCGGGCTCAGCCCTGGCCGGGGCTGTGTGGCAGCAGCTCTTCCCCCAGGGCCTGCCCTTGCCCGGCCCGGCAGCAGCCAAAGCTGGAGGCGCCTCGGCTTCCAGGCCTCTGGAGCTGGTTCAGAGCCCCGGGGAAACGGGGCTGGTGCAGCAACGTCCCTGGCGCTGCAGCTGCTGCGGAGCTGGCCCTGAGTGCCCAGAGGCCCAAGGCACAGGAGCAGCCCCGAGCGGGAGCCCTGCCGCCAGCCCAGGGCCAGAGCCAGCCCTGGCACACAATGGAAACAGTTCTCATCTTGGTTTGCTTCCAGACTGGGATGCTGGGAAGGATTCTCCATTAGCCTGGCGCTCTGAAGTTGTGAAGCCCTCTGAGCATTCTGCAGGTATGTTCTCACTGTCCCACCAAGGCGTAATGTTTGACTGACTGGTAAGAACCAGGTGACAGAAGCTTCTGTGGCTGTTGTGTTACAGGCGTGTCTGCAGGGACGACCTCACCAACTCCTACCTTGGATGCTGCACAAAAGGCCAGCTCCCATGGCAGGGGTGAGTAGTGTGTCCCTGCTGACCCCTCAGGCTGAGCCCTGCTTTTGTGGGGTCCATTCCTGGGAAATGGAACTACTTTCTTTTAAGGTCCTCCGACAGGAGAGACCAAAGACATGGCAGGCAGGAAATTCCAGGACCCATTAGAAATCATGTGGCAAATGCTGAAGGAATGTCTGCAGAGAAGACAAGGTGGGTGCATTTCCCTCATGCTGCTCCTGGGACTCAGCAGCCAGGGGCATTGGCTGCACATCTGGACACGTCGTGCCCGGCACAGCAGGAAGGAATCCATGGCAGCCTCGCTGCCCCGCTGCTGCTTTCACGCCCTGCAGGGCTGTTTGCCAGCCTGGCCTGGCTGCAGCTTCTGCCCAGCCTCTGCAGGAAGGCATTTGGCATCAGCTGGCAGACAGCCCCAATTGCACCACAGGCCATGCCCACCCTCAGATCCCCTGCAATTTCCTGGTGTCCAGGCAGATCAGATGTTGGGGCTGTTTGGGGAAGGAAGCAGCCTTGGGTTGTCCCAAAATCCTGGGTGTTTTCTGATCCTTATGCATTCCTTTCACATGTGATGCCTCCTGAAATTGTCCCCTTCCCCCTTCCCAGTCAGGAATGTTTTCATCTGATCCAGCTGTCTCTTTTCCATTCTCCAGAAATGAAAGGAGAGCCTGCGGAGAAAGAAGCATTTCCCGGAGGAAGCAGTGGTTGCATGCCAGCCTCAGCTCCAGGAAGGGAGGCCATGCCAGGCACAGGCACAGGAGGTAATTGCTGTGCCTCTGGGCCTGAGCCCTGCTGAGGCTTGAGCTGCCCTCTCTGCTGTTTGGCAGTGCAGGCACAGCCTGGACTAGAGCAGCACAGCCCAGGGGAATTATCCCGAGCAGGCTCAGGGCACTGAGCAGTCCTGCTGGGGTCCCTCCATGGGAGACATGTCCTGAAACCTGGGAGTGACTGCACGGGGTGCCCACGGTGGGGGAAAGACAGAGGGGGAGAGCAAGGCTGCAGTGTGTCCTGAGAGGGCCTGGCTGTTTGCCCTTGGGATCTGGGGGGTTTCCCCACAGAAGGAGGGCAGGAGGGACAGAGGGAGGGCAGGATGGATAGCTGTGGCACTGCCTGCTGCAGTTTTCCCCCATGCTTTAGGGTGGATTTCTTCTGTGTGTGAGGGGGAGAGTTCCAGGTCCCTGCACTGCTGCAGCCACCCCTCCCAGGGATGTTGCTGAGGGCAGGGAAAGAGTGTGGAGAGTGACCAGGAGCCAGCCCAGAGCTCCCCAGGCCCCTGGGCAGCTTTGGCCATGTCTATTCACATCTGGCTGCCATGGCCTTACCCGACTCCCTGGCAGTGCCCAGTTCCCTGTGGCAGAAAGAGATCCCAGCACACAGTGGAAAATGTTCTCATCTGTGCTGCATTGTAGATGAGGGTGCTGGGAAGGCTTCTCCATCAGCTTGGATGAAGAAAGTTTTGAAGCCCTTGGAGCCTCCTGCAGGTATGTTCTCAGTGTGCCACCAAGGAAGAATTGTAGACAAGCGGGCAGGCACCAGGTGACAGAAGCTTCTGTGGCTGTTGTGTTACAGATGTGTCTACAGGGAAGACTTCTCCAGCTTCTCCAGCTGCTACCTTGGATGCTGCACTCAAGCCCAGCTCCCATCTCAGGGGTGAGTAGTGTGTCCCTGCTGACCCCACAGGCTGAACCTTGCTTTTCTGGGATCCATTCCTGGCAAATGGAAATATTTTTCTCTAAGGTACTCCAACAGGGAAAATCCAAGATACAACAGATAAGATATCCCTGGAACCATCCAAACAGATGAGGCAAGAGCTGAAGGAACCCCTGCAGACAAGAGAAGGTGGGTGCATTTCCCTCATGCTTCCCCTGGGACTCAGCAGCCGGGGGCTTTGGCTGCACATCTGGACACGCCATGCCCAGCACAGCAGGAAGGGATCCATGGCAGCCTCGCTGCCCCGCTGCTGCTTTCACGCCCTGCAGGGCTGTTTCCCAGCCTGGCCTTGCTGCAGCTTCTGCCCAGCCTCTGCAGGAAGTTATTTGGCATCAGCTGACAGGCCATGCCCAAACTGTAACACACCCTGAGATCCCCCACTATATCCAGCCCTGCAGATTAGGAAAAGGGTGGCTGTTTGGTGGTGGAAGTGGTCTCATCATGCCACTGTAACCTAGCCATTTTCCTGCTCCATAAATTTCACAAATATTACCTCTGATGCCACCACCCAAGTGGGAAACAGCTCCATCTGATGCAGCTGTCTCCCTTCCTTTGTCAAGAGATGGACATAGTGCTTCAGTGGAAGGTGGCATTTCTTGAAGGAAGCACTCCATCTTCGGTGCCAGCCCCTGCTGCAGGAAGGAAGGCAAAGCCAGACACGGGCACAGGCACAGCAGGTAATTGCTGTGCCGGGCTCAGGCCTGGCCGGGGCTGTGTGGCAGCAGCTCTTCCCCCAGGGCCTGCCCTTGCCCGGCCCGGCAGCAGCCAAAGCTGGAGGCGCCTCGGCTTCCAGGCCTCTGGAGCTGGTTCAGAGCCCCGTGGAAACAGGACTGGTGCAGCAACGTCCCTGGCGCTGCAGCTGCTGCGGAGCTGGCCCTGAGTGCCCAGAGGCCCAAGGCACAGGAGCAGCCCCGAGCGGGAGCCCTGCCGCCAGCCCAGGGCCAGAGCCAGCCCTGGCACACAATGGAAACAGTTCTCATCTTGGTTTGCTTCCGGACTGGGATGCTGGGAAGGATTCTCCATTAGCCTGGCGCTCTGAAGTTGTGAAGCCCTCTGAGCATTCTGCAGGTATGTTCTCACTGTCCCACCAAGGCGTAATGTTTGACTGACTGGTAAGAACCAGGTGACAGAAGCTTCTGTGGCTGTTGTGTTACAGGCGTGTCTGCAGGGACGACCTCACCAACTCCTACCTTGGATGCTGCACAAAAGGCCAGCTCCCATGGCAGGGGTGAGTAGTGTGTCCCTGCTGACCCCTCAGGCTGAGCCCTGCTTTTGTGGGGTCCATTCCTGGGAAATGGAACTACTTTCTCTTAAGGTCCTCTGACAGGAGAGACCAAAGACATGGCAGGCAGGAAATTCCAGGACCCATTAGAAATCATGTGGCAAATGCTGAAGGAACGTCTGCAGAGAAGACAAGGTGGGTGCATTTCCCTCATGCTGCTCCTGGGACTCAGCAGCCAGGGGCTTTGGCTGCACATCTGGACACGCCGTGCCCGGCACAGCAGGAAGGGATCCATGGCAGCCTTGCTGCCCCGCTGCTGCTTTCACGCCCTGCAGGGCTGTTTCCCAGCCTGGCCTGGTTGCAGCTTCTGCCCAGCCTCTGCAGGAAGGCATTTGGCATCAGCTGGCAGACAGCCCCAAATGCACCACAGGCCATGCCCACCCTCAGATGCCCTGCAATTTCCTGGTGTCCAGGCAGATCAGATGTTGGGGCTGTTTGGGGAAGGAAGCAGCCTTGGGTTGTCCCAAAATCCTGGGTGTTTTCTGATCCTTATGCATTCCTTTCACAAGTGATGCCTCCTGAAATTGTCCCCTTCCCCATTCCCAGTCAGGAATGTTTTCATCTGATCCAGCTGTCTCTTTTCCATTCTCCAGAAATGAAAGGAGAGCCTGCGGAGAAAGAAGCATTTCCCGGAGGAAGCAGTGGTTGCATGCCAGCCTCAGCTCCAGGAAGGGAGGCCATGCCAGGCACAGGCACAGGAGGTAATTGCTGTGCCTCTGGGCCTGAGCCCTGCTGAGGCTTGAGCTGCCCTCTCTGCTGTTTGGCAGTGCGGGCACAGCCTGGACTAGAGCAGCACAGCCCAGGGGAATTATCCCGAGCAGGCTCAGGGCACTGAGCAGTCCTGCTGGGGTCCCTCCATGGGAGACATGTCCTGAAACCTGGCAGCGACTGCACGGGGTGCCCACGGTGGGGAAAGGACAGAGGGGGAGAGCAAGGCTCCAGTGTGTCCTGAGAGGGCCAGGCTGTTTGCCCTTGGGATCCGGGGGGTTTCCCCACAGAAGGAGGGCAGGAGGGACAGAGGGAGGGCAGGATGGATATCTGTGGCACTGCCTGCTGCAGTTTTCCCCCATGCTTTAGGGAGGATTTCTTCTGTGTGTGAGGGGGAGAGTTCCAGGTCCCTGCACTGCTGCAGCCACGCCTCCCAGGGATGTTGCTGAGGGCAGGGAAAGAGTGTGGAGAGTGACCAGGAGCCAGCCCAGAGCTCCCCAGGCCCCTGGGCAGCTTTGGCCATGTCTATTCACATCTGGCTGCCATGGCCTTACCCGACTCCCTGGCAGTGCCCAGTTCCCTGTGGCAGAAAGAGATCCCAGCACACACTGGAAAATGTTCTCATCTGTGCTGCATTGTAGATGAGGGTGCTGGGAAGGCTTCTCCATCAGCTTGGATGAAGAAAGTTTTGAAGGCCTTGGAGCCTCCTGCAGGTATGTTCTCAGTGTGCCACCAAGGAAGAATTGTAGACAAGCGGGCAGGCACCAGGTGACAGAAGCTTCTGTGGCTGTTGTGTTACAGATGTGTCTACAGGGAAGACTTCTCCAGCTTCTCCAGCTGCTACCTTGGATGCTGCACTCAAGCCCAGCTCCCATCTCAGGGGTGAGTAGTGTGTCGCTGCTGACCCCACAGGCTGAACCCTGCTTTTCTGGGATCCATTCCTGGGAAATGGAAATATTTTTCTCTAAGGTACTCCAACAGGGAAAATCCAAGATACAACAGATAAGATATCCCTGGAACCATCCAAACAGATGAGGCAAGAGCTGAAGGAACCCCTGCAGACAAGAGAAGGTGGGTGCATTTCCCTCATGCTGCTCCTGGGACTCAGCAGCCGGGGGCTTTGGCTGCACTTCTGGACACGTCGTGCCCGGCACAGCAGGAAGGGATCCATGGCAGCCTCGCTGCCCCGCTGCTGCTTTCACGCCCTGCAGGGCTGTTTCCCAGCCTGGCCTGGCTGCAGCTTCTGCCTAGCCTCTGCAGGAAGGCATTTGGCATCAGCTGACAGGCCATGCCCAAACTGTAACACACCCTGAGATCCCCCACTATATCCAGCCCTGCAGATTAGGAAAAGGGTGGCTGTTTGGTGGTGGAAGTGCTCTCATCATGCCACTGTAACCTAGCCATTTTCCTGCTCCATAAATTTCACAAATATTACCTCTGATGCCACCACCCAAGTGGGAAACAGCTCCATCTGATGCAGCTGTCTCCCTTCCTTTGTCAAGAGATGGACATAGTGCTTCAGTGGAAGGTGGCATTTCTTGAAGGAAGCACTCCATCTTCGGTGCCAGCCCCTGCTGCAGGAAGGAAGGCAAAGCCAGACACGGGCACAGGCACAGCAGGTAATTGCTGTGCCGGGCTCAGGCCTGGCCGGGGCTGTGTGGCAGCAGCTCTTCCCCCAGGGCCTGCCCTTGCCCGGCCCGGCAGCAGCCAAAGCTGGAGGCGCCTCGGCTTCCAGGCCTCTGGAGCTGGTTCAGAGCCCCGGGGAAACGGGACTGGTGCAGCAACGTCCCTGGCGCTGCAGCTGCTGCGGAGCTGGCCCTGAGTGCCCAGAGGCCCAAGGCACAGGAGCAGCCCCGAGCGGGAACCCTGCCGCCAGCCCAGGGCCAGAGCCAGCCCTGGCACACAATGGAAACAGTTCTCATCTTGGTTTGCTTCCGGACTGGGATGCTGGGAAGGATTCTCCATTAGCCTGGCGCTCTGAAGTTGTGAAGCCCTCTGAGCATTCTGCAGGTATGTTCTCACTGTCCCACCAAGGCGTAATGTTTGACTGACTGGTAAGAACCAGGTGACAGAAGCTTCTGTGGCTGTTGTGTTACAGGCGTGTCTGCAGGGACGACCTCACCAACTCCTACCTTGGATGCTGCACAAAAGGCCAGCTCCCATGGCAGGGGTGAGTAGTGTGTCCCTGCTGACCCCTCAGGCTGAGCCCTGCTTTTGTGGGGTCCATTCCTGGGAAATGGAACTACTTTCTCTTAAGGTCCTCTGACAGGAGAGACCAAAGACATGGCAGGCAGGAAATTCCAGGGCCCATTAGAAATCATGTGGCAAATGCTGAAGGAACGTCTGCAGAGAAGACAAGGTGGGTGCATTTCCCTCATGCTGCTCCTGGGACTCAGCAGCCAGGGGCTTTGGCTGCAAATCTGGACACGCCGTGCCCGGCACAGCAGGAAGGGATCCATGGCAGCCTCGCTGCCCCGCTGCTGCTTTCACGCCCTGCAGGGCTGTTTCCCAGCCTGGCCTGGCTGCAGCTTCTGCCCAGCCTCTGCAGGAAGGCATTTGGCATCAGCTGGCAGACAGCCCCAAATGCACCACAGGCCATGCCCACCCTCAGATGCCCTGCAATTTCCTGGTGTCCAGGCAGATCAGATGTTGGGGCTGTTTGGGGAAGGAAGCAGCCTTGGGTTGTCCCAAAATCCTGGGTGTTTTCTGATCCTTATGCATTCCTTTCACAAGTGATGCCTCCTGAAATTGTCCCCTTCCCCATTCCCAGTCAGGAATGTTTTCATCTGATCCAGCTGTCTCTTTTCCATTCTCCAGAAATGAAAGGAGAGCCTGCGGAGAAAGAAGCATTTCCCGGAGGAAGCAGTGGTTGCATGCCAGCCTCAGCTCCAGGAAGGGAGGCCATGCCAGGCACAGGCACAGGAGGTAATTGCTGTGCCTCTGGGCCTGAACCCTGCTGAGGCTTGAGCTGCCCTCTCTGCTGCTTGGCAGTGCGGGCACAGCCTGGACTAGAGCAGCACAGCCCAGGGGAATTATCCCGAGCAGGCTCAGGGCACTGAGCAGTCCTGCTGGGGTCCCTCCATGGGAGACATGTCCTGAAACCTGGGAGTGACTGCACGGGGTGCCCACGGTGGGGAAAGGACAGAGGGGGAGAGCAAGGCTCCAGTGTGTCCTGAGAGGGCCTGGCTGTTTGCCCTTGGGATCTGGGGGGTTTCCCCACAGAAGGAGGGCAGGAGGGACAGAGGGAGGGCAGGATGGATAGCTGTGGCACTGCCTGCTGCAGTTTTCCCCCATGCTTTAGGGAGGATTTCTTCTGTGTGTGAGAGGGAGAGTTCCAGGTCCCTGCACTGCTGCAGCCACCCCTCCCAGGGATGTTGCTGAGGGCAGGGAAAGAGTGTGGAGAGTGACCAGGAGCCAGCCCAGAGCTCCCCAGGCCCCTGGGCAGCTTTGGCCATGTCTATTCACATCTGGCTGCCATGGCCTTACCCGACTCCCTGGCAGTGCCCAGTTCCCTGTGGCAGAAAGAGATCCCAGCACACACTGGAAAATGTTCTCATCTGTGCTGCATTGTAGATGAGGGTGCTGGGAAGGCTTCTCCATCAGCTTGGATGAAGAAAGTTTTGAAGCCCTTGGAGCCTCCTGCAGGTATGTTCTCAGTGTGCCACCAAGGAAGAATTGTAGACAAGCGGGCAGGCACCAGGTGACAGAAGCTTCTGTGGCTGTTGTGTTACAGATGTGTCTACAGGGAAGACTTCTCCAGCTTCTCCAGCTGCTACCTTGGATGCTGCACTCAAGCCCAGCTCCCATCTCAGGGGTGAGTAGTGTGTCCCTGCTGACCCCACAGGCTGAACCCTGCTTTTCTGGGATCCATTCCTGGGAAATGGAAATATTTTTCTCTAAGGTACTCCAACAGGGAAAATCCAAGATACAACAGATAAGATATCCCTGGAACCATCCAAACAGATGAGGCAAGAGCTGAGGGAACCCCTGCAGACAAGAGAAGGTGGGTGCATTTCCCTCATGCTTCCCCTGGGACTCAGCAGCCGGGGGCTTTGGCTGCACATCTGGACACGCCGTGCCCGGCACAGCGGGAAGGGATCCATGGCAGCCTCGCTGCCCCGCTGCTGCTTTCACGCCCTGCAGGGCTGTTTCCCAGCCTGGCCTGGCTGCAGCTTCTGCCTAGCCTCTGCAGGAAGGCATTTGGCATCAGCTGACAGGCCATGCCCAAACTGTAACACACCCTGAGATCCCCCACTATATCCAGCCCTGCAGATTAGGAAAAGGGTGGCTGTTTGGTGGTGGAAGTGCTCTCATCATGCCACTGTAACCTAGTCATTTTCCTGCTCCATAAATTTCACAAATATTACCTCTGATGCCACCACCCAAGTGGGAAACAGCTCCATCTGATGCAGCTGTCTCCCTTCCTTTGTCAAGAGATGGACATAGTGCTTCAGTGGAAGGTGGCATTTCTTGAAGGAAGCACTCCATCTTCGGTGCCAGCCCCTGCTGCAGGAAGGAAGGCAAAGCCAGACACGGGCACAGGCACAGCAGGTAATTGCTGTGCCGGGCTCAGGCCTGGCCGGGGCTGTGTGGCAGCAGCTCTTCCCCCAGGGCCTGCCCTTGCCCGGCCCGGCAGCAGCCAAAGCTGGAGGCGCCTCGGCTTCCAGGCCTCTGGAGCTGGTTCAGAGCCCCGGGGAAACGGGACTGGTGCAGCAACGTCCCTGGCGCTGCAGCTGCTGCGGAGCTGGCCCTGAGTGCCCAGAGGCCCAAGGCACAGGAGCAGCCCCGAGCGGGAGCCCTGCCGCCAGCCCAGGGCCAGAGCCAGCCCTGGCACACAATGGAAACAGTTCTCATCTTGGTTTGCTTCCAGACTGGGATGCTGGGAAGGATTCTCCATTAGCCTGGCGCTCTGAAGTTGTGAAGCCCTCTGAGCATTCTGCAGGTATGTTCTCACTGTCCCACCAAGGCGTAATGTTTGACTGACTGGTAAGAACCAGGTGACAGAAGCTTCTGTGGCTGTTGTGTTACAGGCGTGTCTGCAGGGACGACCTCACCAACTCCTACCTTGGATGCTGCACAAAAGGCCAGCTCCCATGGCAGGGGTGAGTAGTGTGTCCCTGCTGACCCCTCAGGCTGAGCCCTGCTTTTGTGGGGTCCATTCCTGGGAAATGGAACTACTTTCTCTTAAGGTCCTCTGACAGGAGAGACCAAAGACATGGCAGGCAGGAAATTCCAGGGCCCATTAGAAATCATGTGGCAAATGCTGAAGGAACGTCTGCAGAGAAGACAAGGTGGGTGCATTTCCCTCATGCTGCTCCTGGGACTCAGCAGCCAGGGGCTTTGGCTGCAAATCTGGACACGCCATGCCCGGCACAGCAGGAAGGGATCCATGGCAGCCTCGCTGCCCCGCTGCTGCTTTCACGCCCTGCAGGGCTGTTTCCCAGCCTGGCCTGGCTGCAGCTTCTGCCCAGCCTCTGCAGGAAGGCATTTGGCATCAGCTGGCAGACAGCCCCAAATGCACCACAGGCCATGCCCACCCTCAGATGCCCTGCAATTTCCTGGTGTCCAGGCAGATCAGATGTTGGGGCTGTTTGGGGAAGGAAGCAGCCTTGGGTTGTCCCAAAATCCTGGGTGTTTTCTGATCCTTATGCATTCCTTTCACAAGTGATGCCTCCTGAAATTGTCCCCTTCCCCATTCCCAGTCAGGAATGTTTTCATCTGATCCAGCTGTCTCTTTTCCATTCTCCAGAAATGAAAGGAGAGCCTGCGGAGAAAGAAGCATTTCCCGGAGGAAGCAGTGGTTGCATGCCAGCCTCAGCTCCAGGAAGGGAGGCCATGCCAGGCACAGGCACAGGAGGTAATTGCTGTGCCTCTGGGCCTGAGCCCTGCTGAGGCTTGAGCTGCCCTCTCTGCTGTTTGGCAGTGCGGGCACAGCCTGGACTAGAGCAGCACAGCCCAGGGGAATTATCCCGAGCAGGCTCAGGGCACTGAGCAGTCCTGCTGGGGTCCCTCCATGGGAGACATGTCCTGAAACCTGGCAGCGACTGCACGGGGTGCCCACGGTGGGGAAAGGACAGAGGGGGAGAGCAAGGCTCCAGTGTGTCCTGAGAGGGCCTGGCTGTTTGCCCTTGGGATCTGGGGGGTTTCCCCACAGAAGGAGGGCAGGAGGGACAGAGGGAGGGCAGGATGGATAGCTGTGGCACTGCCTGCTGCAGTTTTCCCCCATGCTTTAGGGAGGATTTCTTCTGTGTGTGAGAGGGAGAGTTCCAGGTCCCTGCACTGCTGCAGCCACCCCTCCCAGGGATGTTGCTGAGGGCAGGGAAAGAGTGTGGAGAGTGACCAGGAGCCAGCCCAGAGCTCCCCAGGCCCCTGGGCAGCTTTGGCCATGTCTATTCACATCTGGCTGCCATGGCCTTACCCGACTCCCTGGCAGTGCCCAGTTCCCTGTGGCAGAAAGAGATCCCAGCACACACTGGAAAATGTTCTCATCTGTGCTGCATTGTAGATGAGGGTGCTGGGAAGGCTTCTCCATCAGCTTGGATGAAGAAAGTTTTGAAGCCCTTGGAGCCTCCTGCAGGTATGTTCTCAGTGTGCCACCAAGGAAGAATTGTAGACAAGCGGGCAGGCACCAGGTGACAGAAGCTTCTGTGGCTGTTGTGTTACAGATGTGTCTACAGGGAAGACTTCTCCAGCTTCTCCAGCTGCTACCTTGGATGCTGCACTCAAGCCCAGCTCCCATCTCAGGGGTGAGTAGTGTGTCCCTGCTGACCCCACAGGCTGAACCCTGCTTTTCTGGGATCCATTCCTGGGAAATGGAAATATTTTTCTCTAAGGTACTCCAACAGGGAAAATCCAAGATACAACAGATAAGATATCCCTGGAACCATCCAAACAGATGAGGCAAGAGCTGAGGGAACCCCTGCAGACAAGAGAAGGTGGGTGCATTTCCCTCATGCTTCCCCTGGGACTCAGCAGCCGGGGGCTTTGGCTGCACATCTGGACACGCCGTGCCCGGCACAGCGGGAAGGGATCCATGGCAGCCTCGCTGCCCCGCTGCTGCTTTCACGCCCTGCAGGGCTGTTTCCCAGCCTGGCCTGGCTGCAGCTTCTGCCTAGCCTCTGCAGGAAGGCATTTGGCATCAGCTGACAGGCCATGCCCAAACTGTAACACACCCTGAGATCCCCCACTATATCCAGCCCTGCAGATTAGGAAAAGGGTGGCTGTTTGGTGGTGGAAGTGCTCTCATCATGCCACTGTAACCTAGCCATTTTCCTGCTCCATAAATTTCACAAATATTACCTCTGATGCCACCACCCAAGTGGGAAACAGCTCCATCTGATGCAGCTGTCTCCCTTCCTTTGTCAAGAGATGGACATAGTGCTTCAGTGGAAGGTGGCATTTCTTGAAGGAAGCACTCCATCTTCGGTGCCAGCCCCTGCTGCAGGAAGGAAGGCAAAGCCAGACACGGGCACAGGCACAGCAGGTAATTGCTGTGCCGGGCTCAGGCCTGGCCGGGGCTGTGTGGCAGCAGCTCTTCCCCCAGGGCCTGCCCTTGCCCGGCCCGGCAGCAGCCAAAGCTGGAGGCGCCTCGGCTTCCAGGCCTCTGGAGCTGGTTCAGAGCCCCGGGGAAACGGGACTGGTGCAGCAACGTCCCTGGCGCTGCAGCTGCTGCGGAGCTGGCCCTGAGTGCCCAGAGGCCCAAGGCACAGGAGCAGCCCCGAGCGGGAGCCCTGCCGCCAGCCCAGGGCCAGAGCCAGCCCTGGCACACAATGGAAACAGTTCTCATCTTGGTTTGCTTCCAGACTGGGATGCTGGGAAGGATTCTCCATTAGCCTGGCGCTCTGAAGTTGTGAAGCCCTCTGAGCATTCTGCAGGTATGTTCTCACTGTCCCACCAAGGCGTAATGTTTGACTGACTGGTAAGAACCAGGTGACAGAAGCTTCTGTGGCTGTTGTGTTACAGGCGTGTCTGCAGGGACGACCTCACCAACTCCTACCTTGGATGCTGCACAAAAGGCCAGCTCCCATGGCAGGGGTGAGTAGTGTGTCCCTGCTGACCCCTCAGGCTGAGCCCTGCTTTTGTGGGGTCCATTCCTGGGAAATGGAACTACTTTCTCTTAAGGTCCTCTGACAGGAGAGACCAAAGACATGGCAGGCAGGAAATTCCAGGACCCATTAGAAATCATGTGGCAAATGCTGAAGGAACGTCTGCAGAGAAGACAAGGTGGGTGCATTTC
Organism: Passer domesticus; assembly: GCF_036417665.1. Lineage (NCBI taxonomy): Eukaryota > Metazoa > Chordata > Aves > Passeriformes > Passeridae > Passer > Passer domesticus. The sequence continues at coordinate 4,198,247 of NC_087482.1, read as the reverse complement.
CCTCATGCTGCTCCTGGGACTCAGCAGCCAGGGGCTTTGGCTGCAAATCTGGACACGCCGTGCCCGGCACAGCAGGAAGGGATCCATGGCAGCCTCGCTGCCCCGCTGCTGCTTTCACGCCCTGCAGGGCTGTTTCCCAGCCTGGCCTGGCTGCAGCTTCTGCCCAGCCTCTGCAGGAAGGCATTTGGCATCAGCTGGCAGACAGCCCCAAATGCACCACAGGCCATGCCCACCCTCAGATGCCCTGCAATTTCCTGGTGTCCAGGCAGATCAGATGTTGGGGCTGTTTGGGGAAGGAAGCAGCCTTGGGTTGTCCCAAAATCCTGGGTGTTTTCTGATCCTTATGCATTCCTTTCACAAGTGATGCCTCCTGAAATTGTCCCCTTCCCCATTCCCAGTCAGGAATGTTTTCATCTGATCCAGCTGTCTCTTTTCCATTCTCCAGAAATGAAAGGAGAGCCTGCGGAGAAAGAAGCATTTCCCGGAGGAAGCAGTGGTTGCATGCCAGCCTCAGCTCCAGGAAGGGAGGCCATGGCAGGCACAGGCACAGGAGGTAATTGCTGTGCCTCTGGGCCTGAGCCCTGCTGAGGCTTGAGCTGCCCTCTCTGCTGTTTGGCAGTGCGGGCACAGCCTGGACTAGAGCAGCACAGCCCAGGGGAATTATCCCGAGCAGGCTCAGGGCACTGAGCAGTCCTGCTGGGGTCCCTCCATGGGAGACATGTCCTGAAACCTGGGAGCGACTGCACGGGGTGCCCACGGTGGGGAAAGGACAGAGGGGGAGAGCAAGGCTCCAGTGTGTCCTGAGAGGGCCAGGCTGTTTGCCCTTGGGATCCGGGGGGTTTCCCCACAGAAGGAGGGCAGGAGGGACAGAGGGAGGGCAGGATGGATATCTTTGGCACTGCCTGCTGCAGTTTTCCCCCATGCTTTAGGGAGGATTTCTTCTGTGTGTGAGGGGGAGAGTTCCAGGTCCCTGCACTGCTGCAGCCACCCCTCCCAGGGATGTTGCTGAGGGCAGGGAAAGAGTGTGGAGAGTGACCAGGAGCCAGCCCAGAGCTCCCCAGGCCCCTGGGCAGCTTTGGCCATGTCTATTCACATCTGGCTCCCATGGCCTTACCCGACTCCCTGGCAGTGCCCAGTTCCCTGTGGCAGACAGAGATCCCAGCACACAGTGGAAAATGTTCTCATCTGTGCTGCATTGTAGATGAGGGTGCTGGGAAGGCTTCTCCATCAGCTTGGATGAATAAAGTTTTGAAGCCCTTGGAGCCTCCTGCAGGTATGTTCTCAGTGTGCCACCAAGGAAGAATTGTAGACAAGCGGGCAGGCACCAGGTGACAGAAGCTTCTGTGGCTGTTGTGTTACAGATGTGTCTACAGGGAAGACTTCTCCAGCTTCTCCAGCTGCTACCTTGGATGCTGCACTCAAGCCCAGCTCCCATCTCAGGGGTGAGTAGTGTGTCCCTGCTGACCCCACAGGCTGAACCCTGCTTTTCTGGGATCCATTCCTGGGAAATGGAAATATTTTTCTCTAAGGTACTCCAACAGGGAAAATCCAAGATACAACAGATAAGATATCCCTGGAACCATCCAAACAGATGAGGCAAGAGCTGAAGGAACCCCTGCAGACAAGAGAAGGTGGGTGCATTTCCCTCATGCTTCCCCTGGAACTCAGCAGCTGGGGGCTTTGGCTGCACTTCTGGACACGCCATGCCCGGCACAGTGGGAAGGGATCCATGGCAGCCTCGCTGCCCCGCTGCTGCTTTCACGCCCTGCAGGGCTGTTTCCCAGCCTGGCCTGGCTGCAGCTTCTGCCTAGCCTCTGCAGGAAGCCATTTGGCATCAGCTGACAGGCCATGCCCAAACTGTAACACACCCTGAGATCCCCCACTATATCCAGCCCTGCAGATTAGGAAAAGGGTGGCTGTTTGGTGGTGGAAGTGCTCTTATCATGCCACTGTATCCTAGCCATTTTCCTGCTCCATAAATTTCACAAATATTACCTCTGATGCCACCACCCAAGTGGGAAACAGCTCCATCTGATGCAGCTGTCTCCCTTCCTTTGTCAAGAGATGGACATAGTGCTTCAGTGGAAGGTGGCATTTCTTGAAGGATGTACTCCATCTTGGGTGCCAGCCCCTGCTGCAGGAAGGAAGGCGATGGCAGACACGGGCACAGGCACAGCAGGTAATTGCTGTGCTGGGCTCAGGCCTGGCCGGGGCTGTGTGGCAGCAGCTCTTCCCCCAGGGCCTGCCCTTGCCCGGCCCGGCAGCAGCCAAAGCTGGAGGCGCCTCGGCTTCCAGGCCTCTGGAGCTGGTTCAGAGCCCCGTGGAAACGGGACTGGTGCAGCAACGTCCCTGGCGCTGCAGCTGCTGCGGAGCTGGCCCTGAGTGCCCAGAGGCCCAAGGCACAGGAGCAGCCCCGAGCGGGAGCCCTGCCGCCAGCCCAGGGCCAGAGCCAGCCCTGGCACACAATGGAAACAGTTCTCATCTTGGTTTGCTTCCAGACTGGGATGCTGGGAAGGATTCTCCATTAGCCTGGCGCTCTGAAGTTGTGAAGCCCTCTGAGCATTCTGCAGGTATGTTCTCACTGTCCCACCAAGGCGTAATGTTTGACTGACTGGTAAGAACCAGGTGACAGAAGCTTCTGTGGCTGTTGTGTTACAGGCGTGTCTGCAGGGACGACCTCACCAACTCCTACCTTGGATGCTGCACAAAAGGCCAGCTCCCATGGCAGGGGTGAGTAGTGTGTCCCTGCTGACCCCTCAGGCTGAGCCCTGCTTTTGTGGGGTCCATTCCTGGGAAATGGAACTACTTTCTCTTAAGGTCCTCTGACAGGAGAGACCAAAGACATGGCAGGCAGGAAAATCCAGGACCCATTAGAAATCTTGTGGCAAATGCTGAAGGAACGTCTGCAGAGAAGACAAGGTGGGTGCATTTCCCTCATGCTTCCCCTGGGACTCAGCAGCTGGGGGCTTTGGCTGCACATCTGGACACGTCGTGCCCGGCACAGCAGGAAGGGATCCATGGCAGCCTCGCTGCCCCGCTGCTGCTTTCACGCCCTGCAGGGCTGTTTGCCAGCCTGGCCTGGCTGCAGCTTCTGCCCAGCCTCTGCAGGAAGGCATTTGGCATCAGCTGGCAGACAGCCCCAAATGCACCACAGGCCATGCCCACCCTCAGATCCCCTGCAATTTCCTGGTGTCCAGGCAGATCAGATGTTGGGGCTGTTTGGGGAAGGAAGCAGCCTTGGGTTGTCCCAAAATCCTGGGTGTTTTCTGATCCTTATGCATTCCTTTCACAAGTGATGCCTCCTGAAATTGTCCCCTTCCCCATTCCCAGTCAGGAATGTTTTCATCTGATCCAGCTGTCTCTTTTCCATTCTCCAGAAATGAAAGGAGAGCCTGCGGAGAAAGAAGCATTTCCCGGAGGAAGCAGTGGTTGCATGCCAGCCTCAGCTCCAGGAAGGGAGGCCATGCCAGGCACAGGCACAGGAGGTAATTGCTGTGCCTCTGGGCCTGAGCCCTGCTGAGGCTTGAGCTGCCCTCTCTGCTGTTTGGCAGTGCGGGCACAGCCTGGACTAGAGCAGCACAGCCCAGGGGAATTATCCCGAGCAGGCTCAGGGCACTGAGCAGTCCTGCTGGGGTCCCTCCATGGGAGACATGTCCTGAAACCTGGCAGCGACTGCACGGGGTGCCCACGGTGGGGAAAGGACAGAGGGGGAGAGCAAGGCTCCAGTGTGTCCTGAGAGGGCCTGGCTGTTTGCCCTTGGGATCTGGGGGGTTTCCCCACAGAAGGAGGGCAGGAGGGACAGAGGGAGGGCAGGATGGATAGCTGTGGCACTGCCTGCTGCAGTTTTCCCCCATGCTTTAGGGAGGATTTCTTCTGTGTGTGAGGGGGAGAGTTCCAGGTCCCTGCACTGCTGCAGCCACCCCTCCCAGGGATGTTGCTGAGGGCAGGGAAAGAGTGTGGAGAGTGACCAGGAGCCAGCCCAGAGCTCCCCAGGCCCCTGGGCAGCTTTGGCCATGTCTATTCACATCTGGCTCCCATGGCCTTACCCGACTCCCTGGCAGTGCCCAGTTCCCTGTGGCAGACAGAGATCCCAGCACACAGTGGAAAATGTTCTCATCTGTGCTGCATTGTAGATGAGGGTGCTGGGAAGGCTTCTCCATCAGCTTGGATGAAGAAAGTTTTGAAGCCCTTGGAGCCTCCTGCAGGTATGTTCTCAGTGTGCCACCAAGGAAGAATTGTAGACAAGCGGGCAGGCACCAGGTGACAGAAGCTTCTGTGGCTGTTGTGTTACAGATGTGTCTACAGGGAAGACTTCTCCAGCTTCTCCAGCTGCTACCTTGGATGCTGCACTCAAGCCCAGCTCCCATCTCAGGGGTGAGTAGTGTGTCCCTGCTGACCCCACAGGCTGAACCCTGCTTTTCTGGGATCCATTCCTGGCAAATGGAAATATTTTTCTCTAAGGTACTCCAACAGGGAATATCCAAGATACAACAGATAAGATATCCCTGGAACCATCCAAACAGATGAGGCAAGAGCTGAAGGAACCCCTGCAGACAAGAGAAGGTGGGTGCATTTCCCTCATGCTTCCCCTGGGTGTCAGCAGCCGGGGGCTTTGCCTGCACATCTGGTCACGCCATGCCCGGCACAGTGGGAAGGGATCCATGGCAGCCTTGCTGCCCCGCTGCTGCTTTCACGCCCTGCAGGGCTGTTTCCCAGCCTGGCCTGGCTGCAGCTTCTGCCCAGCCTCTGCCGGAAGTTATTTGGCATCAGCTGACAGGCAGCCCTAACTGTAAGAGACCCTGAGATCCCCCACTATATCCAGCCCTGCAGATTAGGAAAAGGGTGGCTGTTTGGTGGTGGAAGTGCTCTCATCATGCCACTGTAACCTGGCCATTTTCCTGCTCCATAAATTTCACAAATATTACCTCTGATGCCACCACCCAAGTAGGAAACAGCTCCATCTGATGCAGCTGTCTCCCTTCCTTTGTCAAGAGATGGACATAGTGCTTCAGTGGAAGGTGGTATTTCTTGAAGGAAGCACTCCATCTTCGGTGCGAGCCCCTGCTGCAGGAAGGAAGGCAAAGCCAGACACGGGCACAGGCACAGGAGGTAATTGCTGTGCCGGGCTCAGGCCTGGCCGGGGCTGTGTGGCAGCAGCTCTTCCCCCAGGGCCTGCCCTTGCCAGGCCCGGCAGCAGCCAAAGCTGGAGGCGCCTCGGCTTCCAGGCCTCTGGAGCTGGTTCAGAGCCCCGGGGAAACGGGACTGGTGAGCAACGTCCCTGGCGCTGCAGCTGCTGCAGAGCTGGCCCTGAGTGCCCAGAGGCCCAAGGCACAGGAGCAGCCCCGAGCGGGAGCCCTGCCGCCAGCCCAGGGCCAGAGCCAGCCCTGGCACACAATGGAAACAGTTCTCATCTTGGTTTGCTTCCAGACTGGGATGCTGGGAAGGATTCTCCATTAGCCTGGCGCTCTGAAGTTGTGAAGCCCTCTGAGCATTCTGCAGGTATGTTCTCACTGTCCCACCAAGGCGTAATGTTTGACTGACTGGTAAGAACCAGGTGACAGAAGCTTCTGTGGCTGTTGTGTTACAGGCGTGTCTGCAGGGACGACCTCACCAACTCCTACCTTGGATGCTGCACAAAAGGCCAGCTCCCATGGCAGGGGTGAGTAGTGTGTCCCTGCTGACCCCTCAGGCTGAGCCCTGCTTTTGTGGGGTCCATTCCTGGGAAATGGAACTACTTTCTCTTCAGGTCCTCTGACAGGAGAGACCAAAGACATGGCAGGCAGGAAATTCCAGGACCCATTAGAAATCGTGTGGCAAATGCTGAAGGAACGTCTGCAGAGAAGGCAAGGTGGGTGCATTTCCCTCATGCTTCCCCTGGGACTCAGCAGCTGGGGGCTTTGGCTGCACATCTGGACACGCCGTGCCCGGCACAGCAGGAAGGGATCCATGGCAGCCTCGCTGCCCCGCTGCTGCTTTCATGCCCTGCAGGGCTGTTTCCCAGCCTGGCCTGGCTGCAGCTTCTGCCTAGCCTCTGCAGGAAGGCATTTGGCATCAGCTGACAGGCCATGCCCAAACTGTAACACACCCTGAGATCCCCCACTATATCCAGCCCTGCAGATTAGGAAAAGGGTGGCTGTTTGGTGGTGGAAGTGCTCTCATCATGCCACTGTAACCTAGCCATTTTCCTGCTCCATAAATTTCACAAATATTACCTCTGATGCCACCACCCAAGTGGGAAACAGCTCCATCTGATGCAGCTGTCTCCCTTCCTTTGTCAAGAGATGGACATAGTGCTTCAGTGGAAGGTGGCATTTCTTGAAGGAAGCACTCCATCTTCGGTGCCAGCCCCTGCTGCAGGAAGGAAGGCAAAGCCAGACACGGGCACAGGCACAGCAGGTAATTGCTGTGCCGGGCTCAGGCCTGGCCGGGGCTGTGTGGCAGCAGCTCTTCCCCCAGGGCCTGCCCTTGCCCGGCCCGGCAGCAGCCAAAGCTGGAGGCGCCTCGGCTTCCAGGCCTCTGGAGCTGGTTCAGAGCCCCGGGGAAATGGGACTGGTGCAGCAACGTCCCTGGCGCTGCAGCTGCTGCGGAGCTGGCCCTGAGTGCCCAGAGGCCCAAGGCACAGGAGCAGCCCCGAGCGGGAGCCCTGCCGCCAGCCCAGGGCCAGAGCCAGCCCTGGCACACAATGGAAACAGTTCTCATCTTGGTTTGCTTCCAGACTGGGATGCTGGGAAGGATTCTCCATTAGCCTGGCGCTCTGAAGTTGTGAAGCCCTCTGAGCATTCTGCAGGTATGTTCTCACAGTCCCACCAAGGCGTAATGTTTGACTGACTGGTAAGAACCAGGTGACAGAAGCTTCTGTGGCTGTTGTGTTACAGGCGTGTCTGCAGGGACGACCTCACCAACTCCTACCTTGGATGCTGCACAAAAGGCCAGCTCCCATGGCAGGGGTGAGTAGTGTGTCCCTGCTGACCCCTCAGGCTGAGCCCTGCTTTTGTGGGGTCCATTCCTGGGAAATGGAACTACTTTCTCTTCAGGTCCTCTGACAGGAGAGACCAAAGACATGGCAGGCAGGAAATTCCAGGACCCATTAGAAATCTTGTGGCAAATGCTGAAGGAACGTCTGCAGAGAAGACAAGGTGGGTGCGTTTCCCTCATGCTTCCCCTGGGACTCAGCAGCCGGGGGCTTTGGCTGCACATCTGGACACGCCGTGCCCGGCACAGCAGGAAGGGATCCATGGCAGCCTCGCTGCCCCGCTGCTGCTTTCACGCCCTGCAGGGCTGTTTCCCAGCCTGGCCTGGCTGCAGCTTCTGCCCAGCCTCTGCAGGAAGGCATTTGGCATCAGCTGGCAGACAGCCCCAATTGCACCACAGGCCATGCCCACCCTCAGATGCCCTGCAATTTCCTGGTGTCCAGGCAGATCAGATGTTGGGGCTGTTTGGGGAAGGAAGCAGCCTTGGGTTGTCCCAAAATCCTGGGTGTTTTCTGATCCTTATGCATTCCTTTCACAAGTGATGCCTCCTGAAATTGTCCCCTTCCCCATTCCCAGTCAGGAATGTTTTCATCTGATCCAGCTGTCTCTTTTCCATTCTCCAGAAATGAAAGGAGAGCCTGCGGAGAAAGAAGCATTTCCCGGAGGAAGCAGTGGTTGCATGCCAGCCTCAGCTCCAGGAAGGGAGGCCATGCCAGGCACAGGCACAGGAGGTAATTGCTGTGCCTCTGGGCCTGAGCCCTGCTGAGGCTTGAGCTGCCCTCTCTGCTGTTTGGCAGTGCGGGCACAGCCTGGACTAGAGCAGCACAGCCCAGGGGAATTATCCCGAGCAGGCTCAGGGCACTGAGCAGTCCTGCTGGGGTCCCTCCATGGGAGACATGTCCTGAAACCTGGCAGCGACTGCACGGGGTGCCCACGGTGGGGAAAGGACAGAGGGGGAGAGCAAGGCTCCAGTGTGTCCTGAGAGGGCCTGGCTGTTTGCCCTTGGGATCTGGGGGGTTTCCCCACAGAAGGAGGGCAGGAGGGACAGAGGGAGGGCAGGATGGATAGCTGTGGCACTGCCTGCTGCAGTTTTCCCCCATGCTTTAGGGAGGATTTCTTCTGTGTGTGAGGGGGAGAGTTCCAGGTCCCTGCACTGCTGCAGCCACCCCTCCCAGGGATGTTGCTGAGGGCAGGGAAAGAGTGTGGAGAGTGACCAGGAGCCAGCCCAGAGCTCCCCAGGCCCCTGGGCAGCTTTGGCCATGTCTATTCACATCTGGCTCCCATGGCCTTACCCGACTCCCTGGCAGTGCCCAGTTCCCTGTGGCAGACAGAGATCCCAGCACACAGTGGAAAATGTTCTCATCTGTGCTGCATTGTAGATGAGGGTGCTGGGAAGGCTTCTCCATCAGCTTGGATGAAGAAAGTTTTGAAGCCCTTGGAGCCTCCTGCAGGTATGTTCTCAGTGTGCCACCAAGGAAGAATTGTAGACAAGCGGGCAGGCACCAGGTGACAGAAGCTTCTGTGGCTGTTGTGTTACAGATGTGTCTACAGGGAAGACTTCTCCAGCTTCTCCAGCTGCTACCTTGGATGCTGCACTCAAGCCCAGCTCCCATCTCAGGGGTGAGTAGTGTGTCCCTGCTGACCCCACAGGCTGAACCCTGCTTTTCTGGGATCCATTCCTGGCAAATGGAAATATTTTTCTCTAAGGTACTCCAACAGGGAATATCCAAGATACAACAGATAAGATATCCCTGGAACCATCCAAACAGATGAGGCAAGAGCTGAAGGAACCCCTGCAGACAAGAGAAGGTGGGTGCATTTCCCTCATGCTTCCCCTGGGTGTCAGCAGCCGGGGGCTTTGCCTGCACATCTGGTCACGCCATGCCCGGCACAGTGGGAAGGGATCCATGGCAGCCTTGCTGCCCCGCTGCTGCTTTCACGCCCTGCAGGGCTGTTTCCCAGCCTGGCCTGGCTGCAGCTTCTGCCCAGCCTCTGCCGGAAGTTATTTGGCATCAGCTGACAGGCAGCCCTAACTGTAAGAGACCCTGAGATCCCCCACTATATCCAGCCCTGCAGATTAGGAAAAGGGTGGCTGTTTGGTGGTGGAAGTGCTCTCATCATGCCACTGTAACCTGGCCATTTTCCTGCTCCATAAATTTCACAAATATTACCTCTGATGCCACCACCCAAGTAGGAAACAGCTCCATCTGATGCAGCTGTCTCCCTTCCTTTGTCAAGAGATGGACATAGTGCTTCAGTGGAAGGTGGTATTTCTTGAAGGAAGCACTCCATCTTCGGTGCGAGCCCCTGCTGCAGGAAGGAAGGCAAAGCCAGACACGGGCACAGGCACAGGAGGTAATTGCTGTGCCGGGCTCAGGCCTGGCCGGGGCTGTGTGGCAGCAGCTCTTCCCCCAGGGCCTGCCCTTGCCAGGCCCGGCAGCAGCCAAAGCTGGAGGCGCCTCGGCTTCCAGGCCTCTGGAGCTGGTTCAGAGCCCCGGGGAAACGGGACTGGTGAGCAACGTCCCTGGCGCTGCAGCTGCTGCAGAGCTGGCCCTGAGTGCCCAGAGGCCCAAGGCACAGGAGCAGCCCCGAGCGGGAGCCCTGCCGCCAGCCCAGGGCCAGAGCCAGCCCTGGCACACAATGGAAACAGTTCTCATCTTGGTTTGCTTCCAGACTGGGATGCTGGGAAGGATTCTCCATTAGCCTGGCGCTCTGAAGTTGTGAAGCCCTCTGAGCATTCTGCAGGTATGTTCTCACTGTCCCACCAAGGCGTAATGTTTGACTGACTGGTAAGAACCAGGTGACAGAAGCTTCTGTGGCTGTTGTGTTACAGGCGTGTCTGCAGGGACGACCTCACCAACTCCTACCTTGGATGCTGCACAAAAGGCCAGCTCCCATGGCAGGGGTGAGTAGTGTGTCCCTGCTGACCCCTCAGGCTGAGCCCTGCTTTTGTGGGGTCCATTCCTGGGAAATGGAACTACTTTCTCTTCAGGTCCTCTGACAGGAGAGACCAAAGACATGGCAGGCAGGAAATTCCAGGACCCATTAGAAATCGTGTGGCAAATGCTGAAGGAACGTCTGCAGAGAAGGCAAGGTGGGTGCATTTCCCTCATGCTTCCCCTGGGACTCAGCAGCTGGGGGCTTTGGCTGCACATCTGGACACGCCGTGCCCGGCACAGCAGGAAGGGATCCATGGCAGCCTCGCTGCCCCGCTGCTGCTTTCATGCCCTGCAGGGCTGTTTCCCAGCCTGGCCTGGCTGCAGCTTCTGCCTAGCCTCTGCAGGAAGGCATTTGGCATCAGCTGACAGGCCATGCCCAAACTGTAACACACCCTGAGATCCCCCACTATATCCAGCCCTGCAGATTAGGAAAAGGGTGGCTGTTTGGTGGTGGAAGTGGTCTCATCATGCCACTGTAACCTAGCCATTTTCCTGCTCCATAAATTTCACAAATATTACCTCTGATGCCACCACCCAAGTGGGAAACAGCTCCATCTGATGCAGCTGTCTCCCTTCCTTTGTCAAGAGATGGACATAGTGCTTCAGTGGAAGGTGGCATTTCTTGAAGGAAGCACTCCATCTTCGGTGCCAGCCCCTGCTGCAGGAAGGAAGGCAAAGCCAGACACGGGCACAGGCACAGCAGGTAATTGCTGTGCCGGGCTCAGGCCTGGCCGGGGCTGTGTGGCAGCAGCTCTTCCCCCAGGGCCTGCCCTTGCCCGGCCCGGCAGCAGCCAAAGCTGGAGGCGCCTCGGCTTCCAGGCCTCTGGAGCTGGTTCAGAGCCCCGGGGAAATGGGACTGGTGCAGCAACGTCCCTGGCGCTGCAGCTGCTGCGGAGCTGGCCCTGAGTGCCCAGAGGCCCAAGGCACAGGAGCAGCCCCGAGCGGGAGCCCTGCCGCCAGCCCAGGGCCAGAGCCAGCCCTGGCACACAATGGAAACAGTTCTCATCTTGGTTTGCTTCCAGACTGGGATGCTGGGAAGGATTCTCCATTAGCCTGGCGCTCTGAAGTTGTGAAGCCCTCTGAGCATTCTGCAGGTATGTTCTCACAGTCCCACCAAGGCGTAATGTTTGACTGACTGGTAAGAACCAGGTGACAGAAGCTTCTGTGGCTGTTGTGTTACAGGCGTGTCTGCAGGGACGACCTCACCAACTCCTACCTTGGATGCTGCACAAAAGGCCAGCTCCCATGGCAGGGGTGAGTAGTGTGTCCCTGCTGACCCCTCAGGCTGAGCCCTGCTTTTGTGGGGTCCATTCCTGGGAAATGGAACTACTTTCTCTTCAGGTCCTCTGACAGGAGAGACCAAAGACATGGCAGGCAGGAAATTCCAGGACCCATTAGAAATCTTGTGGCAAATGCTGAAGGAACGTCTGCAGAGAAGACAAGGTGGGTGCGTTTCCCTCATGCTTCCCCTGGGACTCAGCAGCCGGGGGCTTTGGCTGCACATCTGGACACGCCGTGCCCGGCACAGCAGGAAGGGATCCATGGCAGCCTCGCTGCCCCGCTGCTGCTTTCACGCCCTGCAGGGCTGTTTCCCAGCCTGGCCTGGCTGCAGCTTCTGCCCAGCCTCTGCAGGAAGGCATTTGGCATCAGCTGGCAGACAGCCCCAATTGCACCACAGGCCATGCCCACCCTCAGATGCCCTGCAATTTCCTGGTGTCCAGGCAGATCAGATGTTGGGGCTGTTTGGGGAAGGAAGCAGCCTTGGGTTGTCCCAAAATCCTGGGTGTTTTCTGATCCTTATGCATTCCTTTCACAAGTGATGCCTCCTGAAATTGTCCCCTTCCCCATTCCCAGTCAGGAATGTTTTCATCTGATCCAGCTGTCTCTTTTCCATTCTCCAGAAATGAAAGGAGAGCCTGCGGAGAAAGAAGCATTTCCCGGAGGAAGCAGTGGTTGCATGCCAGCCTCAGCTCCAGGAAGGGAGGCCATGCCAGGCACAGGCACAGGAGGTAATTGCTGTGCCTCTGGGCCTGAGCCCTGCTGAGGCTTGAGCTGCCCTCTCTGCTGTTTGGCAGTGCGGGCACAGCCTGGACTAGAGCAGCACAGCCCAGGGGAATTATCCCGAGCAGGCTCAGGGCACTGAGCAGTCCTGCTGGGGTCCCTCCATGGGAGACATGTCCTGAAACCTGGCAGCGACTGCACGGGGTGCCCACGGTGGGGAAAGGACAGAGGGGGAGAGCAAGGCTCCAGTGTGTCCTGAGAGGGCCTGGCTGTTTGCCCTTGGGATCTGGGGGGTTTCCCCACAGAAGGAGGGCAGGAGGGACAGAGGGAGGGCAGGATGGATAGCTGTGGCACTGCCTGCTGCAGTTTTCCCCCATGCTTTAGGGAGGATTTCTTCTGTGTGTGAGGGGGAGAGTTCCAGGTCCCTGCACTGCTGCAGCCACCCCTCCCAGGGATGTTGCTGAGGGCAGGGAAAGAGTGTGGAGAGTGACCAGGAGCCAGCCCAGAGCTCCCCAGGCCCCTGGGCAGCTTTGGCCATGTCTATTCACATCTGGCTCCCATGGCCTTACCCGACTCCCTGGCAGTGCCCAGTTCCCTGTGGCAGACAGAGATCCCAGCACACAGTGGAAAATGTTCTCATCTGTGCTGCATTGTAGATGAGGGTGCTGGGAAGGCTTCTCCATCAGCTTGGATGAAGAAAGTTTTGAAGCCCTTGGAGCCTCCTGCAGGTATGTTCTCAGTGTGCCACCAAGGAAGAATTGTAGACAAGCGGGCAGGCACCAGGTGACAGAAGCTTCTGTGGCTGTTGTGTTACAGATGTGTCTACAGGGAAGACTTCTCCAGCTTCTCCAGCTGCTACCTTGGATGCTGCACTCAAGCCCAGCTCCCATCTCAGGGGTGAGTAGTGTGTCCCTGCTGACCCCACAGGCTGAACCCTGCTTTTCTGGGATCCATTCCTGGCAAATGGAAATATTTTTCTCTAAGGTACTCCAACAGGGAATATCCAAGATACAACAGATAAGATATCCCTGGAACCATCCAAACAGATGAGGCAAGAGCTGAAGGAACCCCTGCAGACAAGAGAAGGTGGGTGCATTTCCCTCATGCTTCCCCTGGGTGTCAGCAGCCGGGGGCTTTGCCTGCACATCTGGTCACGCCATGCCCGGCACAGTGGGAAGGGATCCATGGCAGCCTTGCTGCCCCGCTGCTGCTTTCACGCCCTGCAGGGCTGTTTCCCAGCCTGGCCTGGCTGCAGCTTCTGCCTAGCCTCTGCAGGAAGGCATTTGGCATCAGCTGACAGGCCATGCCCAAACTGTAACACACCCTGAGATCCCCCACTATATCCAGCCCTGCAGATTAGGAAAAGGGTGGCTGTTTGGTGGTGGAAGTGGTCTCATCATGCCACTGTAACCTAGCCATTTTCCTGCTCCATAAATTTCACAAATATTACCTCTGATGCCACCACCCAAGTGGGAAACAGCTCCATCTGATGCAGCTGTCTCCCTTCCTTTGTCAAGAGATGGACATAGTGCTTCAGTGGAAGGTGGCATTTCTTGAAGGAAGCACTCCATCTTCGGTGCCAGCCCCTGCTGCAGGAAGGAAGGCAAAGCCAGACACGGGCACAGGCACAGCAGGTAATTGCTGTGCCGGGCTCAGGCCTGGCCGGGGCTGTGTGGCAGCAGCTCTTCCCCCAGGGCCTGCCCTTGCCCGGCCCGGCAGCAGCCAAAGCTGGAGGCGCCTCGGCTTCCAGGCCTCTGGAGCTGGTTCAGAGCCCCGGGGAAATGGGACTGGTGCAGCAACGTCCCTGGCGCTGCAGCTGCTGCGGAGCTGGCCCTGAGTGCCCAGAGGCCCAAGGCACAGGAGCAGCCCCGAGCGGGAGCCCTGCCGCCAGCCCAGGGCCAGAGCCAGCCCTGGCACACAATGGAAACAGTTCTCATCTTGGTTTGCTTCCAGACTGGGATGCTGGGAAGGATTCTCCATTAGCCTGGCGCTCTGAAGTTGTGAAGCCCTCTGAGCATTCTGCAGGTATGTTCTCACAGTCCCACCAAGGCGTAATGTTTGACTGACTGGTAAGAACCAGGTGACAGAAGCTTCTGTGGCTGTTGTGTTACAGGCGTGTCTGCAGGGACGACCTCACCAACTCCTACCTTGGATGCTGCACAAAAGGCCAGCTCCCATGGCAGGGGTGAGTAGTGTGTCCCTGCTGACCCCTCAGGCTGAGCCCTGCTTTTGTGGGGTCCATTCCTGGGAAATGGAACTACTTTCTCTTCAGGTCCTCTGACAGGAGAGACCAAAGACATGGCAGGCAGGAAATTCCAGGACCCATTAGAAATCTTGTGGCAAATGCTGAAGGAACGTCTGCAGAGAAGACAAGGTGGGTGCGTTTCCCTCATGCTTCCCCTGGGACTCAGCAGCCGGGGGCTTTGGCTGCACATCTGGACACGCCGTGCCCGGCACAGCAGGAAGGGATCCATGGCAGCCTCGCTGCCCCGCTGCTGCTTTCACGCCCTGCAGGGCTGTTTCCCAGCCTGGCCTGGCTGCAGCTTCTGCCCAGCCTCTGCAGGAAGGCATTTGGCATCAGCTGGCAGACAGCCCCAATTGCACCACAGGCCATGCCCACCCTCAGATCCCCTGCAATTTCCTGGTGTCCAGGCAGATCAGATGTTGGGGCTGTTTGGGGAAGGAAGCAGCCTTGGGTTGTCCCAAAATCCTGGGTGTTTTCTGATCCTTATGCATTCCTTTCACAAGTGATGCCTCCTGAAATTGTCCCCTTCCCCATTCCCAGTCAGGAATGTTTTCATCTGATCCAGCTGTCTCTTTTCCATTCTCCAGAAATGAAAGGAGAGCCTGCGGAGAAAGAAGCATTTCCCGGAGGAAGCAGTGGTTGCATGCCAGCCTCAGCTCCAGGAAGGGAGGCCATGCCAGGCACAGGCACAGGAGGTAATTGCTGTGCCTCTGGGCCTGAGCCCTGCTGAGGCTTGAGCTGCCCTCTCTGCTGTTTGGCAGTGCGGGCACAGCCTGGACTAGGGCAGCACAGCCCAGGGGAATTATCCCGAGCAGGCTCAGGGCACTGAGCAGTCCTGCTGGGGTCCCTCCATGGGAGACATGTCCTGAAACCTGGGAGTGACTGCACGGGGTGCCCACGGTGGGGAAAGGACAGAGGGGGAGAGCAAGGCTGCAGTGTGTCCTGAGAGGGCCTGGCTGTTTGCCCTTGGGATCTGGGGGGTTTCCCCACAGAAGGAGGGCAGGAGGGACAGAGGGAGGGCAGGATGGATAGCTGTGGCACTGCCTGCTGCAGTTTTCCCCCATGCTTTAGGGAGGATTTCTTCTGTGTGTGAGGGGGAGAGTCCCAGGTCCCTGCACTGCTGCAGCCACCCCTCCCAGGGATGTTGCTGAGGGCAGGGAAAGAGTGTGGAGAGTGACCAGGAGCCAGCCCAGAGCTCCCCAGGCCCCTGGGCAGCTTTGGCCATGTCTATTCACATCTGGCTGCCATGGCCTTACCCGACTCCCTGGCAGTGCCCAGTTCCCTGTGGCAGAAAGAGATCCCAGCACACACTGGAAAACGTTCTCATCTGTGCTGCATTGTAGATGAGGGTGCTGGGAAGGCTTCTCCATCAGCTTGGATGAAGAAAGTTTTGAAGCCCTTGGAGCCTCCTGCAGGTATGTTCTCAGTGTGCCACCAAGGAAGAATTGTAGACAAGCGGGCAGGCACCAGGTGACAGAAGCTTCTGTGGCTGTTGTGTTACAGATGTGTCTACAGGGAAGACTTCTCCAGCTTCTCCAGCTGCTACCTTGGATGCTGCACTCAAGCCCAGCTCCCATCTCAGGGGTGAGTAGTGTGTCCCTGCTGACCCCACAGGCTGAACCCTGCTTTTCTGGGATCCATTCCTGGCAAATGGAAATATTTTTCTCTAAGGTACTCCAACAGGGAAAATCCAAGATACAACAGATAAGATATCCCTGGAACCATCCAAACAGATGAGGCAAGAGCTGAAGGAACCCCTGCAGACAAGAGAAGGTGGGTGCATTTCCCTCATGCTTCCCCTGGGAGTCAGCAGCCGGGGGCTTTGGCTGCACATCTGGACACGCCGTGCCTGGCACAGCTGGAAGGGATCCATGGCAGCCTCGCTGCCCCGCTGCTGCTTTCACGCCCTGCAGGGCTGTTTCCCAGCCTGGCCTGGCTGCAGCTTCTGCCCAGCCTCTGCCGGAAGTTATTGGGCATCAGCTGACAGGCCATGCCCAAACTGTAACACACCCTGAGATCCCCCACTATATCCAGCCCTGCAGATTAGGAAAAGGGTGGCTGTTTGGAGGTGGAAGTGCTCTCATCATGCCACTGTAACCTGGCCATTTTCCTGCTCCATAAATTTCACAAATATTACCTCTGATGCCACCACCCAAGTGGGAAACAGCCCCATCTGATGCAGCTGTCTCCCTTCCTTTGTCAAGAGATGGACATAGTGCTTCAGTGGAAGGTGGTATTTCTTGAAGGAAGCACTCCATCCTCGGTGCCAGCCCCTGCTGCAGGAAGGAAGGCAAAGCCAGACACGGGCACAGGCACAGCAGGTAATTGCTGTGCCGGGCTCAGGCCTGGCCGGGGCTGTGTGGCAGCAGCTCTTCCCCCAGGGCCTGCCCTTGCCCGGCCCGGCAGCAGCCAAAGCTGGAGGCGCCTCGGCTTCCAGGCCTCTGGAGCTGGTTCAGAGCCCCGGGGAAACGGGACTGGTGCAGCAACGTCCCTGGCGCTGCAGCTGCTGCGGAGCTGGCCCTGAGTGCCCAGAGGCCCAAGGCACAGGAGCAGCCCCGAGCGGGAGCCCTGCCGCCAGCCCAGGGCCAGAGCCAGCCCTGGCACACAATGGAAACAGTTCTCATCTTGGTTTGCTTCCAGACTGGGATGCTGGGAAGGATTCTCCATTAGCCTGGCGCTCTGAAGTTGTGAAGCACTCTGAGCATTCTGCAGGTATGTTCTCACTGTCCCACCAAGGCGTAATGTTTGACTGACTGGTAAGAAGCAGGTGACAGAAGCTTCTGTGGCTGTTGTGTTACAGGCGTGTCTGCAGGGACGACCTCACCAACTCCTACCTTGGATGCTGCACAAATGGCCAGCTCCCATGGCAGGGGTGAGTAGTGTGTCCCTGCTGACCCCTCAGGCTGAGCCCTGCTTTTGTGGGGTCCATTCCTGGGAAATGGAACTACTTTCTCTTAAGGTCCTCTGTCAGGAAAGACCAAAGACATGGCAGGCAGGAAATTCCAGGACCCATTAGAAATCATGTGGCATATGCTGAAGGAACGTCTGCAGAGAAGACAAGGTGGGTGCATTTCCCTCATGCTGCTCCTGGGACTCAGCAGCCGGGGGCTTTGGCTGCACATCTGGACACGCCGTGCCCGGCACAGCAGGAAGGGATCCATGGCAGCCTCGCTGCCCCGCTGCTGCTTTCACGCCCTGCAGGGCTGTTTCCCAGCCTGGCCTGGCTGCAGCTTCTGCCCAGCCTCTGCAGGAAGGCATTTGGCATCAGCTGGCAGACAGCCCCAATTGCACCACAGGCCATGCCCACCCTCAGATCCCCTGCAATTTCCTGGTGTCCAGGCAGATCAGATGTTGGGGCTGTTTGGGGAAGGAAGCAGCCTTGGGTTGTCCCAAAATCCTGGGTGTTTTCTGATCCTTATGCATTCCTTTCACAAGTGATGCCTCCTGAAATTGTCCCCTTCCCCATTCCCAGTCAGGAATGTTTTCATCTGATCCAGCTGTCTCTTTTCCATTCTCCAGAAATGAAAGGAGAGCCTGCGGAGAAAGAAGCATTTCCCGGAGGAAGCAGTGGTTGCATGCCAGCCTCAGCTCCAGGAAGGGAGGCCATGCCAGGCACAGGCACAGGAGGTAATTGCTGTGCCTCTGGGCCTGAGCCCTGCTGAGGCTTGAGCTGCCCTCTCTGCTGTTTGGCAGTGCGGGCACAGCCTGGACTAGGGCAGCACAGCCCAGGGGAATTATCCCGAGCAGGCTCAGGGCACTGAGCAGTCCTGCTGGGGTCCCTCCATGGGAGACATGTCCTGAAACCTGGGAGTGACTGCACGGGGTGCCCACGGTGGGGAAAGGACAGAGGGGGAGAGCAAGGCTCCAGTGTGTCCTGAGAGGGCCTGGCTGTTTGCCCTTGGGATCTGGGGGGTTTCCCCACAGAAGGAGGGCAGGAGGGACAGAGGGAGGGCAGGATGGATAGCTGTGGCACTGCCTGCTGCAGTTTTCCCCCATGCTTTAGGGAGGATTTCTTCTGTGTGTGAGGGGGAGAGTCCCAGGTCCCTGCACTGCTGCAGCCACCCCTCCCAGGGATGTTGCTGAGGGCAGGGAAAGAGTGTGGAGAGTGACCAGGAGCCAGCCCAGAGCTCCCCAGGCCCCTGGGCAGCTTTGGCCATGTCTATTCACATCTGGCTCCCATGGCCTTACCCGACTCCCTGGCAGTGCCCAGTTCCCTGTGGCAGAAAGAGATCCCAGCACACACTGGAAAACGTTCTCATCTGTGCTGCATTGTAGATGAGGGTGCTGGGAAGGCTTCTCCATCAGCTTGGATGAAGAAAGTTTTGAAGCCCTTGGAGCCTCCTGCAGGTATGTTCTCAGTGTGCCACCAAGGAAGAATTGTAGACAAGCGGGCAGGCACCAGGTGACAGAAGCTTCTGTGGCTGTTGTGTTACAGATGTGTCTACAGGGAAGACTTCTCCAGCTTCTCCAGCTGCTACCTTGGATGCTGCACTCAAGCCCAGCTCCCATCTCAGGGGTGAGTAGTGTGTCCCTGCTGACCCCACAGGCTGAACCCTGCTTTTCTGGGATCCATTCCTGGCAAATGGAAATATTTTTCTCTAAGGTACTCCAACAGGGAAAATCCAAGATACAACAGATAAGATATCCCTGGAACCATCCAAACAGATGAGGCAAGAGCTGAAGGAACCCCTGCAGACAAGAGAAGGTGGGTGCATTTCCCTCATGCTTCCCCTGGGAGTCAGCAGCCGGGGGCTTTGGCTGCACATCTGGACACGCCATGCCCGGCACAGTGGGAAGGGATCCATGGCAGCCTTGCTGCCCCGCTGCTGCTTTCACGCCCTGCAGGGCTGTTTGCCAGCCTGGCCTGGCTGCAGCTTCTGCCCAGCCTCTGCCGGAAGTTATTGGGCATCAGCTGACAGGCCATGCCCAAACTGTAACACACCCTGAGATCCCCCACTATATCCAGCCCTGCAGATTAGGAAAAGGGTGGCTGTTTGGAGGTGGAAGTGCTCTCATCATGCCACTGTAACCTGGCCATTTTCCTGCTCCATAAATTTCACAAATATTACCTCTGATGCCACCACCCAAGTGGGAAACAGCCCCATCTGATGCAGCTGTCTCCCTTCCTTTGTCAAGAGATGGACATAGTGCTTCAGTGGAAGGTGGTATTTCTTGAAGGAAGCACTCCATCCTCGGTGCCAGCCCCTGCTGCAGGAAGGAAGGCAAAGCCAGACACGGGCACAGGCACAGCAGGTAATTGCTGTGCCGGGCTCAGCCCTGGCCGGGGCTGTGTGGCAGCAGCTCTTCTCCCAGGGCCTGCCCTTGCCCGGCCCGGCAGCAGCCAAAGCTGGAGGCGCCTCGGCTTCCAGGCCTCTGGAGCTGGTTCAGAGCCCCGGGGAAACGGGACTGGTGCAGCAACGTCCCTGGCGCTGCAGCTGCTGCGGAGCTGGCCCTGAGTGCCCAGAGGCCCAAGGCACAGGAGCAGCCCCGAGCGGGAGCCCTGCCGCCAGCCCAGGGCCAGAGCCAGCCCTGGCACACAATGGAAACAGTTCTCATCTTGGTTTGCTTCCAGACTGGGATGCTGGGAAGGATTCTCCATTAGCCTGGCGCTCTGAAGTTGTGAAGCACTCTGAGCATTCTGCAGGTATGTTCTCACTGTCCCACCAAGGCGTAATGTTTGACTGACTGGTAAGAACCAGGTGACAGAAGCTTCTGTGGCTGTTGTGTTACAGGCGTGTCTGCAGGGACGACCTCACCAACTCCTACCTTGGATGCTGCACAAAAGGCCAGCTCCCATGGCAGGGGTGAGTAGTGTGTCCCTGCTGACCCCTCAGGCTGAGCCCTGCTTTTGTGGGGTCCATTCCTGGGAAATGGAACTACTTTCTCTTAAGGTCCTCTGTCAGGAAAGACCAAAGACATGGCAGGCAGGAAATTCCAGGACCCATTAGAAATCATGTGGCAAATGCTGAAGGAACGTCTGCAGAGAAGACAAGGTGGGTGCATTTCCCTCATGCTGCTCCTGGGACTCAGCAGCCGGGGGCGTTGGCTGCACATCTGGACACGTCGTGCCCGGCACAGCAGGAAGGGATCCATGGCAGCCTTGCTGCCCCGCTGCTGCTTTCATGCCCTGCAGGGCTGTTTCCCAGCCTGGCCTGGCTGCAGCTTCTGCCCAGCCTCTGCAGGAAGGCATTTGGCATCAGCTGGCAGACAGCCCCAATTGCACCACAGGCCATGCCCACCCTCAGATGCCCTGCAATTTCCTGGTGTCCAGGCAGATCAGATGTTGGGGCTGTTTGGGGAAGGAAGCAGCCTTGGGTTGTCCCAAAATCCTGGGTGTTTTCTGATCCTTATGCATTCCTTTCACAAGTGATGCCTCCTGAAATTGTCCCCTTCCCCATTCCCAGTCAGGAATGTTTTCATCTGATCCAGCTGTCTCTTTTCCATTCTCCAGAAATGAAAGGAGAGCCTGCGGAGAAAGAAGCATTTCCCGGAGGAAGCAGTGGTTGCATGCCAGCCTCAGCTCCAGGAAGGGAGGCCATGCCAGGCACAGGCACAGGAGGTAATTGCTGTGCCTCTGGGCCTGAGCCCTGCTGAGGCTTGAGCTGCCCTCTCTGCTGTTTGGCAGTGCGGGCACAGCCTGGACTAGAGCAGCACAGCCCAGGGGAATTATCCCGAGCAGGCGCAGGGCACTGAGCAGTCCTGCTGGGGTCCCTCCATGGGAGACATGTCCTGAAACCTGGGAGTGACTGCACGGGGTGCCCACGGTGGGGAAAGGACAGAGGGGGAGAGCAAGGCTCCAGTGTGTCCTGAGAGGGCCTGGCTGTTTGCCCTTGGGATCTGGGGGTTTTCCCCACAGAAGGAGGGCAGGAGGGACAGAGGGAGGGCAGGATGGATAGCTGTGGCACTGCCTGCTGCAGTTTTCCCCCATGCTTTAGGGAGGATTTCTTCTGTGTGTGAGGAGGAGAGTCCCAGGTCCCTGCACTGCTGCAGCCACCCCTCCCAGGGATGTTGCTGAGGGCAGGGAAAGAGTGTGGAGAGTGACCAGGAGCCAGCCCAGAGCTCCCCAGGCCCCTGGGCAGCTTTGGCCATGTCTATTCACATCTGGCTCCCATGGCCTTACCCGACTCCCTGGCAGTGCCCAGTTCCCTGTGGCAGAAAGAGATCCCAGCACACCCTGGAAAATGTTCTCATCTGTGCTGCATTGTAGATGAGGGTGCTGGGAAGGCTTCTCCATCAGCTTGGATGAATAAAGTTTTGAAGCCCTTGGAGCCTCCTGCAGGTATGTTCTCAGTGTGCCACCAAGGAAGAATTGTAGACAAGCGGGCAGGCACCAGGTGACAGAAGCTTCTGTGGCTGTTGTGTTACAGATGTGTCTACAGGGAAGACTTCTCCAGCTTCTCCAGCTGCTACCTTGGATGCTGCACTCAAGCCCAGCTCCCATCTCAGGGGTGAGTAGTGTGTCCCTGCTGACCCCACAGGCTGAACCCTGCTTTTCTGGGATCCATTCCTGGGAAATGGAAATATTTTTCTCTAAGGTACTCCAACAGGGAAAATCCAAGATACAACAGATAAGATATCCCTGGAACCATCCAAACAGATGAGGCAAGAGCTGAAGGAACCCCTGCAGACAAGAGAAGGTGGGTGCATTTCCCTCATGCTTCCCCTGGGACTCAGCAGCCGGGGGCTTTGGCTGCACATCTGGACACGCCGTGCCCGGCACAGCGGGAAGGGATGCATGGCAGCCTTGCTGCCCCGCTGCTGCTTTCACGCGCTGCAGGGCTGTTTCCCAGCCTGGCCTGGCTGCAGCTTCTGCCCAGCCTCTGCCGGAAGTTATTGGGCATCAGCTGACAGGCCATGCCCAAACTGTAACACACCCTGAGATCCCCCACTATATCCAGCCCTGCAGATTAGGAAAAGGGTGGCTGTTTGGAGGTGGAAGTGCTCTCATCATGCCACTGTAACCTGGCCATTTTCCTGCTCCATAAATTTCACAAATATTACCTCTGATGCCACCACCCAAGTGGGAAACAGCCCCATCTGATGCAGCTGTCTCCCTTCCTTTGTCAAGAGATGGACATAGTGCTTCAGTGGAAGGTGGTATTTCTTGAAGGAAGCACTCCATCCTCGGTGCCAGCCCCTGCTGCAGGAAGGAAGGCAAAGCCAGACACGGGCACAGGCACAGCAGGTAATTGCTGTGCCGGGCTCAGGCCTGGCCGGGGCTGTGTGGCAGCAGCTCTTCCCCCAGGGCCTGCCCTTGCCCGGCCCGGCAGCAGCCAAAGCTGGAGGCGCCTCGGCTTCCAGGCCTCTGGAGCTGGTTCAGAGCCCCGGGGAAACGGGACTGGTGCAGCAACGTCCCTGGCGCTGCAGCTGCTGCGGAGCTGGCCCTGAGTGCCCAGAGGCCCAAGGCACAGGAGCAGCCCCGAGCGGGAGCCCTGCCGCCAGCCCAGGGCCAGAGCCAGCCCTGGCACACAATGGAAACAGTTCTCATCTTGGTTTGCTTCCAGACTGGGATGCTGGGAAGGATTCTCCATTAGCCTGGCGCTCTGAAGTTGTGAAGCACTCTGAGCATTCTGCAGGTATGTTCTCACTGTCCCACCAAGGCGTAATGTTTGACTGACTGGTAAGAACCAGGTGACAGAAGCTTCTGTGGCTGTTGTGTTACAGGCGTGTCTGCAGGGACGACCTCACCAACTCCTACCTTGGATGCTGCACAAATGGCCAGCTCCCATGGCAGGGGTGAGTAGTGTGTCCCTGCTGACCCCTCAGGCTGAGCCCTGCTTTTGTGGGGTCCATTCCTGGGAAATGGAACTACTTTCTCTTAAGGTCCTCTGTCAGGAAAGACCAAAGACATGGCAGGCAGGAAATTCCAGGACCCATTAGAAATCACGTGGCATATGCTGAAGGAACGTCTGCAGAGAAGACAAGGTGGGTGCATTTCCCTCATGCTGCTCCTGGGAGTCAGCAGCCGGGGGCTTTGGCTGCACATCTGGACACGCCGTGCCCGGCACAGCAGGAAGGGATCCATGGCAGCCTCGCTGCCCCGCTGCTGCTTTCACGCCCTGCAGGGCTGTTTCCCAGCCTGGCCTGGCTGCAGCTTCTGCCCAGCCTCTGCAGGAAGGCATTTGGCATCAGCTGGCAGACAGCCCCAATTGCACCACAGGCCATGCCCACCCTCAGATCCCCTGCAATTTCCTGGTGTCCAGGCAGATCAGATGTTGGGGCTGTTTGGGGAAGGAAGCAGCCTTGGGTTGTCCCAAAATCCTGGGTGTTTTCTGATCCTTATGCATTCCTTTCACAAGTGATGCCTCCTGAAATTGTCCCCTTCCCCATTCCCAGTCAGGAATGTTTTCATCTGATCCAGCTGTCTCTTTTCCATTCTCCAGAAATGAAAGGAGAGCCTGCGGAGAAAGAAGCATTTCCCGGAGGAAGCAGTGGTTGCATGCCAGCCTCAGCTCCAGGAAGGGAGGCCATGCCAGGCACAGGCACAGGAGGTAATTGCTGTGCCTCTGGGCCTGAGCCCTGCTGAGGCTTGAGCTGCCCTCTCTGCTGTTTGGCAGTGCGGGCACAGCCTGGACTAGGGCAGCACAGCCCAGGGGAATTATCCCGAGCAGGCTCAGGGCACTGAGCAGTCCTGCTGGGGTCCCTCCATGGGAGACATGTCCTGAAACCTGGGAGTGACTGCACGGGGTGCCCACGGTGGGGAAAGGACAGAGGGGGAGAGCAAGGCTGCAGTGTGTCCTGAGAGGGCCTGGCTGTTTGCCCTTGGGATCTGGGGGGTTTCCCCACAGAAGGAGGGCAGGAGGGACAGAGGGAGGGCAGGATGG
This sequence comes from Passer domesticus, assembly GCF_036417665.1. Classification (NCBI taxonomy): domain Eukaryota; kingdom Metazoa; phylum Chordata; class Aves; order Passeriformes; family Passeridae; genus Passer; species Passer domesticus. The sequence continues at coordinate 4,174,267 of NC_087482.1, read as the reverse complement.
ATAGCTGTGGCACTGCCTGCTGCAGTTTTCCCCCATGCTTTAGGGAGGATTTCTTCTGTGTGTGAGGGGGAGAGTCCCAGGTCCCTGCACTGCTGCAGCCACCCCTCCCAGGGATGTTGCTGAGGGCAGGGAAAGAGTGTGGAGAGTGACCAGGAGCCAGCCCAGAGCTCCCCAGGCCCCTGGGCAGCTTTGGCCATGTCTATTCACATCTGGCTCCCATGGCCTTACCCGACTCCCTGGCAGTGCCCAGTTCCCTGTGGCAGAAAGAGATCCCAGCACACACTGGAAAACGTTCTCATCTGTGCTGCATTGTAGATGAGGGTGCTGGGAAGGCTTCTCCATCAGCTTGGATGAAGAAAGTTTTGAAGCCCTTGGAGCCTCCTGCAGGTATGTTCTCAGTGTGCCACCAAGGAAGAATTGTAGACAAGCGGGCAGGCACCAGGTGACAGAAGCTTCTGTGGCTGTTGTGTTACAGATGTGTCTACAGGGAAGACTTCTCCAGCTTCTCCAGCTGCTACCTTGGATGCTGCACTCAAGCCCAGCTCCCATCTCAGGGGTGAGTAGTGTGTCCCTGCTGACCCCACAGGCTGAACCCTGCTTTTCTGGGATCCATTCCTGGCAAATGGAAATATTTTTCTCTAAGGTACTCCAACAGGGAAAATCCAAGATACAACAGATAAGATATCCCTGGAACCATCCAAACAGATGAGGCAAGAGCTGAAGGAACCCCTGCAGACAAGAGAAGGTGGGTGCATTTCCCTCATGCTTCCCCTGGGACTCAGCAGCCGGGGGCTTTGGCTGCACATCTGGACACGCCATGCCCGGCACAGTGGGAAGGGATCCATGGCAGCCTTGCTGCCCCGCTGCTGCTTTCACGCCCTGCAGGGCTGTTTGCCAGCCTGGCCTGGCTGCAGCTTCTGCCCAGCCTCTGCCGGAAGTTATTGGGCATCAGCTGACAGGCCATGCCCAAACTGTAACACACCCTGAGATCCCCCACTATATCCAGCCCTGCAGATTAGGAAAAGGGTGGCTGTTTGGAGGTGGAAGTGCTCTCATCATGCCACTGTAACCTGGCCATTTTCCTGCTCCATAAATTTCACAAATATTACCTCTGATGCCACCACCCAAGTGGGAAACAGCCCCATCTGATGCAGCTGTCTCCCTTCCTTTGTCAAGAGATGGACATAGTGCTTCAGTGGAAGGTGGTATTTCTTGAAGGAAGCACTCCATCCTCGGTGCCAGCCCCTGCTGCAGGAAGGAAGGCAAAGCCAGACACGGGCACAGGCACAGCAGGTAATTGCTGTGCCGGGCTCAGCCCTGGCCGGGGCTGTGTGGCAGCAGCTCTTCTCCCAGGGCCTGCCCTTGCCCGGCCCGGCAGCAGCCAAAGCTGGAGGCGCCTCGGCTTCCAGGCCTCTGGAGCTGGTTCAGAGCCCCGGGGAAACGGGACTGGTGCAGCAACGTCCCTGGCGCTGCAGCTGCTGCGGAGCTGGCCCTGAGTGCCCAGAGGCCCAAGGCACAGGAGCAGCCCAGAGCGGGAGCCCTGCCGCCAGCCCAGGGCCAGAGCCAGCCCTGGCACACAATGGAAACAGTTCTCATCTTGGTTTGCTTCCAGACTGGGATGCTGGGAAGGATTCTCCATTAGCCTGGCGCTCTGAAGTTGTGAAGCACTCTGAGCATTCTGCAGGTATGTTCTCACTGTCCCACCAAGGCGTAATGTTTGACTGACTGGTAAGAACCAGGTGACAGAAGCTTCTGTGGCTGTTGTGTTACAGGCGTGTCTGCAGGGACGACCTCACCAACTCCTACCTTGGATGCTGCACAAAAGGCCAGCTCCCATGGCAGGGGTGAGTAGTGTGTCCCTGCTGACCCCTCAGGCTGAGCCCTGCTTTTGTGGGGTCCATTCCTGGGAAATGGAACTACTTTCTCTTAAGGTCCTCTGTCAGGAAAGACCAAAGACATGGCAGGCAGGAAATTCCAGGACCCATTAGAAATCATGTGGCAAATGCTGAAGGAACGTCTGCAGAGAAGACAAGGTGGGTGCATTTCCCTCATGCTGCTCCTGGGACTCAGCAGCCGGGGGCGTTGGCTGCACATCTGGACACGTCGTGCCCGGCACAGCAGGAAGGGATCCATGGCAGCCTTGCTGCCCCGCTGCTGCTTTCATGCCCTGCAGGGCTGTTTCCCAGCCTGGCCTGGCTGCAGCTTCTGCCCAGCCTCTGCAGGAAGGCATTTGGCATCAGCTGGCAGACAGCCCCAATTGCACCACAGGCCATGCCCACCCTCAGATGCCCTGCAATTTCCTGGTGTCCAGGCAGATCAGATGTTGGGGCTGTTTGGGGAAGGAAGCAGCCTTGGGTTGTCCCAAAATCCTGGGTGTTTTCTGATCCTTATGCATTCCTTTCACAAGTGATGCCTCCTGAAATTGTCCCCTTCCCCATTCCCAGTCAGGAATGTTTTCATCTGATCCAGCTGTCTCTTTTCCATTCTCCAGAAATGAAAGGAGAGCCTGCGGAGAAAGAAGCATTTCCCGGAGGAAGCAGTGGTTGCATGCCAGCCTCAGCTCCAGGAAGGGAGGCCATGCCAGGCACAGGCACAGGAGGTAATTGCTGTGCCTCTGGGCCTGAGCCCTGCTGAGGCTTGAGCTGCCCTCTCTGCTGTTTGGCAGTGCGGGCACAGCCTGGACTAGGGCAGCACAGCCCAGGGGAATTATCCCGAGCAGGCTCAGGGCACTGAGCAGTCCTGCTGGGGTCCCTCCATGGGAGACATGTCCTGAAACCTGGGAGTGACTGCACGGGGTGCCCACGGTGGGGAAAGGACAGAGGGGGAGAGCAAGGCTGCAGTGTGTCCTGAGAGGGCCTGGCTGTTTGCCCTTGGGATCTGGGGGGTTTCCCCACAGAAGGAGGGCAGGAGGGACAGAGGGAGGGCAGGATGGATAGCTGTGGCACTGCCTGCTGCAGTTTTCCCCCATGCTTTAGGGAGGATTTCTTCTGTGTGTGAGGGGGAGAGTCCCAGGTCCCTGCACTGCTGCAGCCACCCCTCCCAGGGATGTTGCTGAGGGCAGGGAAAGAGTGTGGAGAGTGACCAGGAGCCAGCCCAGAGCTCCCCAGGCCCCTGGGCAGCTTTGGCCATGTCTATTCACATCTGGCTCCCATGGCCTTACCCGACTCCCTGGCAGTGCCCAGTTCCCTGTGGCAGAAAGAGATCCCAGCACACACTGGAAAACGTTCTCATCTGTGCTGCATTGTAGATGAGGGTGCTGGGAAGGCTTCTCCATCAGCTTGGATGAAGAAAGTTTTGAAGCCCTTGGAGCCTCCTGCAGGTATGTTCTCAGTGTGCCACCAAGGAAGAATTGTAGACAAGCGGGCAGGCACCAGGTGACAGAAGCTTCTGTGGCTGTTGTGTTACAGATGTGTCTACAGGGAAGACTTCTCCAGCTTCTCCAGCTGCTACCTTGGATGCTGCACTCAAGCCCAGCTCCCATCTCAGGGGTGAGTAGTGTGTCCCTGCTGACCCCACAGGCTGAACCCTGCTTTTCTGGGATCCATTCCTGGGAAATGGAAATATTTTTCTCTAAGGTACTCCAACAGGGAAAATCCAAGATACAACAGATAAGATATCCCTGGAACCATCCAAACAGATGAGGCAAGAGCTGAAGGAACCCCTGCAGACAAGAGAAGGTGGGTGCATTTCCCTCATGCTTCCCCTGGGAGTCAGCAGCCGGGGGCTTTGGCTGCACATCTGGACATGCCGTGCCCGGCACAGCAGGAAGGGATCCATGGCAGCCTCGCTGCCCCGCTGCTGCTTTCACGCCCTGCAGGGCTGTTTGCCAGCCTGGCCTGGCTGCAGCTTCTGCCCAGCCTCTGCCGGAAGTTATTGGGCATCAGCTGACAGGCCATGCCCAAACTGTAACACACCCTGAGATCCCCCACTATATCCAGCCCTGCAGATTAGGAAAAGGGTGGCTGTTTGGAGGTGGAAGTGCTCTCATCATGCCACTGTAACCTGGCCATTTTCCTGCTCCATAAATTTCACAAATATTACCTCTGATGCCACCACCCAAGTGGGAAACAGCCCCATCTGATGCAGCTGTCTCGCTTCCTTTGTCATGAGATGGACATAGTGCTTCAGTGGAAGGTGGTATTTCTTGAAGGAAGCACTCCATCCTCGGTGCCAGCCCCTGCTGCAGGAAGGAAGGCAAAGCCAGACACGGGCACAGGCACAGCAGGTAATTGCTGTGCCGGGCTCAGCCCTGGCCGGGGCTGTGTGGCAGCAGCTCTTCTCCCAGGGCCTGCCCTTGCCCGGCCCGGCAGCAGCCAAAGCTGGAGGCGCCTCGGCTTCCAGGCCTCTGGAGCTGGTTCAGAGCCCCGGGGAAACGGGACTGGTGCAGCAACGTCCCTGGCGCTGCAGCTGCTGCGGAGCTGGCCCTGAGTGCCCAGAGGCCCAAGGCACAGGAGCAGCCCCGAGCGGGAGCCCTGCCGCCAGCCCAGGGCCAGAGCCAGCCCTGGCACACAATGGAAACAGTTCTCATCTTGGTTTGCTTCCAGACTGGGATGCTGGGAAGGATTCTCCATTAGCCTGGCGCTCTGAAGTTGTGAAGCACTCTGAGCATTCTGCAGGTATGTTCTCACTGTCCCACCAAGGCGTAATGTTTGACTGACTGGTAAGAACCAGGTGACAGAAGCTTCTGTGGCTGTTGTGTTACAGGCGTGTCTGCAGGGACGACCTCACCAACTCCTACCTTGGATGCTGCACAAAAGGCCAGCTCCCATGGCAGGGGTGAGTAGTGTGTCCCTGCTGACCCCTCAGGCTGAGCCCTGCTTTTGTGGGGTCCATTCCTGGGAAATGGAACTACTTTCTCTTAAGGTCCTCTGTCAGGAAAGACCAAAGACATGGCAGGCAGGAAATTCCAGGACCCATTAGAAATCATGTGGCAAATGCTGAAGGAACGTCTGCAGAGAAGACAAGGTGGGTGCATTTCCCTCATGCTGCTCCTGGGACTCAGCAGCCGGGGGCGTTGGCTGCACATCTGGACACGTCGTGCCCGGCACAGCAGGAAGGGATCCATGGCAGCCTTGCTGCCCCGCTGCTGCTTTCATGCCCTGCAGGGCTGTTTCCCAGCCTGGCCTGGCTGCAGCTTCTGCCCAGCCTCTGCAGGAAGGCATTTGGCATCAGCTGGCAGACAGCCCCAATTGCACCACAGGCCATGCCCACCCTCAGATGCCCTGCAATTTCCTGGTGTCCAGGCAGATCAGATGTTGGGGCTGTTTGGGGAAGGAAGCAGCCTTGGGTTGTCCCAAAATCCTGGGTGTTTTCTGATCCTTATGCATTCCTTTCACAAGTGATGCCTCCTGAAATTGTCCCCTTCCCCATTCCCAGTCAGGAATGTTTTCATCTGATCCAGCTGTCTCTTTTCCATTCTCCAGAAATGAAAGGAGAGCCTGCGGAGAAAGAAGCATTTCCCGGAGGAAGCAGTGGTTGCATGCCAGCCTCAGCTCCAGGAAGGGAGGCCATGCCAGGCACAGGCACAGGAGGTAATTGCTGTGCCTCTGGGCCTGAGCCCTGCTGAGGCTTGAGCTGCCCTCTCTGCTGTTTGGCAGTGCGGGCACAGCCTGGACTAGGGCAGCACAGCCCAGGGGAATTATCCCGAGCAGGCTCAGGGCACTGAGCAGTCCTGCTGGGGTCCCTCCATGGGAGACATGTCCTGAAACCTGGGAGTGACTGCACGGGGTGCCCACGGTGGGGAAAGGACAGAGGGGGAGAGCAAGGCTGCAGTGTGTCCTGAGAGGGCCTGGCTGTTTGCCCTTGGGATCTGGAGGGTTTCCCCACAGAAGGAGGGCAGGAGGGACAGAGGGAGGGCAGGATGGATAGCTGTGGCACTGCCTGCTGCAGTTTTCCCCCATGCTTTAGGGAGGATTTCTTCTGTGTGTGAGGGGGAGAGTCCCAGGTCCCTGCACTGCTGCAGCCACCCCTCCCAGGGATGTTGCTGAGGGCAGGGAAAGAGTGTGGAGAGTGACCAGGAGCCAGCCCAGAGCTCCCCAGGCCCCTGGGCAGCTTTGGCCATGTCTATTCACATCTGGCTCCCATGGCCTTACCCGACTCCCTGGCAGTGCCCAGTTCCCTGTGGCAGAAAGAGATCCCAGCACACACTGGAAAACGTTCTCATCTGTGCTGCATTGTAGATGAGGGTGCTGGGAAGGCTTCTCCATCAGCTTGGATGAAGAAAGTTTTGAAGCCCTTGGAGCCTCCTGCAGGTATGTTCTCAGTGTGCCACCAAGGAAGAATTGTAGACAAGCGGGCAGGCACCAGGTGACAGAAGCTTCTGTGGCTGTTGTGTTACAGATGTGTCTACAGGGAAGACTTCTCCAGCTTCTCCAGCTGCTACCTTGGATGCTGCACTCAAGCCCAGCTCCCATCTCAGGGGTGAGTAGTGTGTCCCTGCTGACCCCACAGGCTGAACCCTGCTTTTCTGGGATCCATTCCTGGCAAATGGAAATATTTTTCTCTAAGGTACTCCAACAGGGAAAATCCAAGATACAACAGATAAGATATCCCTGGAACCATCCAAACAGATGAGGCAAGAGCTGAAGGAACCCCTGCAGACAAGAGAAGGTGGGTGCATTTCCCTCATGCTTCCCCTGGGAGTCAGCAGCCGGGGGCTTTGGCTGCACATCTGGACATGCCGTGCCCGGCACAGCAGGAAGGGATCCATGGCAGCCTCGCTGCCCCGCTGCTGCTTTCACGCCCTGCAGGGCTGTTTGCCAGCCTGGCCTGGCTGCAGCTTCTGCCCAGCCTCTGCCGGAAGTTATTGGGCATCAGCTGACAGGCCATGCCCAAACTGTAACACACCCTGAGATCCCCCACTATATCCAGCCCTGCAGATTAGGAAAAGGGTGGCTGTTTGGAGGTGGAAGTGCTCTCATCATGCCACTGTAACCTGGCCATTTTCCTGCTCCATAAATTTCACAAATATTACCTCTGATGCCACCACCCAAGTGGGAAACAGCCCCATCTGATGCAGCTGTCTCGCTTCCTTTGTCATGAGATGGACATAGTGCTTCAGTGGAAGGTGGTATTTCTTGAAGGAAGCACTCCATCCTCGGTGCCAGCCCCTGCTGCAGGAAGGAAGGCAAAGCCAGACACGGGCACAGGCACAGCAGGTAATTGCTGTGCCGGGCTCAGCCCTGGCCGGGGCTGTGTGGCAGCAGCTCTTCTCCCAGGGCCTGCCCTTGCCCGGCCCGGCAGCAGCCAAAGCTGGAGGCGCCTCGGCTTCCAGGCCTCTGGAGCTGGTTCAGAGCCCCGGGGAAACGGGACTGGTGCAGCAACGTCCCTGGCGCTGCAGCTGCTGCGGAGCTGGCCCTGAGTGCCCAGAGGCCCAAGGCACAGGAGCAGCCCCGAGCGGGAGCCCTGCCGCCAGCCCAGGGCCAGAGCCAGCCCTGGCACACAATGGAAACAGTTCTCATCTTGGTTTGCTTCCAGACTGGGATGCTGGGAAGGATTCTCCATTAGCCTGGCGCTCTGAAGTTGTGAAGCACTCTGAGCATTCTGCAGGTATGTTCTCACTGTCCCACCAAGGCGTAATGTTTGACTGACTGGTAAGAACCAGGTGACAGAAGCTTCTGTGGCTGTTGTGTTACAGGCGTGTCTGCAGGGACGACCTCACCAACTCCTACCTTGGATGCTGCACAAAAGGCCAGCTCCCATGGCAGGGGTGAGTAGTGTGTCCCTGCTGACCCCTCAGGCTGAGCCCTGCTTTTGTGGGGTCCATTCCTGGGAAATGGAACTACTTTCTCTTAAGGTCCTCTGTCAGGAAAGACCAAAGACATGGCAGGCAGGAAATTCCAGGACCCATTAGAAATCATGTGGCAAATGCTGAAGGAACGTCTGCAGAGAAGACAAGGTGGGTGCATTTCCCTCATGCTGCTCCTGGGACTCAGCAGCCGGGGGCGTTGGCTGCACATCTGGACACGTCGTGCCCGGCACAGCAGGAAGGGATCCATGGCAGCCTTGCTGCCCCGCTGCTGCTTTCATGCCCTGCAGGGCTGTTTCCCAGCCTGGCCTGGCTGCAGCTTCTGCCCAGCCTCTGCAGGAAGGCATTTGGCATCAGCTGGCAGACAGCCCCAATTGCACCACAGGCCATGCCCACCCTCAGATGCCCTGCAATTTCCTGGTGTCCAGGCAGATCAGATGTTGGGGCTGTTTGGGGAAGGAAGCAGCCTTGGGTTGTCCCAAAATCCTGGGTGTTTTCTGATCCTTATGCATTCCTTTCACAAGTGATGCCTCCTGAAATTGTCCCCTTCCCCATTCCCAGTCAGGAATGTTTTCATCTGATCCAGCTGTCTCTTTTCCATTCTCCAGAAATGAAAGGAGAGCCTGCGGAGAAAGAAGCATTTCCCGGAGGAAGCAGTGGTTGCATGCCAGCCTCAGCTCCAGGAAGGGAGGCCATGCCAGGCACAGGCACAGGAGGTAATTGCTGTGCCTCTGGGCCTGAGCCCTGCTGAGGCTTGAGCTGCCCTCTCTGCTGTTTGGCAGTGCGGGCACAGCCTGGACTAGAGCAGCACAGCCCAGGGGAATTATCCCGAGCAGGCTCAGGGCACTGAGCAGTCCTGCTGGGGTCCCTCCATGGGAGACATGTCCTGAAACCTGGGAGTGACTGCACGGGGTGCCCACGGTGGGGAAAGGACAGAGGGGGAGAGCAAGGCTGCAGTGTGTCCTGAGAGGGCCTGGCTGTTTGCCCTTGGGATCTGGGGGGTTTCCCCACAGAAGGAGGGCAGGAGGGACAGAGGGAGGGCAGGATGAATAGCTGTGGCACTGCCTGCTGCAGTTTTCCCCCATGCTTTAGGGAGGATTTCTTCTGTGTGTGAGGGGGAGAGTCCCAGGTCCCTGCACTGCTGCAGCCACCCCTCCCAGGGATGTTGCTGAGGGCAGGGAAAGAGTGTGGAGAGTGACCAGGAGCCAGCCCAGAGCTCCCCAGGCCCCTGGGCAGCTTTGGCCATGTCTATTCACATCTGGCTCCCATGGCCTTACCCGACTCCCTGGCAGTGCCCAGTTCCCTGTGGCAGAAAGAGATCCCAGCACACACTGGAAAATGTTCTCATCTGTGCTGCATTGTAGATGAGGGTGCTGGGAAGGCTTCTCCATCAGCTTGGATGAAGAAAGTTTTGAAGCCCTTGGAGCCTCCTGCAGGTATGTTCTCAGTGTGCCACCAAGGAAGAATTGTAGACAAGCGGGCAGGCACCAGGTGACAGAAGCTTCTGTGGCTGTTGTGTTACAGATGTGTCTACAGGGAAGACTTCTCCAGCTTCTCCAGCTGCTACCTTGGATGCTGCACTCAAGCCCAGCTCCCATCTCAGGGGTGAGTAGTGTGTCCCTGCTGACCCCACAGGCTGAACCCTGCTTTTCTGGGATCCATTCCTGGCAAATGGAAATATTTTTCTCTAAGGTACTCCAACAGGGAAAATCCAAGATACAACAGATAAGATATCCCTGGAACCATCCAAACAGATGAGGCAAGAGCTGAAGGAACCCCTGCCGACAAGAGAAGGTGGGTGCATTTCCCTCATGCTTCCCCTGGGAGTCAGCAGCCGGGGGCTTTGGCTGCACATCTGGACACGCCGTGCCCGGCACAGTGGGAAGGGATCCATGGCAGCCTCGCTGCCCCGCTGCTGCTTTCACGCCCTGCAGGGCTGTTTGCCAGCCTGGCCTGGCTGCAGCTTCTGCCCAGCCTCTGCCGGAAGTTATTGGGCATCAGCTGACAGGCCATGCCCAAACTGTAACACACCCTGAGATCCCCCACTATATCCAGCCCTGCAGATTAGGAAAAGGGTGGCTGTTTGGAGGTGGAAGTGCTCTCATCATGCCACTGTAACCTGGCCATTTTCCTGCTCCATAAATTTCACAAATATTACCTCTGATGCCACCACCCAAGTGGGAAACAGCCCCATCTGATGCAGCTGTCACCCTTCCTTTGTCAAGAGATGGACATAGTGCTTCAGTGGAAGGTGGTATTTCTTGAAGGAAGCGCTCCATCTTCGGTGCGAGCCCCTGCTGCAGGAAGGAAGGCGATGGCAGACACGGGCACAGGCACAGCAGGTAATTGCTGTGCCGGGCTCAGCCCTGGCCGGGGCTGTGTGGCAGCAGCTCTTCCCCCAGGGCCTGCCCTTGCCCGGCCCGGCAGCAGCCAAAGCTGGAGGCGCCTCGGCTTCCAGGCCTCTGGAGCTGGTTCAGAGCCCCGGGGAAACGGGACTGGTGCAGCAACGTCCCTGGCGCTGCAGCTGCTGCGGAGCTGGCCCTGAGTGCCCAGAGGCCCAAGGCACAGGAGCAGCCCCGAGCGGGAGCCCTGCCGCCAGCCCAGGGCCAGAGCCAGCCCTGGCACACAATGGAAACAGTTCTCATCTTGGTTTGCTTCCAGACTGGGATGCTGGGAAGGATTCTCCATTAGCCTGGCGCTCTGAAGTTGTGAAGCACTCTGAGCATTCTGCAGGTATGTTCTCACTGTCCCACCAAGGCGTAATGTTTGACTGACTGGTAAGAACCAGGTGACAGAAGCTTCTGTGGCTGTTGTGTTACAGGCGTGTCTGCAGGGACGACCTCACCAACTCCTACCTTGGATGCTGCACAAAAGGCCAGCTCCCATGGCAGGGGTGAGTAGTGTGTCCCTGCTGACCCCTCAGGCTGAGCCCTGCTTTTGTGGGGTCCATTCCTGGGAAATGGAACTACTTTCTCTTAAGGTCCTCTGTCAGGAAAGACCAAAGACATGGCAGGCAGGAAATTCCAGGACCCATTAGAAATCATGTGGCAAATGCTGAAGGAACGTCTGCAGAGAAGACAAGGTGGGTGCGTTTCCCTCATGCTGCTCCTGGGACTCAGCAGCCGGGGGCTTTGGCTGCACATCTGGACACGCCGTGCCCGGCACAGCAGGAAGGGATCCATGGCAGCCTCGCTGCCCCGCTGCTGCTTTCACGCCCTGCAGGGCTGTTTGCCAGCCTGGCCTGGCTGCAGCTTCTGCCCAGCCTCTGCAGGAAGGCATTTGGCATCAGCTGGCAGACAGCCCCAATTGCACCACAGGCCATGCCCACCCTCAGATCCCCTGCAATTTCCTGGTGTCCAGGCAGATCAGATGTTGGGGCTGTTTGGGGAAGGAAGCAGCCTTGGGTTGTCCCAAAATCCTGGGTGTTTTCTGATCCTTATGCATTCCTTTCACAAGTGATGCCTCCTGAAATTGTCCCCTTCCCCATTCCCAGTCAGGAATGTTTTCATCTGATCCAGCTGTCTCTTTTCCATTCTCCAGAAATGAAAGGAGAGCCTGCGGAGAAAGAAGCATTTCCCGGAGGAAGCAGTGGTTGCATGCCAGCCTCAGCTCCAGGAAGGGAGGCCATGCCAGGCACAGGCACAGGAGGTAATTGCTGTGCCTCTGGGCCTGAGCCCTGCTGCGGCTTGAGCTGCCCTCTCTGCTGTTTGGCAGTGCGGGCACAGCCTGGACTAGAGCAGCACAGCCCAGGGGAATTATCCCGAGCAGGCTCAGGGCACTGAGCAGTCCTGCTGGGGTCCCTCCATGGGAGACATGTCCTGAAACCTGGGAGTGACTGCACGGGGTGCCCACGGTGGGGAAAGGACAGAGGGGGAGAGCAAGGCTCCAGTGTGTCCTGAGAGGGCCTGGCTGTTTGCCCTTGGGATCTGGGGGGTTTCCCCACAGAAGGAGGGCAGGAGGGACAGAGGGAGGGCAGGATGGATAGCTGTGGCACTGCCTGCTGCAGTTTCCCCCCATGCTTTAGGGAGGATTTCTTCTGTGTGTGAGGGGGAGAGTTCCAGGGCCCTACACTGCTCCAGCCACCCCAACAAGGAATGTTGCTGAGGGCAGGGAAAGAGTGTGGAGAGTGACCAGGAGCCAGCCCAGAGCTCCCCAGGCCCCTGGGCAGCTTTGGCCATGTCTATTCACATCTGGCTCCCATGGCCTTACCCGACTCCCTGGCAGTGCCCAGTTCCCTGTGGCAGAAAGAGATCCCAGCACACACTGGAAAACGTTCTCATCTGTGCTGCATTGTAGATGAGGGTGCTGGGAAGGCTTCTCCATCAGCTTGGATGAAGAAAGTTTTGAAGCCCTTGGAGCCTCCTGCAGGTATGTTCTCAGTGTGCCACCAAGGAAGAATTGTAGACAAGCGGGCAGGCACCAGGTGACAGAAGCTTCTGTGGCTGTTGTGTTACAGATGTGTCTACAGGGAGGACTTCTCCAGCTCCTACCTTGGATGCTGCACTCAAGCCCAGCTCCCGTCACAGGGGTGAGTAGTGTGTCCCTGCTGACCCCACAGGCTGAGCCCTACTTTTGTCGGATCCATTCCTGGGAAATGGAAATATTTTTCTCTAAGGTGCTCCAACAGGGAAAATCCAAGATACAACAGATAAGATATCCCTGGAACCATCCAAACAGATGAGGCAAGAGCTGAAGGAACTCCTGCAGACAAGACAAGGTGGGTGCATTTCCCTCATGCTTCCCCTGGGACTCAGCAGCCGGGAGCTTTGGCTGCACATCTTGACACGCCGTGCCCGGCACAGCAGGAAGGGATCCCTGGCAGCCTCGCTGCCCCGCTGCTGCTTTCACGCCCTGCAGGGCTGTTTCCCAGCCTGGCCTGGCTGCAGCTTCTGCCCAGGCTCTGTATGAAGTTATTTGGCATCAGCTGACAGGCATCCCAAACTGTAACACACCCTGAGATCCCCCACAATATCCAGCCCTGCAGATTAGGAAAAGGGTGTCTGTTTGGAGGTAGAAGTGCTCTCATCATGCCACTGTAACCTGGCCATTTTCCTGCTCCATAAATTTCACAAATATTACCTCTGATGCCACCACCCAATTGGGAACAGCTCCATCTGATGCAGCTGTCTCCCTTCCTTTGTCAAGAGATGGACATAGTGCTTCAGTGGAAGGTGGCATTTCTTGAAGGAAGCACTCCATCTTCGATGCCAGCCCCTGCTGCCGGAAAGAAGGCAAAGCCAGACACGGGCACAGGCACAGCAGGTAATTGCTGTGCCAGGCTCAGCCCTGGCCGGGGCTGTGTGGCAGCAGCTCTTCCCCCAGGGCCTGCCCTTGCCCAGCCCGGCAGCAGCCAAAGCTGGAGGCGCCTCGGCTTCCAGGCCTCTGGAGCTGGTTCAGAGCCCCGGGGAAACGGGACTGGTGCAGCAACGTCCCTGGCGCTGCAGCTGCTGCGGAGCTGGCCCTGAGTGCCCAGAGGCCCAAGGCACAGGAGCATCCCCGAGCGGGAGCCCTGCCGCCAGCCCAGGGCCAGAGCCAGCCCTGGCTCTCGACTGGGCAGGGTCTGGGCTGGGTCCTGACAGGGCCTGAGCCTGTCCCCTGGGGCTGGGGGAGCTGTCACGGGGCAGGGAGGGCCAGGGGTGGCAGTGGCTGCTCAGGGATGGCTTTGGCCCGTGTCCCTGGCAGTAGCCACTGCCCAAGTAGCTGCGCTGCCCCCGGGCTCTCCTCCCGGCCTGCTGGGCTTTGTTGGCTGGCACAGCCTGTGCCAAGGGCCGGCAAGGTGCCTGCAGGCCCCAGCTCTGGGGGAAACAGAGAACGTCCTGCCCGTATCCAGCGTGCTGCCAGCTCAGCAGTGCAGCACAGCACGGGCTCGCACTCCCCATTGCTCCCACAGATGCAGCCGGCACCACAAGACCTGTTCCCAATGCCCAGGGTGGCCTCGGAAGGGGTTTCTGTCAGGGAGCAAGCTGCTGGCCAAGGTTAATGGCAGGCCTGCTTCTTTCGGAGATTATCATTATTTTATGCTCTGTCTGAATTTGGAGTTACTGGATGAGAAAATGGTGTTTTCGACACCTTTCCCAGGAATAGGTTCTTATGAAAACCTAATGCAGAGAGGAAACATTCCCAGAGAGCCTGGGGTCGAGTTGTTGCCAGTCCATGATTGTCCAAATAACTCTGCTGAGGGTTCTGCTGCTGCTGATTTCATTCGTTGGCCTCTCAATTGCTGGGCTGGCTCCCACTGAGGCTGCCTGGCCAAGAGCAGCCCCAGGGGCACAGGGCAGAGGCAGAGGGAGGTGGGGAGGAGAAAGAGCAGGGCCGAGGTTGCCCTTGAAAGGCAGAGGCGCTCTGGGGCCCGCTCCTGGCCAGGGACCCTGCCCAGAGCCGTGCCCTGCTGGCCGGGGCCTTGAGGGGCAGCTGTCCAGCTGGGCCCAGCTGTGCCAGCAGCTCCAGCCGTGCTGGGGAGCCTTGCCAGCTCTGGGCCCTGCTGTGCACGAGGGTCCCTGTGTGCCACTGGCAGCTGGGGCCTCAGCCACCTCCTCTCTTCACAGGAGCACCTCTGGACAGGAGTTGGAAGACGGTGGCTGCACCTCACACCCAGACAGCGTGAGCTGCTCCTCCCACAGTAATAACGGCCTGGACAGCCCTCTCAACTGTTCTGTGAAGGGAACCCAAGAACAGCCATCTACAAGGAAACCTCCTACTACCCTGTAGATCGCACTGCCACCTGCTCTCCCCATGGGTCTCCCCAAGATGCCTTCATCCCTTTTTTGATCTCCCTGCATCCCATCCCAGCCAATTCTCAAGGTCTTCTGGAGACCCCAGGCCCAGCCGAGCACCCTCCAGCCCATCCTGAGACCAACACATCCCTGCCTCTGCCCCTGAGCTCCCTGGCCTTGCCCTCTAAACAACACTGGAGTTAAGCCCTGCTGCCCCACCAGGGTAGGCGATGGCCCCTTCTTCTGTTGCACTACAGAGATGGAGCTGCCACCCCAGTGTCTGGGTGGTAGCAGCAGCAAAGCCCACCTGGCACCAGCACTGGCTGAGCTCCGTGCCCAGGGGCAGCTGGGGATGGCCACGGTGTGGGCAGGCAGGAGCCAGGCAGGGGCTGCTGTGACCAGCAGCAGTGTCTCGATGGGCTGGGGGAGCCCAGGGGGCAGGCAGCAGTGTGGGGCTCCTGAGAACAAGCGACCCTATTTTGTCTTTGTTTTTCATTTTTAGAAATTTTTCTTTAAAAAAATATTTTAAATATTTTTTTTACTGTAGAGAGACATCCCTAAATATTTATTCCCGTGTAGTGCAGTAGTTAAGGACTTTACAAAGTAGTTTTAGAATCCCGAAAAGGCAACCCTATTTTTTCTGGACTTCTAATTTTTAGAAATATTTAGAAATATTTCTTGCTGAGACAATTCAGCACATAGTTCGTCCCTTTTTCTAGAATACATTTCTATGTTGGAAAGTAGTTTTGCAGAAAATAATTTACCAATATACAATAAAATATAAAGTGGCATTTCAGTGGTACTCTTTACTCTGTGAAGAACTAAGACACGCTAAGACAGCCAGCCTGCTGCAGAGGCAAAGATCTTTTCCCACGGGAACTTTATATCTAGTCACAACCAAGTCACATAAAACCTTTTCCCAGATATTTCCTGGGATTCTTGACCAGCTCACCTCTTAGTTTTCAGAGGCAAACTTTGAGCACAGTGGGAATCTCTTCAAGTCACCATCTTTGCTTCTGCAAGAACTGCCTAAGTTCGAGAGCAGGGGCTTCTCTCAGCTTCCTGCTGCCCCTGCTGTAGGTGTTGGGTTTTGCAGGAAGGCATGCAGGGCTTTGCGTCCTTTGTAGAGTGGTGCACGGGGCTGGGGTTCCTCGTGAGGTTCTCAGGGGATTTGAGATCTCTTCTGTGGCGTACAGGGGACTGGAGACATCTGTAAGGCTGGCAGGGGCTTGAGTTCCTCGTGATTAACATGGCGGTTTAGTGCTTGCTGTCAAGGCCTGGAGAGGAGCTGAGTCCTTCCTAAGGTGGGCAGGAGGCTGGGCTCATTTGTGAGGCACACGAGGCTGCCCTGGGGTCTCTGCATTGGTGTGCATGGATTCTCTGTGAGGCACACAGGGATATTTTGGGGTCTCTGCTGAGGGGTGCAGGGATCCCTCAGGAGGCAGAAAGGAGTCTTGATGGTCTCTACTAAGGTGTGCAGGGATCCCTCATGAGATGTGCAGTGGGGTTTTTCATCTCCTCAGCGCAGCAAAGGGCCACTCTGGGTGGAGGCTGTGCAAAGTGGGCAGAAAGCTTCCTGCCAAGCCTTGCGGCCGGCGGGCGGGCGGAGCCCATCCTTGGGGGTCGGGCGGGGCCTCTGGAGCCGCCGCGCCCTTGTCGGGCAGGTCCCGGCCCCGGCGGGGAAGGGCCGCGGCCCCGGGCTCCGGCGGTGCTGCCGAGCAGCAGCGGAGGCACAACAAGGGCCCCGCTCCGGCCTGGCCCTGTGCTGCAGCCGAGCACAGGGACAGCCACGGCCGCTCCCTGCGCCACAGGCGGCACCGGGGCTGCAGCTGAGGCCGTGCCTGCTCCCACTGAGGAAGGAGCTCCTTGCAATGCCGAGTTCCTAAAGCACGTGGGCAATCCAGCACAGCATGGAAACGTTTCTGAACTGTGCTCCCATGGGTACTGGGATCGAGAGATGGATTGACTGGAAGTCCTTGCCAGTCACAGTGTGAAGATCATGCTGCATGCTGGAGGCAGCTTCTCCATGTCCCTTTCCTGAGAGAACAATCACGCATTAGCAATTGTGGCCAAGAGCAGCCCCAGGGGCACGGGGCAGAGGCACAGGGAGGTGGGGAGGAGAAAGAGCAGGGCCGAGGTTGCCCTCGAAAGGCAGAGGCGCTCTGGGGCCCGCTCCTGGCCAGGGACCCTGCCCAGAGCCGTGCCCTGCTGGCCGGGGCCTTGAGGGGCAGCTGTCCAGCTGGGCCCAGCTGTGCCAGCAGCTCCAGCCGTGCTGGGGAGCCTTGCCAGCTCTGGGCCCTGCTGTGCACGAGGGTCCCTGTGTGCCACTGGCAGCTGGGGCCTCAGCCACCTCCTCTCTCCACAGGAGCATCTCTGCAGCTTCACAAGATCGGCCAAAGATTTCCATCAGGGAGACCTGTACCTGTACCTGCGCCTCTCATCAGCCATCCCCAAGCCATGTCCAACATCCCTGCCACAGCTGCATTTTCAGCTTGTTGCTAGGGACATACTGCCACCACCGTGAACAGGAGCCTCTGTCCCCAAAGTGCTGGCCCTGGTGTCTTTTGCAGTGAGTAAGGGAGTGAGGGAAGCCATGACAAACATTAGCAATGTCCGTTGCTTTTACTGTGCCCAACTTGGACATTTCCAGAAAGACTGTCCTCACCTTCCTGTTGGGCAATTTATTAACTATGTTCCACCTCCTAGGCCTCCTCCTTTCCAACAGCCCTATCAGCCCACATACAACTTTCAGCAGCAATATTATCAGCCAATCCAGGGAAACGCTTGGCAGAGCGCGGGGCCACACCGCGCTACAACAGCAAATTACCAGCCTTGCCTGCAAAGCCCACCTCAGCTGCCAGCCATCCAGGAGTCCCCCGCCCCAACAGGCTCCTCGCAGAGGACCGCAGTCATGCGGACGGACTCCGGTTCTTCCGCAGAACCCGGAACTTTCCCCCAAGCCTCCGACCAGTGTTAGTAAGTTCTGTCCATCTACTTTTCCCTGACGAAGATCTAGTTTGAGTTCCAGCTGGGTACCTTGAGCCCCCTTTCCACCCTCAACCAACTACAGTCCTGCTGTTTGGGGACAGTGAACACACTCCAGATCAGGTAAGTATATTACCAGAAGGTGTGACTGTAAATCCAGGCAATGAAATTACTGTGTCAGTTGTTTGTTACAATCCACCATTTACATTGTTAAAATTTGCACCTTTTGCACAAATGTTAATTTTAACCGGCCAGGATTCAGAGGTTGAACCTGATTCAAATTTTGATGCGTTTGCATGTCACTAGATTTGTAAAGACAAACCCCTGATTGATTCTTGTATTTCCAAAAATGGGAAATCCATTGAACTTCGTCTCATGGCTGACACAGGAGTGGACGTTACTATCCTCCCCAGGGCAAAGTGGCCCCGCGACTGGGCACTGGTGTCCCCTTGTGGCACAATCTCCGGTGTTGGTGGAGCTGTCAATCCCATGCAAAGTCCTCATCTTGTAAGCATAGAGGGGCCTGAGGGGCAAGTCTCCACCATCTGACCATTTGTCGTGTCATCCAATATCTCTCTATTAGGCAGGGATGTTTTATCCCAGTGGGGTGCCCACCTTGATATCCCTGACCCCAAGTGGGATTTTTAGCATGGGCCACTGCAGAGCAAACTTCCCCACCATTGAATTGGAAAACCAATGTTCCAGTGTGGGTGGATCAGTGGCCCAGCCCATCAGACAAATTAAATGTGCTCATCGAATCAGTCAAGGAGCAAGAAAAACTCGGGCAATTAGTTACATCAACTAGCCCGTGGAATACCTCAGATTTTGTCATCCGAAAGCTTGGCAAAAGCAGTTGGCATCTGCTCCAAGACCTTCAAAAAATTAATGAGGTTATTGAAGATATGGCCCCCTTCAGCCTGGCCTCCCCTCCCCTTCTATGCTTCCCCACGATTGGCAGCTTGCTGTCCTTGCTATCAAGGACTGCTTCTTTAACATCCCACTTTACCCAGGAGATGCCCTCAGATTTGCATTTTCAGTACCATCTCTGAACAGAAGTGAGACTTTTAAAAGGTATCAATGGGTATCAATCCTCAATTTTTCAAGGATTGAAAAACTGCCCCGTGTTATGCCAAATGTAGGTTGCTCAGGTTTTATCACCTGTCAGGAATCAGTTTCCTGAAGCTATCATAGTCCATTACATGGATGACATACTTATTTGTGCTGCCACCAAAAGTTACCTTAGTGCCGCTCTCGAAAAGACTGTTTCTACTATTGAGAAAGCAGGTTTTGTAATTGCTCAGGACAAAATACAAATGTCAGCACTGTGGAGATACCTTGGGTATCTCATCACTGGGAGAACTGTAACACCACAGATTTTTTCTATTAATGAACAGCCACAGACCCTAGAGGACATTCAACGCATTTGTGGGATCATCACTTGGGTCTGGCCTTTGCTCGGCTTGACAAGGCAAGAGCTGGCTCCACTGTTCTCCTTGCTGAAGAAAGACACCGACCCCACAGCCCCACGGACCCTGACACCAGAGGCAGAGGAAACATTGCAGAAAGTAGCAGAGGCAATGAGGACACGACAGGCTCAACATGACAGAAAAAACCTTCCGATTGAATTTGTCATCCTGGGTAAGTGCCCACACTTTCATGGGCTCCTATTTCAGTGGGACACGACACAGAAAGACTCACTCATCATACTCGAGTGGTTGTTTCTCCCACATCAGCCTGCGAAAACAGTGTATACACCATCAGAGTTGCTAGCAAAATTAATTGCCAAAAGTCACCATCGCCTCTGAAGCCCCGCAGGCTGTGATCCCTCATGCATTTACCTGCCTTTGAAGTTAGATCAATTGGACGCCTTATTAAAAACAAATGAAAACATCCAAATTGCTTTAGATAGCTATCTCGGGAAAGTCTCAATTCACTACCCAAAGCACAAATTATTCAAAGATTCATTCCATTTAGTTCCAAAAACTTTCCAAAGTCATCTTCCTATTAAAGGCGCTGTCACAGTGTTCACTGATGGGTCTGGCAGGTCCCACAGATCGGTATTTACCTGGAAAGACCTGAACACTCAAAAGTGGGAAGCTGATGTTCAGACCAT
Source organism: Passer domesticus (assembly GCF_036417665.1). Taxonomy (NCBI): domain Eukaryota; kingdom Metazoa; phylum Chordata; class Aves; order Passeriformes; family Passeridae; genus Passer; species Passer domesticus. The sequence continues at coordinate 4,154,709 of NC_087482.1, read as the reverse complement.
GGAAGGTTCCCCCCAGATTGCGGAGCTTTTTGCAGTTGTGAGGGCCTTCAGGATATTCCAGCAACCATTTAACTTAGTGACTGATTCATCTTATGTTGCCGGGATAGCTGATGGAGCAGAGCATGCTCTGCTCAAAGACGTGCAAAACAAACAGCTGTTTTCCTTGCTTTCAGAATTCATCTGGCTCATCTCTCATGGAGAGCAACCCTATCATATTCTACATGTAAGATCCCACACCGACATGCCTGGCTTCCTTACTGAGGGGAACCAGAGGGCAGATGCATTGGCAATGACAGTCACCACCACAATTACTTCACCAACTTTACCTGACATTTTTAAACAAGCACAATTGAGCCTCATGTTTTACCACCAAAACGCGCCAGCCCTGGCACGTCAGTTGAAATTGTCACAAGAACAAGCCCGTGCCATTGTAGCCACATGTCCAAATTGCCAATCCCGTGCCCTTCCAACAGTATTAACAGGTATCAATCCTAGGGGACTGAATGCATTTGACCTGTGGCAGTCAGACATTACTCATTACCCACTTTTTGGGAAATTAAAATATATTCACGTATGTATACATACATTTTCTGGTGCAATCTTTGCATCTCTGCATGTAGGAGAGAAAGCCAAAGATGTCACCAAGCACTTTAACATGGCCTTTGCTACCCTAGGAGTTCCAAAAAAGATTAAGACAGATAATGAACCAAGTTACACCTCCAAAGCATTTCAAAATTTTCTCTCAGCTTGGGGAAATCACCATCACACCGGCATTCCTCATAACTCTCAGGGACAATCAATAATAGAACGCACACACAAAGAAATTAACAACCTGTTAGGTTTACAAAAAGATTCTGCCCTTTTAATGACACCTCAAGAAAGACTCTGCAAAGCACTATATGTGCTCACTTTTCTTAACTGCCATTCAAAAGAGCCAAATCCTCCAATCCTTTGGCATTTGCATAACAACATATTTGCCCATCTCAAAGAACACCCACCTGTGCTCATCAGAGACCCTGAGTCCCACCAAATTAAAGGTCCTTTTCCACTAATAACCTGGGGCCAAGGGTACGTGTGTGTTTCAACAGAAACAGGGCCGAACTGGATTCCAGGCCACTTTGTCAAACCCTACCTGAATGCAAATCAGCCTGCTGACCCACCCAGGAAAAGCCAAGCTGCATCTGATCAGCCAGACACCGCAGCAGATGCAGTCACTTGGAAGCGTCGGAACAAGAAGACCAGAATTCCCAACATTGTAGCACGAACTCTCATCACAAAAAAATATTTTCCACTGTCATACCTTGCTGCAGAACCCCTCCTTTCCTCCCCAACTATCCCTATCCCTTTTCCCACATACCTTGCCCCCAACCCATCCCACAAGTCCCCACGCCTCTCTTTCCTGCTTGTGTCCTATGATTATTAGAAAAGGGGGAGGGTGAGGAGAGTGACTGAAAGAGTGTACAGAAATTTAATGTCATATGTTTCTCTTGCTATTTGCTACAGCAAAATCACCCTGGAAGGCCACCCGGGAAAGAATGAAATTCAAACAAGTGCTTTTCACTGCAATCACCATTCTGCTCCATCCGTGAATAGCAGAAGGGTGGGTGGTGCAACAACTGACAGAAAATGTATGGCAGAATCTGGCGAAAACTCTGAAACAAGATAAGATCTGCTTGCCAATGGGCAGCGTGGACAATCCTCTATCTACGTGCCTGGTGGGAATGCCTCTGTTGCAAAAAGATTATCCATATGCGGGGAAGAAACCAAATCCGGTTGACACCTGGGACACCTGGACAAAGATTTTACCACATGCCACACACGAGCCCCAGGAGTTAGATCTCTTGGGCTCTGCTCCAGCTACATACTGTGTTAGGTTTTTCTATCTACAAAACACACCCATTTGGCATGACTCTGCAGTCTCAGGCACAGTAACTCAGAAAGATGTAACACCTAATAGCAGAAAGTATAATTCAGCCACATGGTGCAACTATACCTCTAGCACACCACCTGAGTCCAGTGATGTTCCCAGAGTGTCACCGAGAGGCGTGTTTCTTATCTGCGGCGACAGAGTGTGGGCAGGGATCCCATCAAAGATCAAAGGAGGTCCCTGCAGCCTCGAACAGCTGACTGTCCTCACCCCAAACACATCACAAATTATAAATTGGCAGAATCAAGAAGGATTGGCATCAAAAAGAGATCTTACAGTCAATTCGACCCAAATTGCGATGACAAAATTTACGATTGGAGCGAATCCAAAAGAGTCTCTGCATCCATTTTTCTACCTTGGTACGCAGCTGCAAAGGCTCTCGGTGAAATTTCCCACCTGGGGTGTTGGCTCAGCCGTCAGGCCAAAGCTGCCTCCGCAGCCCTGTCAGATCTGCTCACGGAAGAAGAAACCACCAGGCACGCCACCCTACAAAATACAGCTGACATTGATTTTCTCCTTCTTGCGCACGGTCACAGCTGTCAGGACTTTGCTGGTCTGTGCTGTTTTAATTTAACATCTAAAAGCACCTCCATACATGCCAGCATTCAGCAAATTCGAAACCAAGTGCAAGACCTCATGACGGAGACCAGAGACATCAATGTAGTAGGTAAAGCACTCACACAGTGGGGAATCCCCAGGTGGCTTGTATCAATTCTCAAAAATTTGGTGTGGATTTAAGTTGTCATTTTCATGATAATGGTTGCCCTGAGTTGTTTGAAAAGAGTAATAGAAAAGTCACTTGGAAAAATTTATTTAATAAAGAAAGAAGGGGGAGATGTGGGGGTCATGGGTGAGAAAGCTATCTCAGGAATGCCCTGGGAAAGCACCATTGTCTAAGTCAGGGAAAATTCATTCCTTTCCCATGGTTCGAATGCTGTACTCCCTTTCCCATCCCACTCATCCTGTACCCTTTGTATCTTTCATTAGTTACTCCTGTGAAAATTTTCCCCTCCCATCTCCCTCCATGTAGCTGTGCACAAAATCTGTAACTTTCCCCAGAGATCTCGCACTCGCCCTGGTATCCCTCTGCTGGTGTTACCATCCCTGCTGTCCCTTCGACTCACTGTGTGTCCCTCAGCCTACCCTCCATGTTTTCCTATCCTTTTTGGACCCTGCAATAAATCAGTTGAAATTATCCAGGACTCAAGCTGCCCTCCTTCTATCTGGTGAAGAGAAACATCTAGCTTGGGTCGAGCGGGTGAAAATCCTGACCCCGGCAACCTTGTTCTTATCAATTTCTATGACATCACACACACAGTCCTTAAACACACACAGCCATCACCTATATACACTAGTACCGTTTCTTGGTTGGTATCTGGGTGGATCTCAAAGTGGCAAATGCCTTGGTCATTGTCAAGGCATATGTCTTGAGCACTAATCACATTACTGTCACAGACGAATCCCTGTTGTTCTTGAGCAATGCAAGGTTCCAAGTTTATGGTTTGCCATCTCCCCTGGATTTTCCAAGCCCATACCCTGTATTCTGAGGGGTATAATGCTGGCTGCTTGTGACTGAGCCCTAAGGCAGCAATGGCGTGAATAGCGTGAACTGTGCCATTATGCAGAGTGAGCACGAAGGCTGGAGCTGTATTAGTGGGGGGATTATATGTAAAATTACCATGGTCCACCAAGACTGGAAATCTTTCTCAATGTCTGTAGCACTGCCCCAGACCACCTTTAGCACTTCAGTGGGAAAGACTCCTTCACTTCCTTCTCTTATGATTAAAGCAGCTGTTGACTGTACCCATAATTGTGTTTGCATATAGCTGAGGGCTGAAGATATGTTATCCTGTGCCCCCTTTAATGTGTCTGCTAGCAAGCTATGGTCTTGATCTTCAATTTCTCTCCATTTCGGCAGCACCCTCGAGACTTACCATTGACTATTTCCCAATGCCAAAAGAGATGACTGTAAAGGCTGTTTTAATTTTATTGGATGGCTAGCTGCTACAGCTAATTTGTTCATTAATATTTCTGAGTCAATCCTATTCAAAACCCCTAGCCCAGTCCCTAACATCTTGGTTAAATCCCTTTGCATTCTGTCTCTGAAGTGCGCTTGTTTTTGTAGCCATCTTGTCCATCCCTCGAAGGATGACCTTATGAAGGGGGAACAAGGTGGCTGAACTGTCGAGATAGTAGTTTGCATTAACAGTTCGAAATGTCATAATCCTGGATTAAATAACTGTTGTTGTTGACCCGTATTCCTTATTATGTGTGGGCCAATTTCATAAACTCTAGGTTCAAGCTTAAATGGCGTATTTTGGGTTTGTGCTTGAGTGCTGGGGTGGGTTGTAACAGGCTTAGCTATAGCATTTATTTTAAATTTGAAAGACAGCCCAATAGTGTTGCAGGCCCAGAGGCAAACCATGTCGACAGTTTGTCTTAATGTGAAGTTGTGCCAACAGTCCAATTCATTTGGACGATTGCAAATCTTCCAGTGCTTATTTACACTGATTTGGGTTGCTTTACTATAGGTAGTCCCAATAATCATTCTACACCCTATCTTAATTACCTCCCCCATGGTCCCTTGAAGTGACCACAACCTCTGTTTCTGCCATTGCAGCGTTTTTTATATTTACTTTTTGCACATGACCACAGTTGTTAGGTT